>NC_139998.1:20326276-20921276 GCF_964263955.1 Coregonus lavaretus | reverse complement strand
CGCTCATAAAAAATGTAAATAAAAAAATGTGATTCTTGCAATACAGGCATTTAGAATATCGTGCAAAAACATTAACTCAAATGAATTTGATATATCACCCAGCCCTACCCAGGGGGGAAATTAAGGAAGTATGGTCCAGTACGGCATCCCGGCAAAATAAATAGTGGGGTACCGGTAAAACATGAGCCTATCACAACAATTAAAACACAAAATGTCAAGAGAACTGTAGCCTATTACACCACTTGTTATCATTACAGCATGTCAGAGGCATGAAAAATTAGCGAATGGACTTGAAAACAGGTGGTATAGCAAACACTCCAAAATGCGTTGTGGTTCGACGAGAACACTGAAGGGTGTTGCATGAGTGTCCGACCCACGGACAGCAGTGGACGCATAAATTCTAGCCTAATGACAATCGCCAAATGTTATTACACGTTTCTTTCCATTCACCACTATTTGGAGGCTGGAAATAGTTTGCGAGTGGATGTACGTGCGCGGGGTAGCCTAGTAAAGGAGTCCATTGAGGTGATTGTTTGACAATCGGATGAAAACATGACCGGTTGCATTTATGTAACAGTAAAAAAGGTAATACATTTTAAAAGCTAAATGACAAATGTTTATGACTAGGCCTACAAGAGATCCTATTGAATTAATAGGGATTCTATATGTAATTCTATGATTAGTACCAGGAAGAAAATAATTAAAGACTTTCACCCCCCTTGTACCTCAAACCATTCAAACTAATAGTTATCGACGAATCTAATGGTACAACCCAGAAGTCTGTTTTAAAGGGGTTAGAAGGACTCCGACATTTTATGAGCCCAAAAAATCCCAAATGATTGTGCCATTATCTAATACATATGATAGGCTAAAGGCTACCGTACATTACACTAGTGTTGCACTGTATACCGAAACTCTGGCTACCACACCTTATGTTGCACAGTACACCAAAACTTCCGTACTTTTTCGTTACTAGAACATAAAAAACAGTTAGGTACTAGAATTTGTTACTTTCGGTACTTCTGTCAAATGGGTCTTTCAGATCAAATCTATCAGCACAGCCGATGTCCCCCTTATAGCGCAAAAGTACCGTACCTACTGCACTTAGCCTGCACTGGGAGTCTGGGCTGCATCATGTTAGCTCCCCACTCAAGCTGGACAGAAGTTAACACAATTGAATAATGTGACATGGCATGTAGAAAGGTTGAAACTTATAATTACTGTTCGCAAAACAATGTCTATACAGGCTAGAACACTTTACAAACCAAGAAGATACGGTAGCTTCCAGCTTTGTAGGCCAATTTTTCTTGCTAGCTTACAGCTGAAGCTAACATCAATTCACTATCCTAGTACTTTGTGATAATATACAAACCATAACTCAAAATATGCTGATTTCAAAGCTGATTGCCACCAACATTTTATTAATTCACTTAAAACTGACCGTCTGAATAGGGCTTAGGCAGCCGCTCCCCTCTTGCCTAGTGAATGACCCATTACTGGTTAAAGAGACAGCACACATTAAATAAGCTACTTCTATGCAAATGGTGTGAAAATTCTGGTATCGTGATAACACTAGGTTCTTACCCTGTCACAACAACTTCTACTGTACCTGGCTTTTTCATTAGTTGTCATGACAAACACCAACCATAGAATCGGAATACTAATTTTATTTATATGATCCCAACCAGGGACGGCTTGTTCAATAGGGCGATATGGGCGACGCACTGCCAAACGGGAAAAGGAAGGGATTTTTTTTCTAATCAATTATATCACGGCAACAGCAGTTATCAGTGTTCACGTCTGATCTGCCAGCCACTAAATGTCAAATCAGGCTAAAGTCGTGCTTCAAATGGCCCCGCCCGTTTTTGGGGCGATTTCAGTCAAGTTGAAAATCGCCCAGAAGTCTCTCATAGCCTGTCATGTAAAATCTATTTTTTTCACATTTCAAAGCTTTCAATACATTCTCTATGGGTGTCTGTGGGCTTGCACTTACGCGCTTTCGTCATACGTGACGTAACGTTGAACGTAACTAAGACAATGGCGGCTAGAAGCGTCTCTGTTGCGACCTGCAGTGCGGCGTTATTTTATGTTTTTAATTTGTAGACTTAGTTTACAAACATTCTGCCAACCATGGATTTCCAGTGGTTGGTTTTGGACTGATCTTGTTGATCGTGTACATACCCGCTACGAACGGACTAAATAATGAAAACGCTGCTGGCAGCTGAATCCCAATACAGCTGGGAGACTTGGCTGGATGAGTCCCGGACAGAGAAGTGGAGCCGGCCACCTTCACCCTGGTCAGAGCGGACCGCGATCCTGGTAAGAGAGCGACTCTGTACCCCGACATTGAACTGCTTTCTGTGTCATTGCGACCTTACTATCAATTCAATTCAATTTAAGGGCTTTATTGGCATGGGAAACGTGTGTTAACATTGCCAAAGCAAGGGAAGTAGATAGTAAACAAAAGTGAAATAAACAATAAATATTAACAGTAAACATTACACTCAGAAGTTTCAAAAGAATAAAGACATTTCAAATGTCATATTATGTATATATACAGTGTTGTTACAATGTGCAAATAGTTAAAGTACAAATGGGAAAATAAATAAACATAAATATGGGTTGTATTTACAATGGTGTTTGTTCTTCACTGGTTGCCCTTTTCTTGTGGCAACAGGTCACAAATCTTGCAGCTGTGATGGCACACTGTGGTTTTTCACCCAGTAGATAAGGGAGTTTATCAAAATTGGGTTTGTTTTCGAATTCTTTGTGGATCGCTGTAATCTGAGGGAAATATGTGTCTCTAATATGGTCATACATTTGGCAGGAGGTTAGGAAGTGCAGCTCAGTTTCCACCTCATTTTGTGGGCAGTGTGCACATAGCCTGTCTTCTCTTGAGAGCCAGGTCTGCCTACGGCGGCCTTTCTCAATAGCAAGGCTATGGTCACTGAGTCTGTACATAGTCAAAGCTTTCATTAAGTTTGGGTCAGTCACAGTGGTCAGGTATTCTGCCACTGTGTACTCTCTGTTTAGGGCCAAATAGCATTCTAGTTTGCTCTGTTTTTTTGTTTGTTCTTTCCAATGTGTCAAGTAATTCTCTTTTTGTTTTCTCATGATTTGGTTGGGTCTAATTGTGTTGTTGTTGTTGTTGTTGTTGTTGTCCTGGGGCTGTGTGGGGTCTGTTTGTGTTTGTGAACAGAGGCCCAGGACAAGCTTACTTAGGGGACTCTTCTCCAAGTTCATCTCTCTGTAGGTGATGGCTTTGTTATGGAAGGTTTGGGAATCGCTTCCTTTTAAGTGGTTACTATCTGCCCCGTGAGTTCCCCCAATTGTTTGTTACCGTTGTGTACTGTTGATAATCACAAGTTTACTGGAGAACTGAGACCAAGTAGAGACTTTGGACAGGGTGGATATGGTATAATAAAGGCAGTTTATTCAGAGGTAAAGATATCTGGAATCGCGTGCACGGACTCGTGCACGTGTGTAGGTCACCTAAATCATCAGAAAAATTGCCCCTCCTGAGAATTTTTTCAGGAGCCGCCACTGATCCCAACAGTACACCCAAGCGTTTTGATCTAAATTATTTGCCCATATCGTGCAGCCCTACTGAGATGCGCCGTCTTTCCCCACCATAAGCATTTATTTTGGGAGATTGCAAAATGACCTTTTCGATCAAGACATGCTAAATATATAGTTTCAGGTGATACTAAAACATGTTTTGTTTAGTTACTTTTTCCTCAACTTGTTTCTCAAACTTTATCGCAAGACAAGCTAGCGTGCACTGCAGAGCAGCCAGCTAGCTAAATGCTAAACTAGGTTGAAGATATCATTGTAGCTAGCGACCTCTACCTAATAATTATCGTCAAAAACAAAATGACATTTCCATCACAATAAACTTAAGATACAATGCGGTATCTTCAACATAGCCTAGCTTATCGCTAGCTGCTCTACAGTGCAAGCTACCCTGACCTCCTATAAAGTTAAAGAAATAAATTGAGGAAAAAGTATCTAAACAAAAACAGGGTTTATCGTCACCTGAACAATACATTTATCCTGTCTTGAATGAAATGGTCAGGCTCTCCTCCATCTTGCGTTAGAAACACTACACTAGTCCGTTCAGTAGCGAGGCAAGACTGAAGATGTACGGCGTAATGAAATACATCACTAGTGTTGTACTAGTAAACTAGGCATTAGAACAGCCAATACGCGTTCACACAACTGGGAGCTCGGAAATCTCCGACTTTCGACTTCAGTGTGTTCAAGACAACTCGGAAAGGAAAAAAAACGAACTGGGAAAAATCGTTTTGAACGGTCTTCCGACTAGGAATTCCAAGTTGGAAACTTCGGCCTCTTTCTAGAGCACCGACTTTAAGATTACGGACGATTTGATTTGACCTCGATTTTCCCCAAGTTCCCACTCAGTTTTCTTGAAAGTACCATTAGTGCGTCGTTAGTTGCTTTCTTGCCCTCCCGTGTCACTTTATACACAGAAGATCTCCGCTAAACATAGAATCACATGGTTTATCCGTATCTCTGTGGCCGCCGAGAACTAGTTGACTACCAATACAAAGTTGCCGATGCCTTTGTAACTGATAAACAAGCGACGTATAAACATATGCTTCAAACGAAAACCGAAATATATTTAATGTTAAATCAATTGAGTTATATTTTCTTCTTGTAGGCTACTGTTTGTAATTTGTCTCAATATATGCCTATTTCATGATGTGTAGCCTAACATCTGCACAATGTGCCAAATCGGTGATTTATTAAATGTATTGGGTTAACTCTCGGAGATGATCCGTCGTTAGTATTGTGAAATAATAAGGAAATATTTGAATGGAGGAAGCTGATCCTAAAGCAGCGCTGGCTTTCTTTCAATCCTATCAGTAAAGACATGCCCAACGACCGATTTCTCTGCGTGGTGTATTGGTTAACGCAATTACATCTTCGGCCGTTGTAGGAAAGATGCATCGTGAAAACACTCGTAAACCTAAATTCAATCGCTATCGGGAAACCGGGCCCTGATTATTGAGACTAAGGTTAGCTAGCCGTGACACCTGAGATAGCTAGAGATTAGTTAGCCAGTTAAAAGCTAAGGATGGAGTAGTTAGCTTAGCTAGCTGCATGGCCAGTAGCTTGTTATCCCAACAGGACTAGCTAAGTAGCTAGTTAGCGAATTAATGACTAGGCTAACATTAGCTACCTAGCTATTTAGATTTGTTCAATGTAATTTCATTCATTAAAGTTTCCAATGTTATCACTATCAAACTCTTGTACACCAACTGTATAAAACTGTTATCTAACTAGTTAAGCAAGGCAACCAAATGGCACAAGCTAGGTCAGGTTAGCCAGTTAGCTAACTTTTCATTCAACCATTCGTTCGACACTCCGACTTGGTCTCACCGAGCAGAAGCAGCTTGACCTCACGTGCTGCTTTTTCCCCGTCGTCCCGTAAATTCCTGTCGATAATTTTACTGCGCTCCTGCGCCGCCTTATCACCCGTGCTCAGAGTACACCCCATCTTCAAGCCGATTCCCAAAAATGTGTAAAAGTAAAAAAGATAAAATGCAACAACATGCACAAGCTAAAAGGAGGGCGCCTCCCTCGAGACGGAGATTCAAACACAACCCTTGCCTCGCACCCAGGCTAGCCAAACAATTTGTTTCTCAGCAGCACTTCTAAAATTACTTTATTTGAAAACAAATGTTCGTTGTGGTTTCTGTCTCTGTTATCTGCCGATGTAGAAGTATTCGGATGTTTCGGTAGTGTTCACAATTTTTACGCTTTTGAGCTGTTGAACGGGTTGTTTCCTGTTCTTCAAATACCCGATGTATGCGCATGCGTGATAGCGCGCAGCCCCTATTCATCCCCGCATCAAATTGTATTTTCTGTCTGGCACCAAAGTGATAATATTGCTGCTCTCTTGAGTTGATGCCCTGAACCCATTGAGATGAAGGCAAAATGTTGTACCTGTGAGTTTATAACATACATGACAGGTTCAAAAAGCAGTACATACAATAGCCTATCTATCTCTGTGTTATCTTTACAGAAATGCAGAAGTCAAGAAAGTAGCCTACCTACCTAATAGTGCAGTGCCAGGTTTTAGAGCCTGGCCCAAAGATTATATAGCCTACAAACAGTGTAGCTATCTGGATGAAGGTCTATTTATTGCACCATAATAGTCATTGTACTCCATCAATGTTAAATCCTAATTGAGACAATGCTAATAATTCACAATATAGTTCAATTATCAAATCAAATTGTATTTGTCACATGCGCCAAATACAACAGGTGTAGACCTTACAGTGAAACGCTTACTTACAAGCCCTTAACCAACAATGCCGTTTTAAGAAAAATAAGTGTTAAGTAAAAAATAGATAATTAAAGAGTAGCAGTAAAATAACAGTAGCGAGGCTATATGCAGGGGGTACCGGTACAAAGTCAATGTGGGGGGGGCACAGGTTAGTCAAGGTAATTGGGGTAATATGTACACTACCGATCAAAAGTTTAGGGTCACTTAGAAATGTCCTTGTTTTCGAAAGAAAAGCAATTTTTTTGTCCATTAAAATAACATAAAATTGATCAGAAATACAGTGTAGACATTGTTAATGTTGTAAATGGCTATTGTAGCTGGAAACGGCGGATTTTCAGCAACCATCAGTCCTGTGTTCCAATGGCATGTTGTGTTTGCTAATCCAAGTTTATCATTTTAAAACATTACATTTACGACACATTGGTGCATTCACCTTATAGCCAGTGGGATAACTACTTTACAATATTATTATTTATTTATTTTGGGGGGGGGGGGGGGTAGAAGGATTACTTTATCCTATCCCAGGTATTCCTTAAAGAGGTGGGGTTTCAAGTGTCTTCGGAAGGTGGTGAGTGACTCCGCTGTCCTGGCGGCGTCATGAGGGAGCTTGTTCCACCATTGGGGTGCCAGAGCAGCGCACAGTGTTGACTGGGCTGAGCGGGAACTGTGCTTCAGCACAAAGGCTAATTGATCATTAGAAAACCCTTTTGCAATTATGTTAGCACAGTTGAAAACCAGAAGCAATAAAACTGGCCTTCTTGAGACTAGTTGAGTATCTGGAGCATCAACAATTGTGGGTTCGATTACAGGCTCAAAATGGCCAGAAACAAATAACTTTCTTCTGAAACTTGTCAGTCTATTCTTGTTCTGAGAAATGAAGGCTATTCCATGCGAGAAATGGCCAAGAAACTGAAGATCTCGTACAACGCTGTCTACTACTCCCTTCACAGAACAGCGCAAACTGGCTCTAACCAGAATAGAAAGAGGAGTGGGAGGCCACTGTGCACAACTGAGCAAGTGGACAAATACATTAGAGTGTCTAGTTTGAGAAACAGGCGCCTCACGGGTCCAGGATGCTGACCTTCTAGCCAGAGTTGCAAAGAAAAAGCCATATCTCAGACTGCCCATCTTAATCTTTTATTTTATTTGGCCAGTCTGAGATATGGCTTTTTCTTTGCAACTCTGCCTAGAAGGTCAGCATCCCGGAGTCACCTCTTCACTGTTGATGTTGCGACTGGTGTTTTGCGGGTACTATTTAATGAAGCTGCCATTAAATAGGATTTGTTTGTAAATAGATGTTATTTTAATGGACAAAAAAATTGCTTTTCTTTTCGAAAACAAGGAAATTCTAAGTGACCCCAAACTTTTGAACGGTAGTGTACATGTGGGTAGAGGTTATGTGATTATATGCTTTATAAGGTCAAGTGCTGGGGGTTGAATGTGTAGGGCCTATGTAGTGTACCCAGACAGGCTAGCCAGTGTAATCTAAAATGGATTATGGAGAGTTAACGGAGACTAATGGAGATTAGGCATTCAGTTAATAAATGGCTTTGCCTGGCTGATGTTTGTTTCTTTGTTTGTTGGCTGCGGTGGGGGGCTTGTGCTCAGTCAAGATGCTCAGCCAAAGTGATGACACTTTGTAATGTGTTTATGGATCCCAGGCACGTCCGTCCGCTCATTAGGCAGGATTAGGTGGCAGATTGACGAGGGTAGCATTTTCTGAGCTAAACTGACCAAGACGCACCTCCAACAACAACACATAAAACCTCACATAGTTCTGCCCAAAACAATGACAATTTCTCTAAACCAGTGGCATATGGGCTTTTTAGTTGAGCGCTGATGCCGCCCTTTGATAAGCAGTTCCCACTTTGTCAAAGGCAGGGGCACGAAATATTTTGCTTGTCCATTCCCAGCGCACCTCTCCAGGGTGCTGTTGGAGAGACGCATCTCTGAAGCGCTCCACCAACATAAATCATGTAGCAGATATAGGATATGTAGAAAGAGTATGTGGCCTTTTCTGTCGCCTACAGGCTGGAGATAAATGTATGACAATGTAATAAGACGGACACTTTTTACATCATGCAGGTTTCTCCGATCAAATAGCCTAACCTAAATGGCAATCAATCAAATAAAAAATGAGCTGTCATGTTAACCAACAACATATCCTAAAAACAGGACAGGTCAAAAAGTAAATATGGAATGGACAATAACAACTGTTATCCAGGAGTTTCGCCCCATTGTCATGATCAGTTGTTTCAAGTTTGTATTATCAAATTTTGACAAGCTGATCATAGCGAAAAATAAAATACTTCTGCATTTCCCGCTGTGTAAACACATTGCAAATAGGCTCGAGATAACTCCTGATAAATTTGGGTAGCTGATATTCAGAGCTTAAATAGCCAAATTGATTAGTCACAGGAATCAGGACTGTTAAAGCCAATGCAAAGGCCTGTTTTACAAACATTGGGCCTACCACATGGATGGGCATTCGTAAAATTCCATTGTGGGCCGACATGGTAGGCTAGACCTCAGTAAGCACGGACCGACGCTGAAGCCTTTTGGAAGTCTTTTTTTGGTGCAGTTCTGGACCGGCCTTGATTTCCACATCCACGGACATTGGTTTTTGGTCCTGTACGGACCAAATCTGAACCAATCATTGATGTTTATGTTTGGTTTAGATTTGGTGCGGTCCAGACCGGCCTTGATTTCAACGTCCATGGACATCGATTTTTGTCCGGTCTGGACCAGCCTTGATTTGGCCCAAACATAGATCTCTATAAATTACTTAATTTCAACTTTAATTCAGAACCAAAAATGAGCCTGATTTCAACATCCGGAAAATACATATTTTCAACGTCTGTAAAATACATATTTTAAACATCAGTAAAATACATATTTTCAGCATCTGTAAAGTATATATTTTAAACATACGGAAAATACCTTTTCACCTTTCATTCAGAATCTAAATTGAACCTAACGTCAACGTCTGGAAAATACGTATTTTCATGTGCGTGTGTGTTCGTAGTACATGTTTGCGTGTTTGTGGAGATTTGAATTTATATTTCATCGATCCTGTCATGGTAACTGACAGAGTTAATGAGCAGGAGCAGATTTGCATTGAACGCTACAGCCACAATAATAACACGAGTTATACACAGCAGCCCTATATACTGTCAGACAGAGATGCTATTCAGGGCCATTGGTTGAGAGCGAAAATAAGCTTTCTTATTGGACATGATCAGGTAGTAGTCTAACGTCCTGTTTCACTCTGTTTCAACACCTTGCCTACTGAACATGGCCCTGGTGTAGGAGACTGGACTGGAGTACCAATGACATAAGGGTCATAACCCTTGGGTAGTTATTTCACTCCAACCACATCCAGAGGGAATAGACATTCAAATGACTGTGTCCTGACAGACGCCTAATGACTCATAGAATACACAGAGAGTGAACCTCAGTCATAGAAGTAGAATGAGTAGAATAAAAAATAGACATTCCATTCAAAGCAACTCTCTGTGGTGTATGGACCACCACAGCCATACTGGGTCACGGTGGACCATTTGGAATGTTTGATTAATTGCAGCTAATCTCATTGCTCAGAATATTGTGCCTCTTTCCATGCTTCACACATGCAGCTATGGAATATTCCAGTTCTATTAAGTATTGTGTAAATAGCTCTATTCTATTGATTCTATATCTATGGCTTCAGTATTATGCCCTAGTCATACAGGTGCACTGCTAATGCTGCGTTCATAACCAAGTGGGAAGGTGGTAATTACCAGTTGTGAAGTCATAAATACCAGTTGGATGCATTTACGTGCTTTGAACTCATTGAGAAACGCAGATTGGCTAATGGCCAACAAGCTGTGTCAACCATAATGTCACGTCTCCTCCCGTTGCTCCCCTCCGGTGCTGCGATTCGCCGGTCTACTGACCTCGGCAACACCGGAATGGAAACCCAACGCACTCTAATCACCTCCAGCGCACCTGCACCTCATCATCTCATCACCACCCCTATTTAGCCCTGGACTGTTCTGGATGATGTTGTGTGTGATTGTTAAGCTTCATGTCGTTTACGCTGTCTTTGTTATTTCTCTTGCTCATTGTTAAGTAAACCTTGACCTCTTCGTATACTCAGTACGCGTCACAGAATTACACACCAAACGAAAATGGATGCAGCAGGAGTTTCCCAGTGCCTTGACCAGCACCAGCACTAGCTTGCCCAGTTGAACGCCGCCATGCAGTAAGTGCTCCAAACTCTGCATAATCTGCCCAGCGCTCCAGTTCCACCTCAGGGAGCGGCGAGTGCCCCCAATCACCCACTCCTACGGGAACACTCGCCTTACCGGAGCGCTATGACGGTAAAACTACTAAATGTAGCGGCTTCCTGCTACAGGTTTCCCTTTATCTGGCGCGTCAGTCTGGGGTATATCCATCTGACCAAGCCAGGATAGCGCTGGGGATTTCGATTCTTAAAGGAAAGGCGCTGGATTGGGCCACGGCAGTCTGGGAAGGAGAGGAGGCAGTGGCACTTCGATACCCCACCTTCCTCGCTAGGTTCAGGGCGGTGTTTGATCATCCCACGGAGGGAAAGGACGGGGGTGAGCGTCTCCTCCATCTACAACAGAGAGAGGGGCCTGCGTCCGAGTACGCTCTTAGCTTTCGCACAGTGGCGGTGTCTTCCGGCTGGAATGAGCGTGCTCTGCGCCCAGCCTTCAGGAGAGACTTACGGGAGGACATCAAAGACGGAACTCACATGTCGGGACGACGAGATGGACCTTGATACCCTCATCACCACGTCCATCCGTCTTGACGACATGTTGAGAGAGAGATGGCGTTCCCAACACCTCCCGGAGCCTCGACGCTCACCCCATCTGAGCTATGGAAGCCGCCCTGCTTCCGAGTCCTCATCCATGGAGGTGGGCAGCACCCCCTACACCACCATGGACCACAGATCTCCTGGCGGCTCCCTATCTAGGCGGTATGACTCCCGTCGCCGCTCCATGAGTGTTACGTCAGCTCCTATCACAAAACCATTGTTTTTAGTTCCCATAACGGTGACTGGTTATTCCTTCTCTTCCATTTCTACCGCAATGATAGATTCCGGATCAGCGGGGAACCTTATAGATAGGGAGCTGGTCTCTGAATGGGGGTTGCCCACCGTGCCACTGCCATCTACGCTACACATCACCTCACTGGACAATAAACCCCTTGGATCAGGCACCATTACGCACGTCACTCTCCCCATCACCATCACCATTCCCACACTACCGGAGCACCATCTGTGTTCCAGTCCTTCGTCAATGACGTGTTCCGGGACATGCTGAGTAGACAGGTGGTGGTGTACATCGACGATATCCTGATCTACTTGGCTACGTTCGAGGAGCGCGTCAGGGACGTCCGAGCTGTCCTACTCCGCCTCCGGGAACACAGCCTGTTGGTGAAGGGGGAGAAATGTGAATTCCACCAACAGGCCATCTCCTTCCTGGGATACCGGATCAGTCCTCAGGGGGTGTTCATGGAAGGAGTGAAGACGGACGCCGTCAGGTCATGGCCAGTTCCCACCACCATCAAGGGCCTACAGAGTTTCTTGGGCTTCGCTAATTTCTACTGGCGTTTCATCAGGTCCTTCAGCTCCATAGCCGCCCCGCTCACCTCTCTCCTTAAGGGTGGGCCTCAGAAGCTGGCCTGGAACCCTGAGGCTGATGCTGCCTTCAAGAGGCTGAAGGAGAGGTTCACTACAGCGCCCATCCTAAAACACCCAGATCCATCTCGTCCTTTCATCCTGGAGGTGGACGCATCGGAGGAGGGCGTGGGTGCGGTCCTCTCCCAGCGGCACGGTAAGCCAGAGAAAATGTATCCCTGTGCCTTTTTCTCTAAAAAGCTTACCCCCGCAGAGAGGAACTATGGAGTTGGAGACAGGGAGCTGTTGGCGGTGGTCCTCGCTCTGGAGGAATGGAGACACTGGCTGGAGGGCGCAGTCCATCCATTCCGGATTCTCACTGACCACCGGAATTTGGAGCACATATACGGGCAGTGAAACGGATGAGCTCTCGTCCAGCCAGGTGGGCCCAATTTCTCACTCGCTTCCAATTCATTCTGTCCTACCGCCCAGGAGGCACTCTCCAGGATGCACCATACTGGAGAAAGGAAGGATCTGGGGGGTCCTATCCTGCCCTCGTCTCTCATTGTTGCTCCTGTCGTTTGGGATGTGGACGAAGACATCCGCCTGGCGGCTCAGGAGGACCCAGCGCCTTCCAATGCCCCTCTGGGGCGCATGTATGTACCCACCAGTGTCCGTGACTGCCTGCTGATCTGGGCGCACACCACCCTTACGGCAGGGCACTCTGATATTACGCGCACCCTGCATTCTCTAGCCCAAAAATACTGGTGGCCCACCTTGGCTTCTGATGTCTCCCGCTACGTCAACTCCTGTTCCGTATGTGCCCAAACGAAGACACCTCGGAACGCCCCAGCAGGCAAACTAGTTCCTCTCCCAGTGCCTCAGCGACCTTGGTCACACCTGTCCATAGACTTTGTCACGACCTTCCACGTTCTGACGGCTTCACCACAGTCATGGTGGTCGTAGATCGGTTCTCCAAATAATGCTGTTTTTTGCCACAAACTGGTCTTCCTTCTGCTCTCCAGGTCGCTGAGGTCCTGTTCCAACAGCTATTCCGGCATTATGGACTTCCGGAGGACATCGTCTCGGACCGTGGCCCCCAATTCACCTCCAGAGTGTGGAAGGCTTTCCTGGAGAAGATCGGGGCCATGGCCAGCCTCACTTCCGGGTATAGGCCTCAGGCGAATGGGCAGGTGGAGCGCATGAACCAGGAGCTGGGGAGGTTTCTTCGTTGCCACTGTCAGGACCGGCAGGGTGAGTGGGCGAGGTTTCTTCCTTGGGCAGAACTCCCTCGTTCACTCTTCCACGGGGCTCACTCCCTTCCAGTGCATCCTGGGGTACCAGCCGGCCCTGGCCCCTTGGACACCCAGCCAGACCGATGCGCCCGCTGTCGACAAGTGGTTCCACAGGGCTGGACAGGTCTGGGACTCCGCCCATGTCCATCTCCAGAGGGCCGTTCGTCAGCAGAAGGACCAAGCCGACGCCACCGCAGTGAGGCCCCTGTATTCCAGTCTGGGGATCGTGTCTGGCTGTCCACAAAAACTCTCCCTCTCCACCTGCCCTGCAAGAAACTGAGCCTCTGGTTTGTGGGGCCGTTTAAGGTCCTCCGGCGGATAAATGAGGTATCAAACCGGCTGCTCCTTCCCCCTCACTACCGTGTCTCACACACTTTTCATGTGTCTCTCCTTAGGCCGGTGGTTCCTGGTCCTCTGGCGGAGGCCGTCCCCCGGGGTACGCCTCCTCCACCCCTGGACATTGACGGGAGTCCAGCGTATGCGGTGAGGGACCTGCTGGACTCCAGGTTCCGTGTGGGATGGCTCCATTACCTGGTGGACTGGGAAGGGTATTGTCCTGAGGAGAGGAGCTGGGTTCCAGCTGGGGATGTTCTGGACCCCAACCTATTCGGGACTTCCACCGTCGCCGCCCTGACCGGCCCGCTCCTCATCCTTGGGGTCGTCCTCCTGGCCGGTGATGTCCAGCGGCTGGAGCCGCGTGTCCGGGGGGGGGGGGGGGTACTGTCACGTCTCCTCCCGTTGCTCTGATTCGCCGGTCTACTGAGCCACCAGTCTGAGCGCACCACCTCGGCAACACCAGAATGGAAACCCAACGCACCCTAATCACCTCCAGCGCACCTGCACCTCATCTCATCACCACTCCTATTTAGCCCTGGACTGTTCTAGATGATGTTGTGTGTGATTGTTAAGCTTCGTGTTGTTTACTCTATCTTTGTTATTTCTCTTGCTCATTGTTAAGTTAACCTTGACCTTGCTAATTCCTGCGTCTACGTCCTGCCTCTTCGTATACTCAGTACGCGTCACACAAACTAAAAGTACAGCTATCATGCTTGTAAACAAATTATAGTGTTAAAAAAAACATACTACTAGATTGCTTTTTATAAATTGTTTTTTAAATTAAATTTAACTGGCGAAAATGCTGTTATCAAGGTCATTTCCTTAGTAGGTGATGTCAGAGGTCAGCATGTGGGAGAAGTCAGAGCTCATTGATGATAGACGAGTTTCCCAATAGTAATTACGAGTTGTAGGGGCGTTCAAGTGGATTTATTCCAGTCGTATGTGGTAAATACCACCTTCCCACTTGGTTATGAACGTAATATTGGATACAGTATATAAAGGCAATGGGAGATATGGTCATAATCCACCTCCTTGCTTTACATGACATTTCCATTTCAGATGGAGCTTCATGCAAACTAGTGGCATCATTTTTCAAATCCACTCACAGTGAAAGATTTTCCTAAGCAACCACAGGGTAAGAGAGCACAAACAAAAACAAAGCTCAGTAGGGATCAACACAAGGGGCTTCCAATCAAACACAAAGTCTAATTTCCCTTTAAACTGTTGTCTCACACCCTGTGCCCTCATTAGACTTATCTCCAACACCATACCAGTGTCTACTATATTTTGAGTAAACAAACTTTTATTAATTATAAAGATTGTCTGTGATTTTTCATGAAACTTTAACACAGTGAGTTAAATCTGAGAATAGCAGTTGTACCATTTTCTGAGGGGGCAAATACTGGGTAAGAGGCTGGTTTAGTTTTACACAGGATTGCCATGTGAACAACCCTATCACTAAGGTCCCAGCTATGCTGTGTTTCCTTTTAGCATTAAGTGATAGCATTCCCAGTATGTGTGGTGAATGGAGAGTTTAAATTAGCGCCTTGTTAGCACTGTGGTACTCATTATGCTCATAAGAGAACTTGGCCTCAATGTGGGACTGATTAGTGTGTGTGTGTGTGACATGCACAGGGTCCCATAGGGTGGAGAGAGATGCGCAGTCAGCCAATATGCTTCTATTCAATTTCCTTTAGGGCTCCTTTATGATTACTTGGTCTTCCAACTGGGGGATGAGATACTGTATACTCTCTCCCTCTCAATCTCTTTCCACCCTCTCTCGATGCTCTGTCTATATCCATTTCTTATGTCTCTTTCTACTCTACCCCTTTTCTCCCTCACTCCAGAACCAGTAACTCATTGCTAGAGTGAGGGAAAAAAGTATTTGATTCCCTGTTGATTTTGTACGTTTGCCCACTGACAAAGAAATGATCAGTCTATAATTTTAATGGTAGGTTTATTTGAACAGGGAGAGACAGAATAACAACAACAAAAATCCAGAAAAACGCATGTCAAAAATGTTATAAATTGATTAGCATTTTAATGAGGGAAATAAGTATTTGACCCCCTCTCAATCAGAAAGATTTCTGGCTCCCAGGTGTCTTTTATACAGGTAACGAGCTGAGATTAGGAGCACACTCTTAAAGGGAGTGCTCCTAATCTCAGCTTGTTACCTGTATAAAAGACACCTGTCCAAAGAAGCAATCAATCAATCAGATTCCAAACTCTCCACCATGGCCAAGACCAAAGAGCTCTCCAATGATGTCAGGGACAAGATTGTAGACCTACACAAGGCTGGAATGGGCTACAAGACCATCGCCAAGCAGCTTGGTGAGAAGGTGACAACAGTTGGTGCGATTATTTGCAAATGGAAGAAACACAAAGGAACTGTCAATCTCCCTCGGCCTGGGGCTCCATGCAAGATCTCACCTCGTGGAGTTGCAATGATCATGAGAACGGTGAGGAATCAGGCCAGAACTACATGGGAGGGTCTTGTCAATGATCTCAAGGCAGCTGGGACCATAGTCACCAAGAAAACAATTGGTAACACACTACGCCGTGAAGGACTGAAATCCTGCAGCGCTCGCAAGGTCCCCCTGCTCAAGAAAGCACATATACATGCCCGTCTGAAGTTTGCCAATGAACATCTGAATGATTCAGAGGAGAACTGGGTGAAAGTGTTGTGGTCAGATGAGACCAAAATCGAGCTCTTTGGCATCAACTCAACTCGCCATGTTTGGAGGAGGAGGAATGCTGCCTATGACCCCAAGAACACCATCCCCACCATCAAACATGGAGGTGGAAACATTATGCTTTGGGGGTGTTTTTCTGCTAAGGGGACAGGACAACTTCACCGCATCAAAGGGACGATGGACGGGGCCATGTACCGTCAAATCTTGGGTGAGAACCTCCTTCCCTCAGCCAGGACATTGAAAATGGGTTGTGGATGGGTATTCCAGCATGACAATGACCCAAAACACACGGCCAAGGCAACAAAGGAGTGGCTCAAGAAGAAGCACATTAAGGTCCTGGAGTGGCCTAGCCAGTCTCCAGACCTTAATCCCATAGAAAATCTGTGGAGGGAGCTGAAGGTTCGAGTTGCCAAACGTCAGCCCCGAAACCTTAATGACTTGGAGAAGATCTGCAAAGAGGAGTGGGACAAAATCCCTCCTGAGATGTGTGCAAACCTGGTGGCCAACTACAAGAAACGTCTGACCTCTGTGATTGCCAACAAGGGTTTTGCCACCAAGTACTAAGTCATGTTTTGCAGAGCGGTCAAATACTTATTTCCCTCATTAAAATGCAAATCAATTTATAACATTTTTGACATGCGTTTTTCTGGATTTTGTTGTTGTTATTCTGTCTCTCACTGTTCAAATAAACCTACCATTAAAATTATAGACTGATCATTTCTTTGTCAGTGGACAAACGTACAAAATCAGCAGGGGATCAAATACTTTTTTCCCTCACTGTATACAGCAGAGGTGGATAAACCAGGTCCAGAGGAGCCACAGTGTGTGCAGAGTTTTGTTCCAACCCAGCTTTAAAAGATTGGATTAAATGATCAATCTATCATGATTAGTGGATTATTTGAATCAGGTGTGTTTGTAGTGCTGAGCGGGAACTAAAACTGTCACCACCGCAGCCCTCTAAAAAACATTTATAACTGCAGCCTTCAACAGTTTTGTTCAGACTATACCCATATCATTATTCAAATACACTTACACATGATGCAAGGTGTGTTAGGGTTAACATGAGAACAAATCATTGTCTGAGAGAGTAACTCAGATTTTCACGAGATTGAACTGCTATTGCGCCATCATGTTATTGTTACCTGAGGGTTGCTGCTGATATCACAGTTATTGTGAAACAGTGTCCCTTTGTCGTAGTAAGATGAACCACAACAACCTGTTAGGCTTTTGGAACTGAGAATGTCACCCGTTTTTACTTACTAATCTTGACCGTGTTTCTACTATGAATGGCCATGCTGGTCAAGAGTGTTGGTCTCTCTAAGTCTAAGTCTGGGTCTTTCCACAATTAAACTGGTCTTGGTCTTAATAAACAGGGTCTTGTTGGTCTGTCTCAAGAGGTTGTCTTGGTCTGGTCTTGGTCAGGTCTGGTATTGGTGAGGTCTGTGTCTGGTCTGGGTATTGATCTGGGTCTTGAGGGTTCTTCTAGTCTTGACTCCCATCTCTCCTATCAGTTAATACTGGTGGTGTCCTGTCAGTACTAAAACACTAAAACAATGATCCACTAGATGGCAGTGGTGTCGTTAAAACACAACTGATCTAGCCAGCAGGTGAAATGTAGCCTATATGATCATGCATTCCCTGATTGTAAACGTATTCATCCAACCAATCATTATATCATAAAAGAGTACACATCCATTTTTTTTACTTTTTTTACTCAAACCACCCACAGGCCGTATGTTTGACACCCCTGCTCTAGTTATATATGGCCTCTCTGCATTCAAGCAGCTACTGCGGATCGTAACAGAGTGACCTCATTTCCTTTGGTACCTTGGGGCGTTTCTCCATATAGAGTCAAAGTGGAGAGCCCTCCATTGTTCACTGGTCTTTTCCTCCTCACATACAGATTAGTGGAAAACCAGCTTTCATGGGAACAGTGTCATGAAGGGGCATCCCAACATAGAATGGAACACATAGCACCCCTCTTGAATTTAAACAGCACTCTGGTACGTGGGGAGGTGTGTGTGTGTGTGTGTACGTGTGGGTGTTATTACCGAGTCTTGGATTAGAGTTCATGCCCCTTCGGCACTACTGCATCTCTTTTATAATTATAACATGTTTTACCTCTGAAAACACATTAATCAGAGCTCATAAATGTACACACAACACACTGGACACAGCATTTGGGTTTTCTGAATGTATGCACCTCCATTGAGTAACTCCAGGGATTATGTATCTCCATTCGGAAATACAGTACCTTCAGAATATATTCATACCCCTTGATTTATTCTACATTTTGTTGTTACAGCCTGAATTCAAAATGGATTAAATAGATTTCCAAAAGCAGAGTTTGGTCGGATGGCCAACTCTAGGCAGAGACTGGGTTGTTCTATATTTTTTCCATTTCCCAATGACGGAGACCACTGTGCTCTTGGAAACTCTAGAAATTGTTTCATATCCTTTCCCAGATATATGCCTCATCACAATTCTATCTCGGCGATCTACGGACAGTTCCATGGACTTCATGGTATAGTTTCTCATCTGACATGCACTGTCAACTATGGGACCTTATATAGACAGGTGTGATACTTTCTAAATCATGCCCAAACTATTAAATTGGCCACAGGTGGACTCCAATCAAGTAGTAGCAACGTCTCAAGGATGATCAAAGGAAATTGGATGCACCTGAGCGCAATTTTGAGTGTCATAGCAAAGGGGTATGAATACTTATGTAAATGAGATATTTCTGTATTTCATTTGAAATACATTTGCAAAAAAATCTTAAAACATGTTTTCACTTTGTCATTATGGGGTATTGTGTGTAGATGGCTGAGAAAAAAACACCAACAATTTAATCCATTTTGAATTCAGGCTGTAACACAACAAAATGGAGAAATTAATACTTTCTGAAGGCACTGTATTATTATTCAAGGTATAAAAATGTTACTGAAGGCTATGGCCCTCTCGCACAGGTTTATTATGGAATGAGACTGCTCCAGTGCCTATTTCCCCAATGGCCAGTATAACTAATGCAGGAACAGATTTCCTCCAAAAGTGAAAGGTACTTTGTGGTATTTACACACTCATAGTCATTTAACATCTTCATCAAAGAGCATCCAACAGAAAGGCACTGTCCCATTCACACAATGAGGTTGCTTTGGGCAATAATGGAAAGAAAATACCAGATAGAAATCCAATAGAGAATAACAGGGCGAGAAAACCAAGGCCTGACATTTATTTGATCGGGAGGCTTGGCTCAATCATCTGACTAGTCTAACCAACCGTTTATCAAATCTAGGAAATCTGCATGACTCAAAACTGTATTAACCCACTGAGCCGAAGCCTAGGTGTAAGAGCTGGGAGCTAACACTTCAGGTCTCAGGCAAAGGTGAATCGTTAAAGAAACTACCTGTGTTACACAAGCACTGTAACATAAAACACAGCATGATGCACCTTTGGGCATTTATTAATAATTGTTACACAGAAATGTATTTTTCCTGTCACAATACAATACCCAACACCCTGGGACACAACGTAGCCTACTCATACACAAAGTTGAAAGCAGACACAGAGATGCACCCCTGGAGCAGCTGATGGGTTACATTTCTTGCGTGGCAGTAGATAGCATCTGAGACTGCGATATCAGCAGCAACCCTCAGGTTGCACACTCACATCCCTAAAGGTTTTTGTGCCAGACCTGGAATTCGAACCAGCAACCGTCCATTCACTGGTTCTCCTCTTAGGCATACCATAAAGCTGCCCCTCTCAAATGATATTATGACAGTGATAAACATAGGCATCATCATATGTCTCTATATAAGGTTGTGGGTACCATATCCCATTGTGCTGCTGTCATTGAAGACTGGTTTATGCTTCAGATGCTTGTGATGATCTCAACGCTCTGTGTCTAAAACACCAATCACTAACACTAATCAGGTTTGAATGACATAATCCCCTTCAGTTTTAGCCCGACTCACGTTACACTTAACTTGATTTCCTATTATTATTTATTTCCAGTGTGAGAGCCGTCGCCAACGTTTAGCATTGCTTGTCGCCATGGAGAGACGATGTCCACATGTCTTTGAATATGATTCTTATTGTAATAATAACGACTGATCACAAACAATAAACAGAATGTAATAATCATAGAGATAAATTAAATTACGTTATGTTACATTATGCTCTATTTAATTCTATGGTAATAATGATGTGTGTATGGAGTCTAATGGGGAGGAAGCTGCAGACATGCTTATGTTGTGGTCAGTAGTAGTCTGCTGCAGAGACTCCAGCATGGAAACACTAAACCCATATACACTGATTCCACACTCATAATGATCCTACCCATCTGTTATGGACACTGTATTGTGTGTATATTTCGGACATACTGTAACTACAAAGACCAAAACTGAGGCACAATCTGATGGGATTTCAGATGACTATGTTATACATTGTAGTACAGTATGTACTATGCTACTATCAACCATGACTCGGGATAAGAATATCATGAGAATTATATGTGAGCTCTTCCATTCTCAGCCTGAATCATATTTAAGTGCCTTGTATGAACCTGTTAGATGACAGATCCACATCGCGTCTGTAATAGTTTGAGTGTGGAGGCTGTTTTTCTCTCTAGTAATTCCATCAGGGTAAGGTCACACTCAGACTGGGAAAGTGTACGTTACGTGTGGTGAAGGTCAAGACGACAGAGTTATAAAGGTTAACATCCTCCGGCTACAGAATAACTATGGAGATGAGCAGAATCTCGTTCCCTCGTTGTGCTGAGAGGGAAAACCATATTGTTTTACATGGATCCATTTTGTGGATAATTTTTCACTATTAGGTCCTCATATAGTCTCTATAACCACTTTGCTCTAAATACTTTTGTAAAGCCCCTCATATGATCACTGGGATGCAAGTAAGTGAGCTAGGCCTACTAACCTGGAATACATGGTTAATACAGCAAATAGGACTGATGCATGAACAGATTTCATACACTGAGCGAATGGTACCATTATTGAATGAATTTTCAGTCATAACAATCAACTCCTAGGCTTGCATTGTCACATAGAGAGTACTTAACAAACACCATATTCCACCTAACTGTCATTGTTCAGGTTAAAAAGCTGAGTATTTTAATTTGATTAATTAATGTTTAATTCAAGGTGCAAAAAAGACAGGGCTGTTATGTGGATAGAAGCCGTGATATTATACATATACAAGGGACACCAAGGACATGGAATGGAACTTACTTGAAGCGACCTGCTTGCTTTGTTTGAATGCCTGTGAATAAATACTCCATAGTAAACATACACATGCTTGGATTCTCAAGCACTGGCAGGCTTTCTGTTTGTCAGATCCTGCTGAAATGAGGTCATGGCTAATGCAGTGAAGCATGCAAGTTGTTTACCGACAGCCTTTCAATTGGCCCCGCGCGCGAGCACTGTCCATGGTTCTTAAACAAAATCTTGCACGCACCACAAATAATGCGTTCTGGAATAGGTTTTAATTCCTTATTAAAAAGGAAAATAAATTATATTTGAATGTTTAGTGTTGACAATGTTTCCTCAACTTCATAAACCTGTCGAAATACAACTTCATCTTACCGTGCAGCGTCGTGATTCATTCACGAGCTCCGCCATCTCGCTCGCTCTCTCTCTCTCTCTCTCTCTCTCTCTCTCTCTCTCTCTCTGTCTGTCTCTGTCTGTCTCTCTCTGTCTCTCTCTCTGTCTCTCTCTCTCTGTCTCTCTCTCTCTCTCTCTGTCTCTCTCTCTCTCTCTCTCTCTCTCTCTCTCTCTCTCTCTCTCTCTCTCTCTCTCTCTCGCACATAGGACTACTGGCGAACACGCAAAGTCGCCCATAGTCCTCCAGCCTGAGAAGTATGTCGACAACTCACATGACATTTCTCCACGTTGTTGAAGCTCTGTTTTCTGGACGGTAACAGTGATATGGGCAGTAACAACTGGATCCATCCACCACCTGACTCAACCGGTGGAAGGTAAGTCCGGGACAACCATAGTGCACAGGGAGACTGTTCAAACTTTAAAATAGCCTATCAAATATTATATTCTTTACAAGAGCTGCGTTTGGTTTGTAAGTGTGGACTGAGTCCATGCTCGAATAAAAACGCACAGATCATTTTAAAATTTGGGTGCATGGACAATTTTGGGTGGAGTTTTGTAGCTACATTTCTTGAATGATGTGAGACTGTTCTCAGAAATAAAATTACTGTACAAACACAATGTCTCTGTAGGGATAAGAAATGTCTACATTATGGATTTGTGCCAACTTTGTTGCTTACAGGGTTTTAACAGAGCATAGACCCTCTGAACATGATGTGCTCTGCATCGTGTCAGTAGTCTTTACCTGTGATGGTTCACTGGGGTGCAATACAGCCAGGTCATCATTATATTGTATGTTACAGTGTATCAGACCTGGGATAACTATAGTTGAACAACTATTTGAATACTAACTACTGTATGACTTTCAACATGCCACTGAAAAGTTCAAAAGCTGCAATTAATTTTATGATACCTGAAAATAATGCAGAGTAATTCAAAGCCATTTGCAAACATTGCAAACAGCGAGTTGGATGCTTAGCAAAAACAACTCCGATCCTCTTTGTCCATCTGAGTGTTCTCGTTTCAAACACACACTATACCATATTTACTCAGAATAAAAATGAATATGATTTTCCACCTACCTTGGCTGTGGTTTATTTTTTTCTTCCTTTCGATACTTAATAGCCACATTTTGTTACTGTTAGCATTCTCAGTAACACTTAACATTAAACTGTTCTTGTGCTTGTGTAATAAAACTGTAATTACTTTTGGAGAAACATTTTATTAGCATGTTGTTACATAATACTTTGGTAATTGCATTTTAATTGCATAGCAATGAGCTGAAAGTTTCTTGCAAGAGGAATAGTGACTGTTCCTTATACCACTTATGTAATAACCCCATTATTATGCAATTATAAAGCAATTTCCAAAGTCCTATGTAACAACAATGTTGCTATTGTAATAATCACAAAGTTACAAGTGTTACTGTATTACCTGATGTCTCACTCATTATGAAAATGTATTTGTTAGTAATTTGGAAGCTGCAAAAGTGGTCTACTCTAATGTTGAGGTGATTCCATGTCCCTCATGTATTTAATTCTAGGCTATAGGCTATATTAAAATGTATATCTAAGAGCCCTCCTAACCATGTGCTTATGATCATATATTTAGACTAATTCAATTAACTGTTGTAGTTTTTGGCAGCCATCAAATAAATACATTTTAGTTTTTTAAATGTCACTTGGATATATTCAAATACCTTCAATAATTTGTGGTTTTCTGAGAGGTATTCAAAATACTTTCAAATATTTTTTTTTTTTCTGACACCTGTATTTGAACATTAAAGAAAATAGTTGCCTTTTAGTTGAAACTCTATATAAACTATATTAGACTACCTTGAGTATTTGAAAAGTTGGTATTTTCAAATAAACTACAAAATACAACTATTTTCAGCCCAGGTCTGCAGTGTATTATCATTGTGACTTCCACACGACATCCCTGAGGCGCGCGTCTTCATGTAACCTTGACTAACCTTTCACTCCTGTCCTGTACATTACCCTTTAATATCAGGATTTTATGGATAGATTGTCAAGTGAGGCCAGAACGATTCTATTGTTTCTCACTAGGAATCTCCCATGCTGTACTGTGTGTGTGTTAAACAGCTAAATTAGATTGCCTACGGACTCCTCCCTGGGAATTGTATCTGGTAGATCTTATTATGTTTCCTAATCTTCTCATATTAACTCTCATATTCCTCCCCAGGGTGTCCTAGCTCAGATAGACAGACTCTGTCTTTCTGCCGGTGTGTGTACAGCGATCATCCCTTTCTCCTCTCCTCTGTCCCATAGTTTTCTTCTCCTCCTTCTCCTCTCATTTACGCTGTCCTGGCATCATGGGGGAGCTTGTTCCACCATTGGGGTGCCAGAGCAGCGAATATCTTTGACTGGGCTGAGCGGGAACTGTGCTTACGTAGAGATAAGGGGGCTAGCAGGCCCTCTGTTCTCAGGGTGTGTTGTTTGGTAGAATCTGGTGTTGGCAGGTTGTTTCTGGCTCTGCTGCTGGCTCTGTGATGCAGAAGGCAGAGTGGCATGTGTTTTCTCCACACTCTGTTACACTCCTACGTCAGTGCTGCAGTGCACACAGTGATGTAAAATTTCCCACCTCTCCCAGTGTAGCACAGACTTCCCAGAAATTGTTACAACAAGTGGTGGCAATTTTATTGGCTTTGTATAATGTCAGGTTGTTTATTTGCGATGGACTGTACAGAGAGAAGAAAGGTGATCCAAGCCCTCAATGGAAAAACAGAGTAACATGCTTTGGGTGGACTGAACATGAGAGTGTCTAAAAGAGCAAGATCACACACACGGACACACACGTTCCAAGGCATGTTCCAAGTTGTGTTCGAGTGCCCCAAATGTGTTCTCTGTAACATAGTGAGACAGAATGTAGCAGCAGCACGCAGTGTCCTTCTCAGAGTCCTAGTGAGGAGAGAATTCTTCCCTCAAAACCAACTCAGCCAGACAGCCAGTCATAGTAGCACATTACCGGAACCAGCTGTTGGAGAAAGCAGCTGTTGAATCAGATTACGCTAGATAAGATAATGGGCCTGTCAAGGAACTGCTTCATTTTTTCTCTCCAGATGCCATCCATAACAATTAGTAGGAACTGTTCTGTTATTATCCTGTAATGTTTGAATCAGAGAGTCTGGGTGTGAGGGGCTACAGGTGTACGTGGTATGAGGGAGGAAGGAGGAGCTCTGTCTGACCCATAGACATACATATGTGCATTATTATTGCATAATGTTTAGACACATCATTGGTCTGACATCATTGGTCTGACCCCTATCCTCTTTGTCGATTCATAAATAAAGGTGTTCGCCACTCAGGCAGCTAATTGGACAGTTAATTAATGGCTGTTTGGTCTCCCTGCATTAACCCTTAATGGCTGAAGCAAAACACAATGACTCAGAGCAGCTTGATGTAATGTTGAATGTCAGGTCTGTATATGAGGTCATCCATAGGGCCACCTATTACAGCATCTACTGTATGTGTGTATATGAGTGGGAGGGGGCTTCATGAATAATTAATGAGAAAATATGTTTGTCAGAATATTGAGAATATGAAAGAATATGAAACGTGTTTGTCTTACTTTCACCCCAAACATATAAATGGAGCAGAGCAGGCTCTCTTCCTGATTGTTTGAGTGTTATGACCATACTTTATTTCTATGGTTATGATCCTGTAAGTGCAGCACAGCACTGTTTCATAAGTGAACAAAATGGGGTATCTGAGGGATAACAGATGGGGTACTCATACTGTAATGATGTTTGAGCTGATGTTAAGAGCAGGAAGGAAGCCTCTATCAGGTACAATCTTATCACATAGTCTAATGGAGTTGCTTATGGGGCTGCTTCAGCAGCATGCAATGATCCTTAAAAAGTATATCCTGAGTGTCTTTCCATTGATTTTCTGATCAGAATAGATCAGGTAATCACATCGCTGTCTGAGTAATGTTTGTGCTGTAGATACTTTTTGTTCTTACCGTCGTCCCTTAACAGCTATTACAGTGGTCTTCTTCCATTTGCTAAATGTAGTTATGGTGTTGTTTGTTTTTGTCATAGGGAATTGCTATACCTGTAAATCGAGCTATATGCTTTGTTACTGTCAGATAGAAAAGGGTTGGGATTGGTGCACTCAGTTAGCTAGAGATGAGCCAAGACAGGATCAGAGAGAGGTTAGGGTTAGGGTGAGGAGTGTTTTCAGCACACTGCCAAAACATCCTCAGACTCAGAAGTCTAAAATGTGTACTTCACAAAGTGTAGAAAGTATAAAAGACAGAGGAAGGAAGATGAACAACTGCACCAGCATCACATAATGTCAGCAGTACTCTCTCAAAGTGGACAGCATCCCTCCCTATTCCCACAGTCAGGTACCCATCTTTAGCCTGAGAGGATCTGTGCTGTCGTGACATGGAGACATGCGCCTGCTGATAGACCTCTATCTATCCCTTGGTGGTGTCAATTAACACAAAAATAATGTCCTCACAGTGGCAGGATGAATGTAGTCGCTTGCTGTGACAGTAGCAGGCTAGTGTCCAGTGCAGATACAAGATTACAGGGTCACCCGTGGAGCAAATTAGGGTTAAGTGCCTTGCTCAAGGGCACATCGACAGGTTTTCACCTTGTCGGGTCAGGTAGTCGAACCAGCAACCTTTCAGTTACTGGCCCAATGCTCTAACCACTACACTACCTGCTTGTACTTCTACAAGCCCATAAAATTAGGGGAAACAACTTGACATTCTTAACTTGGCTCTTATACTCAGATTAGCTTTCTGCTTAAATGTCAACATGTATGTTTCCAGGTAAACCAGATAATGTAAATGAGCTGTCTTAGAGGTGAGGGTGACCTAATAATGCGCTCTAACTTGACCTGTCAGGTCACATCCTATCCCAGTAAGTACTTTCAGGTCACCAAAGAGCCAGGAGGGGAGCCTTGGCCAGGAAATCATACAGTTAAAAGGCATTCAAACTCATAGCAAAGATGAGCCAAATACAGTACAAATAGGCCAAGTGTGTAAGATCATTAAAGGGATAGTTCACCCAAATAAAATAAAATGGTTTCAATGTTTCAAAATCATCCCAATGTGACTGGAATTGACTGTGTAGCTCAATGAAGTCAACAAAGAAGTTACTGCAAACAACAAACACTGTTTTTTCCCCCTCTGACATCATTGCACACGTGATAGAACAGCAGAATATGTACTGCACATTTCATCAACAAAACAAAAACAATAATAAAGGTGCTGGGGCGCTGTTTCCCCAAATGCGGATTCGTATACAATTTAAAACATGCTTATTTGGGAGATATTGACTTGCATTGGGTTTTGGACATAAATGATAGCATTAGAAGACAGCAGTCAGGTAAACAAAACCATAGAATGGATTGCTGTCCCTCCTTATCCAAAGGCTTACAGGATAATGAAACAAACATTTAATTTTGTAATTTAGGTAATTATTAGGTAAACTATTTACTGTTAATCTAGTCTTCAGTGTTCAGCAGTTAACATTCGGGTCAAATCTACTTTCTACAAACACAGCAGCAGGTGGATAAATATTAGGAATCATGTCATTTCTGCTCACCAATAATCCTTTGTAAATTGGATCTGAGAATGCTGCTCCTTCATACCTGTCTTAAAATATCCAGGGGTGATACTGCATATTGATTTTGGTATATAGGACACTTCTGTGTGTATTTTTAAACCCTGTAGCTACAGGAAAGGGCTTTTATTTGCTCACCTGCCATTTTTTCCACACCTGGGTAAAGGAATACAGACTCGCGCACAAACACACACTTGCTCTCCCCTACCAGTCAGGAAGCTGGTGTCGGAAATTACAAAGGAACCAAGTACAATATCATCAGGTAGTTGATTGGGAGGAGTACAGAGAAAATGCTTACACACACACACACACACACACACACACACACACACACACACACACACACACACACACACACACACACACACACACACACACACACACTCTAAAAGAGATGCACTCATGCTTAGACTTAATACATTTAGGGCTGATTTCCTGGACACATATTAAGCCTTATCCTGGACTAAAAAGAATGCTTAATGGAGAATCTCTTATGAAAAACGGATGTAATCTTTGTCATTACCAGGTGTATCTTATAGTTCTGAGACTGGCCCCGAAGCATACTTGAAAAGGATAACCAAGACCAGACAAGATGGAGATGCTCAACTTCACCAACTACTCCAACCTCAGCTCCGACAATGGAAGCAACAGTCTCTTCTCTAGGAGTCCCTACAAAACGGTAGAGATCGTCCTCATCATCCTGGTGGCCGGGTCACTCAGCCTCGTCACCATCATTGGCAACATCCTGGTTATGCTCTCCATAAAGGTTTGGATTAAAGATCCATCACTTCATTGTTTTAATTAATTATATGCTTATGATACAGGTGGTCTCTCCAATAGTTGAAAAGGTCGGCTATTGGATAGCCAATATTCAGTACACCTAAAATACTGGAGACCTGTTATTCTTTAGTGTTGTGATGCAAAGATATTGGCAAAGTGAATTGCACATTGTTAGGGTCAGGAGTTACTCCTGGTCCTACACATATCATTGTCTTTTTTGACAATGTATTTTCTAATATTCTCCTGTATGCTCTCCATGAAGGTCAATAGGAACCTCCAGACTGTCAACAACTATTTCCTGTTCAGCCTAGCCTGTGCTGACCTCATCATTGGCCTGTGTTCCATGAACCTCTACACCGTCTACATTGTGATTGGACACTGGCCCTTAGGCCCAGTCATGTGCGACCTGTGGTTGGCCATTGATTACGTGGTCAGCAACGCCTCGGTTATGAACCTCCTCATCATCAGCTTCGACCGCTACTTCTGCATCACCAAGCCTCTCAGCTATCCGGTGCGCCGCAGCACCACGATGGCGGGGCTGATGATTGCGGCGGCCTGGGTGCTGTCATTCGTACTATGGGCCCCTGCCATCTTGTTCTGGCAGTTCATCGTGGGTGGGCGGACGGTGCCGCCTGGCGAGTGCTACATCCAGTTCTTCTCCAACGCAACGGTGACATTTGGCACAGCCATCGCAGCCTTCTACCTGCCTGTGGCCATCATGATCAGCCTTTACTGGCGCATATCCAGGGCCAGCCGCAGCCGGGTACGGAGGAACAGCAGGAAACCTTCAGGGAATAGCCTGGGAGAAGGCCCATCGCAGAGCCAGGAGGATGGGTTCAGGGCCCAGCCCAACGACTGCACTGTGACTGGGGAGGAGGAGGAGGAGGAGGAGGAAGGTGGGGATGGAGAGAAGGCCGGGGAGGGGGTCCAGCAGAAGAATGGCAGGGAGCCCTGCAGAGGGTATGGGCCAGACAAAGATAGCTCTACCACAACATCCAATCAAAGGGAAGAGCCTGGCCTATCACAGAAGGGGTCAAACGGTGAGGCCAAACCCAGCCAGACGCGGTGTTGCTCTCAGAACCAGGCCACATGCTGCGGGCCCAAACTCTCCTGTATCAGAAGCAACCCCTGGCCTGAGGGAGAGACATACACAGCCACGCACAGCAACACAGATTCCACCCCTGCCACAGAGAAACACAGCCTGGTGACACGGACGCTGTTAAAGGTGTTGATATATATAATGTACAGCAGAATATATATGTGTATTCAAATACTGAAGGAGAAATTTAAAGTGAATAAAAAAAATATATACACTGAGTATACAAAACATTAAGAACACTTGCTCTTTCCATAACATAGACTGACCAGGTGAATCCAGGTGAAAGCTATGATCCCTTATTGATGTCACTTGTTAAATCCACTTCAATCATTGTATACTACCGGTCAAAAGTTTTAGAACACCTACTCATTCAAGGGTTTTTCTTTATTTTTACGATTTTCTACATTGTAGAATAATAGTGAAGACATCAAAACTATGAAATAACACATATGGAATCATGTAGTAACCAAAAAAGTGTTAAACAAATCAAAATATATTTTATATTTGAGATTCTTCAAATAGCCACCCTTTGCCTTGATGACAGCTTTGCACACTCTTGGCATTCTCTCAGCCAGCTTCACCTGGAATGCTTTTCCAACAGTCTTGAAGGAGTTCCCACATATGCTGAGCACTTCTTGGCTGCTTTTCCTTCACTCTGTGGTCCGATTCATCCCAAACCATCTCAATTTGGTTGAGGTCAGGGGATTGCGGAGGCCAGGTCATCTGATGCAGCACTCCATCACTCCTTCTTGGTAAAATAGCCCTTACACAGCCTGGAGGGTCATATGGACTCCAGACCAAAGGACACATTTCCACCGGTCTAATGTCCATTGCTCGTGTTTCTTGGGCCAAGCAAGTCTCTTCTTCTTATTGGTGTCCTTTAGTAGTGGTTCCTTTGCAGCAATTTGACCATGAAGGCCTGATTCACACAGTCTCCTCTGAACAGTTGATGTTGAGATGTGTCTGTTACTTGAACTCTGTGAAGCATTTATTTGGGCTGCAATTTCTGAGGCTGGTAACTCTAATGAACTTATCCTCTGCAGCAGAGGTAACTCTGGATCTTCCATTCCTGTGGCGGTCCTCATGAGAGCCAGTTTCATCATAGCACTTGAAGAAACGTTCAAAGTTCTTGAAATGTTCTGTATTGACTGACCTTCATGTCTTAAAATAATGATGGACTGTTGGTTCTCGTTGCTTATTTGAGCTGTTCTTGCCATAATATGGACTTGGTCTTTTACCAAATAGGGCTATCTTCTGTATACCCCCCCTACCTTGTCACAACACAACTGATTGGCTCAAACGCATTAAGAAGGCACACCTGTTAATTGAAATGCATTCCAGGTGACTACCTCATGAAGCTGGTTGAGAGAATGCCAAGAGCTGTCATCAAGGCAAAGTGTGGCTATTTGAAGAATTTGTTTAACACTTCTTTGGTTCTTTGGTTACAACATGATTCCATATGTGTTATTTCATAGCTTTGATATCTTCACTATTATTCTACAATGTAGAAAAGAGTAAAAAATAAAGAAAAACCCCTGAATGAGTAGGTGTTCTAGAACTTTTGACCGGTAGTGTAGATGAAGGGGAGGAGACAGGTTAAAGAATGATTTTTAAGCCTTGAGACAATTGAGTCATTGATTGTGTATGTGACCCATTCAGAGGGTGAATTGGCAAAAGTGCATTTGAAAGGGGTATGGTAGTAGTTGCCAGGCGCATCAGTTTGTGTCAAGAACAACAACGCTCAACAGGTTTCCTTGTGTATCAAGAATGGTCCACGACCCAAAGGACATCCAGCCAACTTGATACAACTGTGGGAAGCATTGGAGTCAACATGGGCCAGCATCCCTGTGGAACACTTTCGACACCTTGTAGAGTCCATGCCCCGACGAATTGCGAATTGAGGAAGTTCTGAGGGCAAAGGGGGGTGCAACTCAATATTAGAAAGGTGTTCCTAATGTTTGGTATACTCAGTGTCAAAAAGCTTAAGAGATTTTACAGTTGAAGTCGGAAGTTTGCATACACCTTAGCCAATTACATTTAAACTCAGTTTTTCACAATTCCTAACATTTAATCCTTGTAAAAATACCCTGTCTTAGATCAGTTAGGATCACTAATTTATTTTAAGAATGTGAAATGTCAGAGTAATAGTATAGAGAATGATTTATTTCAGCTTTTATTTCTTTCATCACATTCCCAGTAGGTCAGAAGTTTACATACACTCAATTAGTATTTGGTAGCATTGCCTTTAAATTGTTTAACTTGGGTCAAACGTTTCGGGTAGCCTTCCACAAGCTTCCCACAATAAGTTGGGTTTGTAGGCCTCCTTGCTCGCACATGCTTTTTCAGTTCTGCCCACAAATGTTCTATAGGATTGAGGTCAGGGCTTTGTGATGGCCACTCCAATACCTTGACTTTGTTGTCCTAAAGCCATTTTGCCACAACTTTGGAAGTATGCTTGGGGTCATTGTCAATTTGGAAGACCCATTTAAGACCAAGCTTTAACTTCCTGACTGATGTCTGGAGATGTTGCTTCAATATATCCACATAATTTTCCTTCCTCATGGTGCCATCTATTTTGTGAAGTGTACCAGTCCCTCCTGCAGCAAAGCACCCCCACAGCATGATGCTGCCACCCCCGTGCTTCACGGTTGGGATGGTGTTATTCGGCTTGCAAGCAGCCCCCTTTTTCCTCCAAACATAACGATGGTCATTATGGCCAAATAGTTCTGTTTTTGTTTCATCAGACCAGAGGACATATCTCCAAAAAGTACAATCTTTCTCCCCATGTGCAGTTGCAAACCGTAGTCTGGGTTTTTTATGGCGGTTTTGGAGCAGTGGCTTCTTCCTTGCTGAGCGGCGTTTCAGGTCACGTCGATATAGGACTTGTTTTACTGTGGATATAGATACTTTTGTACCTGTTTCCTCCAGCATCTTCACAAGGTCCTTTGCTGTTGTTCTGGGATTGATTTGCACTTTTCGCACCAAAGTACGTTCATCTCTAGGAGACAGAATGCGTCTCCTTCCTGAGCGGTATGACGGCTGCGTACTATTGTTTGTACAGATGAATGTGGTACCTTCAGGCATTTGGAAATTGCTCCCAAGGATGAGCCAAACTTGTGGAGGTCTACAATTTTTTTTCTGAGGTCTTGGCTGAATTCTTTTGATTTTCCCATGATGTCAAGCAAAGAGGCACTGAGTTTGAAGGTAGGCCTTGAAATACATCCACAGGTACACCTCCAATTGACTCAAATTATGTCAATTAGCCTATCAGAAGCTTCTAAAGCCATGACATCATTTTCTGGAATTTTCCAAGCTGTTTAAAGGCACAGACAACTTAGTGTATGTAAACTTCTGACCCACTGGAATTGTGATACAGTGAATTATAAGTGAAATAATCTGTCTGTAAACAATTGTTGGAAAAATTACTTGTTGTCATGCACAAAGTAGATGTCCTACCAACTTGCCAAAACTATAGTTTGTTAACAAGACATTTGTGGAGTGGTTGAAAAACAAGTTTTAATGACTCCAACCTATGTGTGGTAGGGGAGAAGGTATCATCATGTACATCATCTGGTACAAATATCTATCACTTTTCTGTCTCCAGGTGACCAAGAGGAACTCCAAGCAGAGCTCCAAGAGGAAGACGAAGAAGAGGAAGGGCCCTCCGTCTCGGGAGAAGAAGGTGACGCGCACCATCATGGCCATTCTGGTGGCATTCGTGGCCACGTGGACGCCATACAATGTGATGGTGCTCATCAACACCTTCTACTCCAGCTGCATCCCCAACTCGCTGTGGACCTTTGGCTACTGGCTGTGCTACATCAACAGCACCGTCAACCCGGCCTGCTACGCCCTGTGCAACACCACCTTCAAGAACACCTTCAGACAGCTGCTGCTCTGCCAGTACAGGAACATACGCACAATGAGGTCATGAGGACCAGGGGGTCAGGGGTCATGGCTGGGAAGCTGCTGTCTTCATTCACTCAGATACTCACAGATCTGATAGGACTGGATAGGTGAAAGTAGGTGAAGCTATTGTTTAGGCCTACCCAGTCGTCTTTGATCCGTGCAGGGGGCTGAACCAGGGCAGAAGGAAGAGGGGAGACAACTTCTTAGAATTAAATGCAGCTCAGATGTGTATCTATGTTGGTTGTGGTTTTACATGAGTAGGTTCCAAATTAGACTGCTATTCTCATGAAACATTTGGTTTCAACATGGTGGCTAAACTCTGTTTACATAATGACTATCTATGTTATGTTTTGGGTATGTGACACACATGTCTACTCCATGGTATGTATTTGGATGTCTCTGGTATGTCTGGGTGATTCTGTCTTACGTCTTGTGATTGCTTGTTGTTCAGCGCTTGTTTGCTGTTTGCTACACAGGTGCAGTGGCAGAGGTTTGCTCGGAGCTGTTTCTGCACTGTTCAGACACTTAAGGTTGATATACTATGACACATGGTTATAGATGTTCCCCTATGTAAGTATAAATTAGGTTTAGCTTGTTCAAATAAGATAGTATTCTGAGAAAGAACATAAAAACACCAGTACTGTCGATATATATCTAGGAGAAGAAGAGGAAAGAGAGAGAAGAGAGGAAGAAGACTGAGAATTTCCCGCACTACCAAAAGCAACAGTTTCAGAGAAACATAAGACTGTACAAATACACCTGTAAATATACATATACACTATATATACAAAAGTATGTCGACAACCCTTCAAATTAGTGGATTTGGCTATTTCAGCCACACCTGTTGCTGACAGGTGTACAAAATCGAGCACACAGCCATGCAATCTCCATAGACAAACATTGGCAGTAGAATGGCCTTACAGAAGAGCTCAGTGACTTTCAACGTCGCACAGTCATAGGATGCCACCTTTCCAACAAGTCAGTTCGTCAAACTTCTGCCCCGCTAGAGCTGCCCCGGTCAACTGTAAGTGCTGTTATTGTGAAGTGGAAACATCTAAGAGCAACAACGGCTCAGCCACGAAGTGGTAGGCCACACAAGCTCACACAACAAGACAGCTGAGGGCTGAAGCGCGTAGAGCGTAAAAATCGTCTGTCCTTGGTTGCAACCCTCACTACCGAGTTCCAAACTGCCTCTGGAAGTAACGTCAGCACAAAAACTGTTAGTCGGGAACTTCATGAAATTAGTTTCCATGACCGAGCAGCCGCACACAAGCCTAAGATCACCATGGACAATGCCAAGCGTCAGCTGGAGTGATGAATCCAACCTCATCGAACACCTTTGGGATGAATTGGAACGCCGGCTGCGAGCCAGGCCTAATCGCCCAACATCAGTGCCCGACCTCACTAATGCTCTTGTGGCTGAATGGAAGCAAGTCCCTGCTGCAATGTTCCAACATCTAGTGGAAAGCCTTCCCAGAAGAGTGGAGGCTGTTATAGCAGCAAAGGGGGGACCAACTCCATATTAATGCCCATGATTTTGGAATGAGATGTTCGACAAGCAGGTGTCCACATACTTTTGGTCATGTAGTGTATCTGTGAGTGAGTGAGTCTGCGTACACCATGCGTCTGCCTTCAGAAAGTATTCACAGCTCTTTACTTTTTCGACATTTTGTTGTGTTACAGCCTGAATTTGAAATTGATTCAATTGAGATTTTGTTTCACTGGCCTACACACAATACCCCATAATGTCTAAGTGGAATTATGTTTTTAGAAATGTTCACAAATTAATGAAAATTAAAAGCTAAAATGTCTTCAACCCCTTTGTTATGGCAAGCCTGAATATTTTTTTTATTAACAAGTCACATAATAAGTTGCATGGACTCACTCTGTGTGCAATAATAGTGTTTAACATTATTTTTTTAATGACTACCTCGTCTCTGTACCCCACACAAGTGAATTTCAAAAACAGGACCAGGGAGGTTTTCAATGCCTCGCAAAGAAGGGCACCTATTGGTAGATGGGTAAAAATAAAAAAAAGCAGACATTGAATATCCCTTTGAGCATGGTGAAGTTATTAATTACACTTTGGATGGTGTATCAATACACCCAGTCATTACAAAGATACAGGAGTCCTTCCTAACTCAGTTGCCGGAGAGGAAGGAAACTGCTCAGGGATTGCACCATGAGGCCAATGGTGACTTTAAAACAGTTACAGAGTTTAATGGCTGTGATAGGACAGAGTGAAAAGAAGGAAGCCTGTACAGAATACAAATATTCCAAAACAATATTCATGTTTGCAATAAGGCACTAAAGTAAAACTGCAAAAACCTTAACTTCATTTCCTGAATACAAAGCGTTATGTTTTGGACAAATCCAACACACCACATCACTGAGTACCACTCTTCATATTTTAAAGCATGGTAGTTGCTGCATCATGTTATTGGTATTCTTATCATCAGTAAGGACTAGGGAGGTTTTTTTTAAATAAAAAGAAACGGAATAGAGCTAAGCACAGGCAAAATCCTAGAGAAAACCTGGTTCAGTCTGCTTTCCAACAGACACTGGGAGACAAATTCACCTTTCAGCAGGACAATAACCTAAAACACAAGGCCAAATATACACTGGAGTTGCTTACCAAGACTACATTGCATGTTCCTGAGTGGCCTAGTGACAGTTTTGACTTAAATCTGCTTGAAAATCTATGGCAAGACTTGAAAATGTCTGTCTAGCAATGATTAACAACCAACTTGACAGAGCTTGAATACTTTTTTAAAGAATAACGTGCAAATATTGTGCAATCCAGGTGTGCAAAGCTCTTAGAGATTTACCCAGAAAGACTCACAGCTGTAATCGCTGCCAAAGGTGATTCTAACATGTATTGACTCGGGGGTGTGAATAGTTATGTAAATGAGATATTTCTGTATTTCATTTTCAAAAAATTTGCAAACATTTCTAAAAACATGTTTTCACTTTATCATTATGGGGTATTGTGTGTAGATGGGTGAGAGAAAAAATATATTTAATGGATTTTGAATTCAGGTTGTAACACAACAAAATGTGGAATACTGTAAGTCAAGGGGTATGAATACTTTCTGAAGGCACTGTATATTTATGTGCTTATGGGGGGAGAGGAGTATACTGTATATACCGATAAAGAAAAATGCTAAACCACAGCTGTTATTCAACCCTTTAACTGTATAACGTGAGCTATTGCGATATAACTACCTTTGGTCCCCATTACCTATCCTCTACCCTCCCCTCCTCTTGTCCTGCTTATTCATACTCCATACATTTAACCACAACAGGTATTTTGAATTGGGAATAAATGAAAAATAATATGTCAAACTGAATGTCCTTTCTTTATCACAGAGAATGGTTTAGAGCACTATTCAACATGGTAACACATCAACCAACAATTTTCACCACCTTGAAAATGGATCTTACTGGGAAATGACACAGTGATGTGGTTCGGGGGTGGTTTTTTGTCTGTGTTCATATTTTCCAGCTCAGATAGCTCATTCATCTCCACCAGAAGACAGCTATTGAGAGAGGAATATGTGTATTTATCATCTAGACTAGCCAAAGCATCAGTCATCAGACACAGGTCATAATATCATAATTCCCCTGTCTTCAGTAGTGCTATAAATCACAGCATGAAAAACACAACATCAACAACAGTAGTTAAGGCCCATTCACTTGGACTGTCGTACTGTATGTGGGACATCATGTGTAACACAGCCCTCCAAACACACACAAACACATCCACACACACTGTGTGTGTGGTGTTTTCATTTATGTACTGGTACTGTGGGTGCCAGGATAAGTACTGGGTTGTGGGAGCTACAGTGGTGTGGGTAATGGTGTAATGTTGTTCAGATTACAGGGACTCCTATGTCCTAACTCCTAACTGGATGCTCATCTTGCATTGATTGCTGAGGTGTGAGTGCCCTCTAGAGGTTAAATTGATGGGACACAGCAACATAGAGGCACTTGGATGCCATTTTGCACCAGACATGTTAGTGTGTGTGTGCATTGTGGTTGGTATGGCAGGGGATATGCTGATTGCTACCAAAAATAAACCTGACTTTAATGTCATATGCAAGCTAGAAGAGAACATCAGTGTCATGTTGTGAATGTAGCCAGTACCAATGTAGCCTATTTTGTCCATAACCATTGCTATCAGGTTTACAGACTGGGGGTTGACATAACGGCCACACAGTCAAAGTTTGACACAACTTTAAAAGCTGGCTGGACCGACATGATGCACAGAGGGCTGTTCTGATATCCCCTGGTACGTGTCAGTATGTTGCTCAAATGAATACCAAGAGAGACGAGAGAAAAATAAATAAAATATTCAGCGTCAAACAAGACTTTGACGCCAAGCCGTTCAACTTCAGAAGAAATCCTGTTTGAGATGAGTAGGCCTATAATAAAGCAAACCGAACCTTGGCCTACAGCCATTCATCAAGCTGGGGACCCCAATGAAAATAGATCCACAGGTGAACCGTGTAGAATAATGATGGTGGTCAACGTAGGCCCTTTGGAATTGGGGCACTGTTTTTTCATTCCCGAGCCCAACCAGTCCTTTCCCCAGGCCGATCCTGGCACCATCCAAATCGGAATCTTATTCGTGCTCTGGGCCCAGTTTTTCCAAACTTTTAATCTGGATCAGAATGATCCTGATTCTGTAAACCTATTTTTTGCAATCCAGGATCAGATCGATCTGGCTGTTAAGACGTTTTAAGAAAATAATTAGATAGGATCATTCTGATCCAGATACCACAACATCAAGATCACAGAATCCAAATGGATGCAAACTCAACGACAGTGATGACACAGACAGCAGTGCGCTAGAGAGCGATGAGCATGCCTCGTTGCGCACTATTTACATGCTCTGTCCATTGGGCACACACTGGTTGAATCAACATTGTTGCCACGTCATTTCAACGGAGCTGCCGCTTTCAAGGAGCGGGACTCTAATAAGGACGCTTATAAGAAATCCCGCTACGACCTCCGACGAGCCGTCAAACAGTCAAAACGTCAATACAGGACCAGTGGTGTAAATGACTTAAGTACAAATACTTTAAAGTACTACTTACATAGTTTTTTGGGGTATCTATACTTTACTTTTTATATTTTTAACAACTTTTCTTTTACTTCACTATATTCCTAAAGAAAATAATGTACTTTTTACTCCATACATTTTCCCTGTGTTGGGTACTAACTTCTAGTAATATGAAATATCCTTATTCATGTTGCCATATTAGAACTGAGGGTATGGAAATCTACTGAGTGAGAAAGGGGAGTGCAGGAAGAACATGTCATTGTTAAATCTCAGGTATTCTATGGAGAGGAGAAGGGCCACAGTCTGGTTCCAGTCAACAGATAAGGTAGGACAGCCGTGAGTTGGGGAGGACTGAGGAATTTGGGCCCGAGGTCAGGTCAGATGAAATGAGAAAGAACAGGCATCACTAAAGTCCTGTCTAGCAACAGAGATGTATTGGCTGTCCAGGTGTGCAAGGAGGAGACTCAGCATAGGAGGAAGGTTTAAATATATGTGCTTGTGGGTGAATAAACTTGGTTTGAGCTTTTCCTAGTCGTCCTTTAGTTTTTTACTCTGTTTATTTAGAACCTAACAGTTGGCGCTGCGAGAAGGGTTCACCACGATTCACGGTTGAACTGGAGAGTCCGAATCAGTGGAGCAAAAAAAAACAAAAAAAAAAACAAGGTAGGCACAGTTCCTACACCCATTAACAGTCATTCTGACATCTTGGGGAGATGAAAATCATTCTGACATCTTGGGGAGATGAAAATCGTAGGCTGAACAATTATAGGATACGGACCTAGAAAAGCCTGAGTTTATTTAGTAGGCCCACTGTAAATTCTACCGGTAGGACTAGGCACTGCGGGCACAGCGTGTTCAGGAGGGTTTAGCCCCCTAATAGGTTAGACTGGAGCACTGCGGGCACAGCATGTTCAGGAGGGTTTAGCCCCCTAATAGGTTAGACTGGAGCACTGCGGGCACAGCATGTTCAGGAGAGTTTAGCACCCTAATAGGTTAGACTGGAGCACTGCGGGCACAGCATGTTCAGGAGGGTTTAGCCCCCTAATAGGTTAGACTGGAGCACTGCGGGCACAGCATGTTCAGGAGGGTTTAGCCCCCTTATAGGTTAGATTAGGGGTTGGAGTCTGTTTAAGTGTCTGTAGTCTATATGGAGATGTTGGCACATCCATGTACTGGTACGATAGGTTGTAGAGAAGTAGTCCATGGAGAAGGACCAAAAGAAGGGAATGTGGATAGTGATAAAATGTTGCCTATAAGTTCTGGAGGAGAGCCACATTCATTTTTAGAAAAGCAAGAAGATATTTGATTGTTATTTGAACATGATTTGTGTGTATTAACAGTAGCAATAAAGAGACAGGTTGGTTTATGCCCTATTGGGGCAGGGAACCTTGACAGATGATGTGGAAATAGGAAGACAACTGTGAATAATTTGGTAATGTGTGTTGTCAACAACAGGGATATTTGAGGTGTAACACTGGTATAAGACATTAGGTCACCCGTATTCTCCAGTAATGGCAGACGCTTTATAATAATAATATGCCATTTAGCAGACGCTTTTATCCAAAGCGACTTACAATCATGCGTGCATAATTTTTTTTGTGTATGGGTGGTCCCGTGGATCGAACTCACTACCTTGGCGTTACAAGCGCTGTGCTCTACCAGTTGAGCTACAGAGGACCACTTTAGTTTTGGTTCTAATACAAGGTGTCAGGTCCCGTGACCAAATTATTAGGCACCTATACCATAACTACTCTCCGGGAAGTGGGTATCACTACCTGAAAAATAGTTAAAATTGGCGTGTATTAGAGCCGTGGGTGAGGAGATCTAAACACTCTGGACACCGTCCGTAGAGGCGTCGGAATAATAACTATTGAAATGGCAACCGACGGCCACGATTCTCCTTTTAAAGCGGGGCTAGAAGAAGGAAAGTTTAATAAAGCCATGGATGCGCTAAAAGAAGCGCACAAGCAATCTACCAATTCGGCTCGAATATGGAATATAGCAGATGGGCGGGCTCATGAATTAGATGAAAAGAACCAGGACCTCGTGAGGGCTCTGGAAAATAATCTAAATAAAGTCCAACAATTTACAGCTGTCCTCCAGCAGTATCAGAACACCTGTGGGGGGTATATAGCCTCGGCACTTCCTCACCGTTCGCCCCGGGATATCATGTATCCCAGGATAAACAGGTAATATCTCCGTTATATCCCTCTCAAATAGAAGAAAAAGAGTGTTACGGGTTGAGAGAGGCAGCAGAGGGACGTATCACCATTCCAGACATACAGTGGGGGAAAAAGTATTTAGTCAGCCACCAATTGTGCAAGTTCTCCCACTTAAAAAGATGAGAGAGGCCTGTAATTTTCATCATAGGTACACGTCAACTATGACAGACAAAATGATAATTATTTTTCCAGAAAATCACATTATAGGATTTTTTATGAATTTATTTGCAAATTATGGTGGAAAATAAGTATTTGGTCAATAACAAAAGTTTCTCAATACTTTGTTATATACCCTTTGTTGGCAATGACACAGGTCAAACGTTTTCTGTAAGTCTTCACAAGGTTTTCACACACTGTTGCTGGTATTTTGGCCCATTCCTCCATGCAGATCTCCTCTAGAGCAGTGATGTTTTGGGGCTGTCGCTGGGCAACACGGACTTTCAACTCCCTCCAAAGATTTTCTATGGGGTTGAGATCTGGAGACTGGCTAGGCCACTCCAGGACCTTGAAATGCTTCTTACGAAGCCACTCCTTCGTTGCCCGGGCGGTGTGTTTGGGATCATTGTCATGCTGAAAGACCCAGCCATGTTTCATCTTCAATGCCCTTGCTGATGGAAGGAGGTTTTCACTTAAAATCTCACGATACATGGCCCCATTCATTCTTTCCTTTACACGGATCAGTCGTCCTGGTCCCTTTGCAGAAAAACTGCCCCAAAGCATGATGTTTCCACCCCCATGCTTCACAGTAGGTATGGTGTTCTTTGGATGCAACTCAGCATTCTTTGTCCTCCAAACACAACGAGTTGAGTTTTTACCAAAAAGTTCTATTTTGGTTTCATCTGACCATATGACATTCTCCCAATCCTCTTCTGGATCATCCAAATGCACTTTAGCAAACTTCAGACGGGCCTGGACATGTACTGGCTTAAGCAGGGGGACACGTCTGGCACTGCAGGATTTGAGTCCCTGGCGGCGTAGTGTGTTACTGATGGTAGGCTTTGTTACTTTGGTCCCAGCTCTCTGCAGGTCATTCACTAGGTCCCCCCCGTGTGGTTCTGGGATTTTTGCTCACTGTTCTTGTGATCATTTTGACCCCACGGGGTGAGATCTTGCGTGGAGCCCCAGATCGAGGGAGATTATCAGTGGTTACAGGTCTGTGAGAGCCAGGAATCTTGCTTGTTTGTAGGTGACCAAATACTTATTTTCCACCATAATTTGCAAATAAATTCATAAAAAATCCTACAATGTGATTTTCTGGAGAAAAAAAATCTCAATTTGTCTGTCATAGTCGACGTGTACCTATGATGAAAATTACAGGCCTCTCTCATCTTTTTAAGTGGGAGAACATGCATAATTGGTGGCTGACTAAATACTTTTTTTCCCCACTGTAGTAGTCCCGGACAATGTTGTCCGTTCCCTATTGCTGAGAGCAATGTTGGCACAATTAGTAGAAAACTATCGTACTCCCGCCTGGTCGTTCTCTCGAGAGGCATCTTACCCAGCTACTTCTCAGGAACAAATTGAAATATTTTTGACAGCTATTGGAAATATTTTGTTACACCCTGACATTAACAAAATTAGTAAATGCACTCAGGGTCAAAATGAGGGGGTACGTGAGTACGTTGATAGGATGGAAGACGCGTTGTGCACTAATCTGGCACTAGCATATCATTTTAATGAAAATGCTGGAATTTGTACCTCCGCTTTGATGGCAGGGTTGAAACCCACTGTCAAAACTGCTATTGCAGCGGTGGTGGACCAACACTCCACATGGGCGGAGATAGTTCAAGGCGCATTGAGAGTGGAATCTAATTCCGCTCACTTTGCAGTGCGTGTAGTCGCTGCTCAACATAACCCAAGTACCGGTAATGGATACAAGAGTAAGAAAAATAAAATAAAGCGGAGAGGTAAATATGACTACAAATACATTCAGCAGCGAAAAGCCACCAAACCTTGTCACCAATGCGGCGCATTTGGCCATTGGGTGAGAGACTGCACTGTAGAGCCTAAGACCTCTGTACCGTATCATTTCGGGGTAAGTGCGGCTGTGCAGACCTTTTCTTCACTGACTAGTGAGCAATAGCAAGCACTCATGAAAGCGGTCTGAGTTGGGAGTAACGCATAGGTGGATTTTGAGTTGAAGAATCTATGCGAAATGCCAGGGGAATGAATTCTAGAAGGTAACAAGTTAAAATTGGCACGACCAAACACTCATTGCAACCTCAGAAAACCGTGTTGTTGTTGGGTTTTTTTTCTCGTGAGACATTTGATCTAGTCTTATTCTGAAATTGATTTATAGAATTGACGAAAGGGAGGAGGCGTCACGAGAAATTAGAGTGGAGTTAATATTGTGAGTAATTGTTAGTAGAGTTTTGAAAAAGCAATGCTGTCAAGCGACAGCATTGGGGTTACCAAACCTAAAATGACCTTGGTAGTGCGGTGGTTAGGTAAAATCATGGGGGAAAAGAGAGGCCAGTCATATGCGAGAGTACAGTGCCTTGCAAAAGTATTCATCCCCCTTGGCGTTCTTCCTATTTTGTTGCATTACAACCTGTAATTTAAATTGATTTTTATTTGGATTTCATGTAATGGACATACACAAAATAGTCCAAATTGGTGAAGTGAAAAAAAAATCACTTGTTTAAAAAAATTCAAAAAAATTAATAATGGAAAAGTGGTGCGTGCATATGTATTCACCCCCTTTGCTATGAAGCCCCTAAATAAAATCTGGTGCAACCAATTACCTTCAGAAGTCACATAATTAGTTAAATAAAGTCCACCTGTGTGCAATCTAAGTGTCACAAGATCTGTCACATGATCTCTCTATATATACACCTGTTCTGATAGGCCCCAGAGTCTGCAACACCACTAAGCTAGCGGCACCACCAAGCAAGCGGCACCATGAAGACCAAGGAGCTCTCCAAACAGGTCAGGGACAAAGTTGTGGAGAAGTACAGATCAGGGTTGGGTTATAAAAAAATATCCGAAAATTTGAACATTCCACGGAGCACCATTAAATCCATTATTAGAAAATGGAAAGAATATGGCGCCACAACAAACCTGCCAAGAGAGGGCCGCCCACCAAAACTCACGGACCAGGCAAGGAGTGCATTAATCAGAGAGGCAACAAAGAGACCAAAGATTACCCTGAAGGAGCTGCAAAGCTCCACAACGGAGATTGGAGTATCTGTCCATAGGACCACTTTAAGCCGTACACTCAACAGAGCTGGGCTTTACAGAAGAGTGGCCAGAAAAAAGCCATTGCTTAAAGAAAAAAAAAAGAAAACAAGTTTGGTGTTCACCAAAATGCATGTGGGAGACTCCCCAAACATATGGAAGAAGGTACTCTGGTCAGATGAGACTAAAATTTAGCTTTTTGTCCATCAAGGAAAACGCTATGTCTAGCGCAAACCCAACACCTCTCATCAACCCGAGAACACCATATAATATAATATGCCATTTAGCAGACGCTTTTATCCAAAGCGACTTACAGTCATGCGTGCATACATTATTTATTTTTTGTGTATGGGTGGTCCCAGGGATCGAACCCACTACCTTGGCGTTACAAGCGCCGTGCTCTACCAGCTGAGCTACAGAGGACCACAGTGAAGCATGGTGGTGGCAGCATCATGCTGTGGGGATGTTTTTCATCGGCAGGGACTGGGAAACTGGTCAGAATTGAAGGAATGATGGATGGCACTAAATACAGGGAAATTCTTGAGGGAAACCTGTTTCAGTCTTCCAGAGATTTGAGACTGGGACGGAGGTTCACCTTCCAGCAGGACAATGACCCTAAGCATACTGCTAAAGCAACACTTGAGTGGTTTAAGGGGAAACATGTAAATGTCTTGAAATGGCCTAGTCAAAGCCCAGACCTCAATCAAATTGAGAATCTGTGGTATGACTTAAAGATTGCTGTACACCAGCGGAACCCATCCAACTTGAAGGAGCTGGAGCAGTTTTGCCTTGAAGAATGGCTAGATGTGCCAAGCTTATAGAGACATACCCCAAGAGACTTGCAGCTGTAATTGCTGCAAAAGGTGGCTCTACAAAGTATTGACTTTTGGGGGGGTGAATAGTTATGCACGCTCAAGTTTTCTGTTTTTTTGTCTTATTTCTTGTTTGTTTCACATTTTTTTTTATTTTGCATCTTCAAAGTGGTAGGCATGTTGTGTAAATCAAATGATACAATCCCCCCAAAAATCAATTTTAATTCCAGGTTGTAAGGCAACTGTAACAAGGTGAGTAGGACGGAGCCAGGCGCAGGAGGTGGGAATCAAAGCCAATACAGCAGTCTGCAGCAATGTGTAAACCAAATACATTGTGACTTAAATGCGTACTGGGAAAACAAAACACGGGTGAATATCCCGTGTGGGTAGTTACTGTGGGTTGGCATTGTTTTTCGGCGGTGCCGGGGGTAGCACGAAGCTAGCTAGCTAGCCGCTCTTCAAACAAGGTCAACACCGTGGCCATTGCTAGCTAGCCAACAGACACGGACACGAATTATCTGCTTAGTGTGTTAACACACTATTGGTGGTTTGTTGTGACCAAGTGTTGGTGCTAAACTGTGTGTTTTTTGGATGCTAGCATGCTAGTTAGCTATGGTGTCATAGTTAGCTTGCTGAATAAAGTGGGTTGAGTCTATTCCTTTAAACATTGAACCGCTGTGGTTCACAACAATTCTGATTTCTAAAGGTGGAAGTTGGTAGAGTTTTTGTTCGGGTGGTTCAGTGAAACAATTATAGTTTCTGAGGTAGAAGTTTTCGGTGAGGGAGGCCCTGCTCTCTACTCTCCCAGATGTTTAGTTCATGTCATTCCGATCTCCTCTGCATTATTGTAGCCATTTGCTACAGCCTGTCAACTATGCCTCTGCCTATCCCTGTTCTCTCCTCTCTGCACAGGCTACACAAACGCCCCACACCGCGTGGCTGCTGCCTCTCTAACCTGGTGGTCCCTGCACGCACCCCACACCTGGAGTTCCAGGTTTCAGGCAGCCTCTGGAACTGCCGTTCTGCTGCCAACAAAGCTGACTTCATCCCAGCCTATGCTAATCTCCAGTCCCTCGACTTCCTGGCGCTGACGGAAACATGGATTACCACTGAAAACACTGCTACTCCTACTGCTCTCTCCTCGTCTGACCATGTGTTCTCGCATACCCCGAGAGCATCTGGTCAGAGGGGTGGTGGCACAGGAATCCTCATCTCTCCCAAGTGGACATTCTCAATTTTTCCCCTAACCCATCTGTCTATCTCCTCATTTGAATTCCATGCTGTCACAGTCACTAGCCCATTTAAGCTTAATATCCTTGTCATCTATCGCCCTCCAGGTTCCCTTGGAGAGTTCATCAATGAGCTTGACGCCTTGATAAGTTCCTTTCCTGAGGATGGCTCACCCCTCACAGTTTTGGGGGATTTCAACCTCCCTATGTCCACATTTGACTCATTTCTCTCTGCCTCCTTCTTTCCACTCCTCTCCTCTTTTGACCTCACCCTCTCACCGTCCCCCCCTACTCACAAGGCAGGCAATACGCTTGACCTCATCTTTACTAGATGCTGCTCTTCTACTAATCTCACTGCAACTCCCCTCCATGTCTCCGACCACTACTTTGTTTCCTTTTCTCTCTCGCTCTCCTCCCACACTACTCACTCTGCCCCTACACAGATGGTAATGGGCCGCCGCAACCTTCGCTCTCTCTCTCCCACTACTCTCTCCTCTTCCATCCTATCATCTCTTCCCTCTGCTCAATCCTTCTCCCTCCAATCTCCTGATTCTGCCTCCTCAACCCTCCTCTCCTCCCTTTCTGCATCCTTTGACTCTCTGTGTCCCCTATCCTCCCGGCCGGCTCGGTCCTCCCCTCCAGCTCCGTGGCTTGATGACTCATTGCGAGCTCACAGAACAGAGCTCCGGGCAGCGGAGCGGAAATGGAAGAAAACTAAACTCCCTGCCGACCTGGCATCTTTTCACTCCCTCCTCTCTACATGTTCTTCATCTGTTTCTGCTGCTAAGGCCACTTTCTACCACTCTAAATTCCAAGCATCTGCCTCTAACCCTAGGAAGCTCTTTGCCACATTTTCCTCCCTGCTGAATCCTCCCCCCCCCCCCCCCCCCCCTCCTCTCTCTCTGTGGATGACTTCGTCAACCACTTTGAAAAGAAGGTTGACGACATTCGATCCTCGTTTGTTAAGTCTAATGACACTGCTGGTCCTACTCACACTGCCCTACCCTATGCTTTGACTTCTTTCTCCCCTCTCTCTCCAGATAAAATCCTGCGACTTGTGACTGCAGGCCGCCCAACAACCTGCCCGCTTGACCCCATCCCCTCCTCTCTTCTCCAGACCATCTCCGGTGACCTTCTCCCCTACCTCACCTCGCTGATCAACTCATCCTTGACCGCTGGCCATGTCCCTTCCGTCTTCAAGAGAGCGAGAGTTGCTCCCCTTCTCAAAAAACCAACACTCGATCCCACTGATGTCAACAACTACAGACCAGTATCCCTTCTTTCTTTTCTTTCCAAAACTATTGAGCGTGCCGTCTTTAGCCAACTCTCTTGCTATCTCTCTCAGAATGACCTTCTTGATCCAAACCAGTCAGGTTTCAGGACTGGTCATTCAACTGAGACTGCTCTTCTCTGTGTCACGGAGGCTCTCCGCACTGCTAAAGCTAACTCTCTCTCCTCTGCTCTTGTCCTTCTAGACCTGTCTGCTGCCTTTGATACTGTGAACCATCAGATCCTCCTCTCCACCCTCTCCGAGCTGGGCATCTCCGGCGCGGCTCACTCCTGGATTGCGTCCTACCTGACCGGTCGCTCCTACCAAGTGGCGTGGCGAGAAGCTGTCTCCGCACCACGTGCTCTCACCACTGGTGTCCCCCAGGGCTCAGTTCTAGGCCCTCTCCTTTTCTCCCTATACACCAAGTCACTTGGCTCTGTCATATCCTCACATGGCCTCTCCTATCATTGCTACGCTGACGATACACAACTAATCTTCTCCTTTCCCCCTTCTGATAACCAGGTGGCGAATCGCATCTCTGCATGTCTGGCAGACATATCAGTATGGATGACGGATCACCACCTCAAGCTGAACCCTGGCAAGACGGAGCTGCTCTTCCTCCCGGGGAAGGACTGCCCGTTCCATGATCTCGCCATCACGGTTGACAACTCCGCTGTGTCCTCCTCCCAGAGTGCGAAGAGCCTAGGCGTGACCCTGGACAACACCCTGTCGTTCTCCGCCAACATCAAGGCGGTGACCCGCTCCTGCAGATTCATGCTCTACAACATTCGGAGAGTACGACCCTGCCTTACACAGGAAGCGGCACAGGTCCTAATCCAGGCACTTGTCATCTCCCGTCTGGACTACTGCAACTCGCTGTTGGCTGGCCTCCCTGCCTGTGCCATTAAACCCCTACAACTCATCCAGAATGCCGCAGCCCGTCTGGTGTTCAACCTTCCCAAGTTCTCTCACGTCACACCCCTCCTCCGCACACTCCACTGGCTTCCAGTTGAAGCTCGCATCCGCTACAAGACCATGGTGCTTGCCTATGGAGCAGTGAGGGGAACGGCACCTCTGTACCTTCGGGCTCTGATCAGTCCCTACACCCAAACGAGGGCATTGCGTTCATCCACCTCTGGCCTGCTGGCTCCCCTTCCTCTGCGGAAGCATAGTTCCCGCTCAGCCCAGTCAAAACTGTTCGCTGCTCTGGCACCCCAATGGTGGAACAAGCTCCCTCACGACGCCAGGACAGCGGAGTCACTCACCACCTTCCGGAGACATTTGAAACCCCACCTCTTTAAGGAATACCTGGGATAGGATAAGGTAATCCTTCTACCCCCCCCCCCCCCCCCAAAAAAATTGTAAAGTGGTTATCCCACTGGCTATAGGGTGAACGCACCAATTTGTGAGTCGCTCTGGCTAAGAGCGTCTGCTAGATGACGTTAATGTGCCCTTGAGCAAGGCACTTAACCCTAATTGCTCCTGTAAGTCGCTCTGGATAAGAGCGTCTGCTAAATGACTAAAATGTAAAATGTAAATGTAAATTATACAGAGACTGAGGTGTGTGTGAAAAACAAGACAAAACAAATGGAATGATGAAAAGAGGAGCGGCAGTGGCTAGAAGGCCGGTGACGACGAACGCCGAAGCCTGCCCGAACAAGGAGATGAGGCAGCTTCGGAGGGAGTCGTGACAGCAACAAAACATTTGAAAAATGTAAAGGGGGGTGAATACTTTCGCAAGCCACTGTAAATCGTTAGACTCGGTGGCGAGAGAAATGCCGCCGTGTCTAAGGGTAGTACAGGCTACATAAGGGTACATAAACGTTGGCATGGATTAAAACAAATGATTAATGATTGGAGGGAGGACAGTGGACTTGTTATCATGTTTTGTTTGTAATTAAAACTTTTGTGTTGCTGATTAAGATGTAGCATAGTGAATACTAACAAGATGTACACTTTATCTTCCAGGAGAGGATGGGATGTCCTTATCTCTCTTTGAAATGTTTCCAGAGACTATAGTCTTGGGAGAGCAGTTAGGGAAATTCTGCAGTTTTATAAAATATAAAGGTATCCGGATCCCGCCATAGAGGGAGCTCCCAGATAAGTAAGGCCTGGCCATTTGTTTGTTTGTTTTTGCCCTACGTTTTACCACACACACCAGCACGCACACACAACTCACCGGTTATGAATAGTTGTTAGTGGTGTTAATACCATGTTTGATTCATTGTGTGGGGTCTTTTTAATTTGGTTGTAAACTGGAGAGTAAACAGAGACATTGGGTGAGAGTCAAGTGTAATATGAAGAAGTGCATAGCTGTTGTTGTTTTGGTTCTTGTTTTTATCTTTGTTTTGATATAAATCTCACCAGATTGGATCTGCTGTATGGTTGGGATTTCTCCCTAAGGGTTAGACCTCTAACTCCCTGACCCTATAACTCTGCGGTGAAGTCACCAGCATGATAAGGGGGTATAAGCCAATTTGGAAAATGGTTTCAACAGTGTGTTGGTATGCTCTTTGACATTTGTTTTAGACATTTTGTATTAAGAAAATTGGGAAGGTAATAATTTGTCATACGGTAAATAGTTGTTTGGATTTTCTGAATCAGAAATGACTTACATTTCTTTTACATTTTCGTCATTTAGCAGACGCTCTTATCCAGAGCGACTTACAAATTGGTGCATTCCCGTTATTATTATTATTATTATTATTATTTATTTTTTTACATTTTTGGGGTGGGGTAAGGGTGGGTAGAAGGATTATTTTATCCTATCCCAGGTATTCCTTAAAGAGGTGGGGTTTCAAGTGTCTCCGGAAGATGGTGAGTGACTCCGCTGTCCTGGCATCGTGAGGGAGCTTGTTCCACCATTGGGGTGCCAGAGCAGCGAACAGTTTTGACTGGGCTGAGCGGGAACTGTGCTTCCGCAGAGGTAGGGGGGCCAGCAGGCCAGAGGTGGATGAACGCAATGCCCTCGTTTGGGTGTAGGGACTGATCAGAGCCTGAAGGTACGGAGGTGCCGTTCCCCTCACAGCTCCGTAGGCAAGCACCATGGTCTTGTAGCAGATGCGAGCTTCAACTGGAAGCCAGTGGAGTGTGCGGAGGAGCGGGGTGACGTGAGAGAACTTGGGAAGGTTGAACACCAGACGGGGTGCGGCGTTCTGGATGAGTTGTAGGGGTTTAATGGCACAGGCAGGGAGCCCAGCCAACAGCGAGTTGCAGTAATCCAGACGGGAGATGACAAGTGCCTGGATTCTGACCTGTGCCGCTTCCTGTGTAAGGCAGGGTCGTACTCTGCGAATGTTGTAGAGCATGAACCTACAGGATCGGGTCACCGCCTTGATGTTAGCGGAGAACGACAGGGTGTTGTCCAGGGTCACGCCAAGGCTCTTTGCACTCTGGGAGGAGGACACAACGGAGTTGTCAACCGTGATGGCGAGATCATGGAACGGGCAGTCCTTCCCCGGGAGGAAGAGCAGCTCCGTCTTGCCGAGGTTCAGCTTGAGGTGGTTATCCGTCATCCACACTGATATGTCTGCCAGACATGCAGAGATGCGATTCGCCACCTGGTTATCAGAAGGGGGAAAGGAGAAGATTAATTGTGTGTCGTCTGCGTAGCAATGATAGGAGAGGCCATGTGAGGTAATGGCGTTCACTATGGCTGAAGTAATGGCGTTCACTATGGCCCTGCACCACTTCTACTGAGACTTGAGTCCAAGCCAGCAACCTGTGTACGAGTGGCATGAGTCCTGAGACCGTGCATGTAGCGCGAGCATGGAGAGAGATCACGTCCATACTTCTCTCATGCTGCTGATGCACTGGTTGGAAAATGGACCAGACAGAATGGACCAGACAGAATGGATCAGACAGAATGAACTGTACAGAATGGTGGTGGCAGCTCAGGGTGGTCAACTGTGCCCGTAAATTGATTTAGGGTTGCCCGAAACTGTTTATTTGGGGTATCAGGTTGATTGTGGGGGTCTGAACACTGGGAAATGTATTGTAGATTAAAGATTCATTGAGATACCGATCTGTCATTAACATGCCACTCGCTACAGTAAAACAGGGACAAATGGGGGCTGTGATGAGAAAAGTTAATCCTGGTAATATAAGTAGTGCATACTGTCTATATATTTTCCCTGTCTGTAAATGTACATACTAACAGTGTCGGTGTGTGCTAAGTTGAGGGTCTCGAATTCAAGTGATAGACTCAACCTGAAGCACTAAGGACAGTCATTCTAAATTTGGGTTGGATAATTTATCAAGTGCTTGATTATGATTCGGAAAGGAGAGAAAGAGAGAGAGAGAGAGAGAGAGAGCACAAAGTGAGGGGAGGGTGCACTGCTCGAGTCTATTGAGTCTAGTGAGGGTTTCCTCCCAGGAAACCTTACATTTTCATGTCCAGAGAGGGAGGTTATTAGAGAACCCACTAGATGATAGCTTGGACTAACCATGATGGGGTACTTGATAGTAGGGGTTTCGTTTTACCATGTCATCAGAATCCTAATGTTAAAGCGCATCAATACATATGGCTTGCTGGATGATACAGTACAATTAATTACGTACAAGGCTCATAGTCTGTGTCTTGCTTTGACACCCAAGGATGAGGCTGAAGGAGACTAGCATCCCTTTGGCATAGAACAGAACAGATGGACGTTCTTGGCCCAATCTCATTCACATCAAGGGTGGTGTGAAATGATTAAACATGTTTTTTCTCTCTTCCCTGTTCAAGTCAATATGTTTCCTAGGTGTCGTAGAACATGTGAGTGATCATTGTTCCAGAGGAGGGATTGTTGGAAATTGACTAATTGACGTGAGCATGTACTAGTATGTTTATAAATATATAAGTAGACTAGCAGTAGTGACTAACGTGTTATGGGTTAGATGGAATGATGTATGTCCAAATGTATTTGTAGCCAGAGGCTAAGTACATACGGGGCATGTGTTTAAGACAGAATGTTTACATAAGGGTGTTAATTGCAGAGTTTGGAGGACCAACATCAGTGTATTCTGTGGAGTCCCAAAAACCAAGGCATTAACGTTACAGGGAAAAGCGGAATTTAATATGACTGGGGCAGAGATTTGTGTGGCTAATAGATTAAGGAAATGGGTAATAGAGTCTCTGGGGAACGATACCACTCCTCTATGTATAGGGATACAGGGGATAGCTCTTGGAGAGGAAGGACAGCTAACTGTGCACAATATAGAGACTACTATGAAGACAAGTTGAACGTCACACATAACCAAATCATGGTGAGAGTAGCAGAGATAGTGTTGTCATTTCAGACACTATTGTCAACTTTCAGTGAGGGGTTCATCGAAGAAGGTACAACCCTTGAAAGAATAGCCACAGATCCCTGTATACAGGAGGCCACCTCACCGGAAGGGAAGTTTGCTGTACTAGTAGCATCACATCTCCTGAAGAGTGTGATTAAGAAGCATGTGACTCAGAGTTTTGTAAGGTTGGATACCGCCACTAATATCTCCCCCATTTCTAACAGCCAACAAACACTTTACATATCTCCCAGAAGATTGGGACCGAGTGACGGTAAATAGAAAGTGTCAGAAGGTGGCTGCTTATCAACCGTTGGGACCCAAAGTTTACACTGTAACGAGGGTGTTCACAAAGGAGTGGGTGTAGATCGGCCTTGGGATGAGAGATATGTATCTAACCTGAGCACAGGGAGGTATTATCCACAGGTACCGACTGTAGCAGAACATAGGATGCCATTGTTGGTGGCTAGGAAACTGGGTATGAGTTGGGAGACAGGTAGGGAGTATCTGAAAGATTCAGTCCTAGATCTATCAGTGAACCACAAAAGCCATAGGAGATCAGGAGCAGGAGACAGATTCAATGCAACAGCTATTCTCATAGCAGTCGCTGTAGGGACAGTAACTGAAGGAGCGGTAGTAGTGGTGAAGGATGCTATAGTAACTGCATGGAACTGTACTACGGAGCAAATGAGGGGTATCTTGATGTATGCATCATGGGCAGTGTTAGTAGTATCAGGGGTTACCTTGGTAGCATTGTTGGGATATCATCTTCTGAGGGCATTGATGTTGAAACATGCGGTACCAGTCAAAAGTTTGGACACACCTACTCATTCAAGGGTTTTTCTTAAGTTTTACAATTTTTTACATTGTAGAATAATAGTGAAGACATCAAAACTATGAAATAACACATATGGAATCATGTAGTAACCCAAAAAGTGTTAAACAAATCGAAATCGCTCTGGATAAGAGCGTCTGCAAAATGACTAAAAATGTAAAATGACAGCTTTGCGCACTCTTGGCATTCTCTCAACCAGCTTCACCTGGAATGCTTTTCCAACAGTCTTGCAGGAGTTCCCACATATGCTGAGCACTTGTTGGCTGCTTTTCCTTCACTCTGCGGTCCGACTCATCCAAAACCATCTCAATTTGGTTGAGGTTGGGGGATTGTGGAGTCCAGGTCATCTGATGCAGCACTCCATCACTCTCCTTCTTGGTAAAATAGCCATAACACAGCCTGGAGGTGTGTTCGGTCATTGTCCTATTGAAAAACAAATGATAGTCCCACTAAGCTCAAACCAGATGGGATGGTGTATCGCTGCAGAATGCTGTGGTAGCCATGCTGGTTAAGTGTGCCTTGAATTCTAAATAAATCACAGTGTCACCAGCAAAGCACCCCCACACCATAACACCTCCTCCTCCATTCTTTACTGTGGGAAATACACATGCGGAGATCATCCATTCACCCACACCGCGTCTCACAAAGACATGGCGGTTGGAACCAAATAACAAATTTCCACCGGTCATTGATGCACTTATTGATGAAGCCAGTGACTGATGTGGTGTACTCCTCAATGCCATCGGAAGAATCCCGGAACATATTCCAGTCTGTGCTAGCAAAACAGTCATGTAGCTTAGCATCTGCGTCATCTGACCACTTCTTTATTGACCGAGCAGGAATCAGGAGGATCTAATTATGGTCACTGCATCGCAGTGCTAGCTGTGCCACTAGAGAACCTGGTTCGAATCCAGGCTCTGTCGTAGCCGGCCGCGACCGGGAGACCCATGGGGCGGCGCACAATTGGCTCAGCGTCGTCCAGGGTAGGGGAGGGAATGACCGGCAGGGATGTAGCTCAGTTGGTAGAGCATGGCGTTTGCAACGCCAGGGTTGTGGGTTCGATTCCCATGGGGGGCCAGTATAAATAAAATAAAAATAAATAAAAATAAATAAATAAATATGATGTATGCACTCACCAACTGTAAGTCGCTCTGGATAAGAGCGTCTGCTAAATGACTAAAATGTAAATGTAAAATGTAGAGTTTTTCCCCACTGGTTGCACATTTAACATGCTGGTAGAAATGAGGTAAAACTGATTTATGTTTCCCTGCATTTAAGTCTCCGACCACTAGGACTCTTAGCTACGGTATACATCTCTTCCTGGCATATTACATCATTTATGCAGAAGCATACAATACATTTTTGGACTCACCTTGTTGTGCTGTGCGGCGGTCCTTCGTGGGCAAATTGTGTCATCGAACTTTGTCATCAAAGTCTGACATTCTCTGGATTTATGGTGCTTTCAAGACAACTGGGAACTCTGAAAAATACAAGGTCGAATCATGACGTCAGTGATCTTCAGGTCGGAGCTCTAGAATAAGGCCCAAGTACCCAACTTAGAATTCCGAGTTGGATGACCGTTCAAAACGTATTTTCCCAGTCGGAGCTCGTTTTTTTCAGAGTTCCCAGTTGTCTTGAAGTCACTGAAGTCTGAGATTTCCCAGTTCCGAGATTCCAGTTGTTTTGAACAGCATGGCCAATGTTGAATGTTTATCCTTTTAAACTTGGAAAAGAGACCCTTAAACCCAGACTTGGCCCTTAAACCCAGACACCCACTCCACTGAATAGCAGGCTAGTGATAACAAAAAAGCGTTAAGAAAAAAAGAGCAGAAGTAAAATAAAATAACAGTACGGAGGCTATATACAGGGGGGTACCGGTGCAGAGTCAATGTGCGGGGGCACCGGCTAGTTTAGGTAGTTGAGGTAGTTGAGGTAATATGTACATGTGGGTAGAGTTCAAGTGACTATGCATAAATAATTAACAGAGTAACAGCAGCGTAAAAATATGGGGTGGGGGTGGGGGGGCAGTGCAAATAGTCTGGGTAGCCATGATTAGCTGTTCAGGAGTCTTATGGCTTGGGGGTAGAAGCTGTTGAGAAGCCTTTTGGACCTAGACTTGGCGCTCCGGTACTGCTTGCCGTGCGGTAGCAGAGAGAACAGTCTATGACTAGGGTGGCTGGAGTCTTTGACAATTTTGAGGGCCTTCCTCTGACACCGCCTGGTATAGAGGTCCTGGATGGCATGAAGCTTGGTGCCAGTGATGTACTGGGCCGTACGCACTACCCTCTGTAGTGCCTTGCGTTCAGAGGCCGAGCAGTTGCCATGCCAGGCGGTGATGCAACCAGTTAGGATGCTCTCGATGGTGCAGCTGTAGAACTTTTTGAGGAGCTGAGGACCCATGCCAAATGTTTTCAGTCTCCTGAGGGGGAATTGGCTTTGTCATGCGCTCTTCACGATTGTCTTGGTGCGTTTGGACCATGATAGTTCGTAGGTGATGTGGACACCAAGGAACTTGAAGCTCTCAACCTGTTCCACTACAGCCCTGTCGATAAGAATGGGGGCGTGCTCAGTCCTCTTTTTTTTCCTGTAGTCCACAATCATCTCCTTTGTCTTGATCACGTTGAGGGAGATGTTGTTATCCTGTCACCACACGGCAGGTCTCTGACCTCCTCCCTATAGGCTGTCTCATCATTGTCGGTGATCAGGCCTACCACTGTTGTGTCGTCGGCAAACTTAATGATGGTGTTGGAGTCGTGCCTGGCCATGCAGTCATGGGTGAACAGGGAGTACAGGAGGGGACTGAGCACGCACCCCTGAGGGGCCCCCGTGTTGAGGATCAGTGTGGCAGATGTGTTGTTACCTACCCTTACCACCTGGGGGCGGCCCGTCAGGAAGTCCAGGATCCAGTTGCAGAGGGAGGTGTTTAGTCCCAGGATCCTTAGCTTAGTGATGAGCTTTGAGGGCACTATGGTGTTGAACGCTGAGCTGTAGTCAATGAATAGCATTCTCACGTAGGTGTTCCTCTTGTCCAGGTGGGAAAGGGCAGTGTGGAGTGCAATAAATATTGCATCATCTGTGGATCTGATGGGGCGGTATGCAAATTGGAGTGGGTCTAGGGTTTCTAGGATAATGATGTTGATGTGAGCCATGACCAGCCTTTCAAAGCACTTCATGGCTACAGACGTGAGTGCTATGGATCGGTAGTCATTTAGGCAGGTTATCTTAGTGTCCTTGGGCACAGGGACTATGGTGGTCTGCTTGAAACATGTTGGTATTACAGACTCAGTCAGGGACATGTTGAAAATGTCAGTGAAGACACTTGCCAGTTGGTCAGCACATGCTTGGAGTACACGTCCTGGTAATCCGTCTGGCCCTGCGGCCTTGTGAATGTTGACCTGCTTAAAAGTCTTACTCACATCGGCTACGGAGAGCGTGATTACATAGTCATCCGGAACAGCTGGTGCTCTCATGCATGCTTCAGTGTTGCTTGCCTCGAAGTGAGCATAGAAGTGATTTAGCTCATCTGGTAGGCTTGTGTCATTGGGCAGCTCGCGGCTGTGCTTCCCTTTGTAGTCTGTAATAGTTTTCAAGCCCTGCCACATCCGACGAGCGTCAGAGACGGTGTAGTACGATTCAATCATAGTCCTGTATTGACGCTTTGCCTGTTTGATGGTTCGTCGGAGGGCATAGCGGGATTTCTTATAAGCGTCCGGGCTCCTTGAAAGCGGCAGCTCTAGCCTATTGCTCAGTGTGGATGTAGCCTGTAATCCATTGCTTCTGGTTGGGGTATGTACGTACGGTCACTGTGGGGATGATGTCATCGATGCACTTATTGATGAAGGCAGTGACTGATGTGGCGTACTCCTCAATGCAAACATATTCCAGTCTGTGCTAGCAAAACAGTCCTGTAGCTTAGCATCTGCGTCATCTGACCACTTTTTTATTAACCGAGTCACTGGTGCTTCCTGCTTTAGTTTTTGCTTATAAGCAGGAATCAGGAGGATAGAGTTATGGTCAGATTAGCCAAATGGAGGGCGAGGGAGAGCTTTGTATGCGTCTCTGTGTGTGGAGTAAAGGTGGTCTAGAGTTTTTTTTCCTCTAGTTGCACATTTAACATGCTGGTAGAAATGAGGTAGAACGGATTTAAGTTTCCCTGCATTAAAGTCCCTGGCCACTAGGAGCGCTGGCTCTGGATGAGCGTTTTCCTGTTTACTTATGGCCTTATACAGCTAATTGAGTGCAGTCTTAGTGCCAGCATTGGTTTGTGGTGGTATATAGACAGCTACGAAAAATATAGAAGAAAACTCTCTTGGTAAATAGTGTGGTCTACAGCTTATCATGAGATACTCTACCTCAGGCGAGCAAAACCTTGAGACTTCCTTAGTATTAGATTTTTTGCACCAGCTGTTGTTTACAAATATACACAGACCGCCACCCCTTGTCTTACCGGAGTCAGCCGTTCTATCCTGACGATGTAGCGTATATCCCGCCAGCTGTATGTTATCAATGTCGTCGTTCAGCCACGACTTCGTGAAACATAAGATATTACAGTTTTTAATGTCCCGTTGGTAGGATAACCGTAATCTTAGGTAATCTACCTTATTTTCAAATGATTGAACATTGGCTAATAGGATTGATGGAAGAGGCAGTTTACTCGCTCGCCGTCGGATCCTTACAAGGCACCCCGACCTACGTCCACGATATCTCTGTCTCTTTCTCATGCGAATGACGGGGATTTGGGCCTTGTCGGGTGTCTGTAGTATATCCTTCGCGTCCGACTCGTTGAAGAAAAATCTTTGTCCAATACAAGGTGAGTAATCACTGTCCTGATATCCAGAAGCTCTTTTTGGTCATAACAGACGGTGGCAGAAACATTATGTACAGAATAAATTACAAATAACGCCAAAAAACACACATAATAGTAGAATTGGTTAGAGGGCTGTAAAACGGCAGCCATCTTCTCCAGCGCCATCTCTCTCAGTAGATTGTCAACTTGATTCATGATGATGACTGCTAGCTTGCTAGCTAATATTTTGAAAGTATGATGTTGACATGATTGGTCCAATCAAAGCTACGGTAGATATAACGTGATTTGACGTCATTTTTGATGGCCAATGACCTTGAGCCTTCTTGGATGGGCACTTCTAATGTAACTCTATGACAGCACCCAAGGGGCTGCAATTTTCGAGCTCTACCCGTAGATTTTGCGGTGACGTAGTGTCCCCATGAGTGACAGAACACTGAGGCAGTCACGGCGCAACTAGAGAACATTATCAACCCCTACGCTCCGTATTTTCCACTGGCTGCCCCACCACCACAGAAAGCATTGAGCTAGGCTGAAACACCTGCATTTTGGAGCTGCGTTACTCAAGAAAGCAAAAAAGAGACCATGTTTGTATGCGGCTTTATTAACTCAATTTTTTTTTTTTTTTACATTGTTTGCAAACTGATATGTGACACATATTAATGCAAAAATAACATGCAAAACAGGCAACAAACATAATAAAAAATAAACAGGTGGGGCTCAAAATAGGTTGGGATCTGCCCCACCTGCCCTGAATGACGAGTCGCCGCTGGTCCTGTGTGAATTTAAGTATGCTCCCTCTAATTCTCTCTCTCTCCCTCTCTCCCTCCCCTCCCAGAGGACCTGAGCCCTAGGACCATGCCTCAGGACTACCTGGCCTGATGACTCTTGGCTGTCCCCAGTCCACCTGGTCGTGCTGCTGCTGCCTGCGGCTATGGAACCCTGACCTGTTCACCGGACGTGCTACCTTGTTCTGATCTGCTGTTTTCGACTCTCTCTCTCTCTCTCTCTCTCTCTCTCTCTCTCTCGCTCTCTCGCTCTCTCACTCTCTCACTCTCTCACTCTCTCACTCTCTCACTCTCTCTCTCTCTCTCTCGCAACTGACATTTACTCCTGAGGTACTGACCTGTTGCATCCTCTACAACCATGATTATTATTTGACCCTGCTGGTCATCTATGAACGTTTGAACATCTTGAAGAACAATCTGGCCTTAAAGGCTATGTACTCTTATACTCTCCACCCGGCACAGCCAGAAGAGTTCTGGCCACAGGTTCCTGCCTTTTTACATCTGCATTGCTTGCTGTTTGGAGTTTTAGGCTGGGTTTCTGTAAAAGCACTTTGTGACATCTGCTGATGTAAAAAGGGCTTCATGAATAAATGTGATTGATTGTCTATATACTAATTCATCTGAAAGGTACAGTATTCACAAATGCCACTTTACCGGTTTATTTCAATTTTCAGGCCACCTTTAATACACCTCATAAACTGCAAGTGTAAATGTGGTAAGATAATGTATTATGCTAAAAACACAACAATACATTTTCACACATTTCTTATTCAGTTCATTAAACTTTTGTTTTTATTCTTTCAAAAATATAATTAACAATGATTAGTTACATTTTGCAACTACTTACTACTTTTTAGCTACTTTGCAACTACTTAGCAAGTTAGCAAACCCTTCCCCTAACCCTAAACTTAACCCTAACCCTAACCCCTAGCCTAACCATGTTGTGCTGCTGCCATGTTGTGTTGCTACCGTGTTGCTGCCATACTGTGTTGTTGTTTTAGGTCTCTCTTTATGTAGTGTTGGGGTGTCTCTCTTGTTGGGGTGTATGTTTTGTCCTACTTTTTTTTTTCCCCAGCCCCCGTCCCCGCAGGAGGCCCTTTGCCTCTTGGTAGGCCGTCATTGTAAATAAGAATTTGTTCTCAATTGACTTGCCTAGTTAAATAAAGGTAAAAAAAAAGCTAATTCGTAACATATTGTAAAAATTGCAATCCGTAACATATCATACCAATTGTAATTCGTAACATATCATACGAAATGGATGATGAACATCCACAAATTAATACATGTACATACCATAAGAAACGTAACATGTCATACTAATTAAGTGATTTACTATGGTACATCTACACCCGAGTCCAGGTTGTCCAGGGATGAATGAGATCTGCAGGAAGGATCTACTGGCCAGGGACATGAACAAGATGCTTCGACTCTTCCCTAAAGAGTACAACATCTTCCCCAAAACCTGGTACCTCCCTGCAGAGTAAGAGCTCACCATGGGAGACTGGGGAACAGCTGCATGTTGGCCTACTGTGTAAATCGCACACACACGCAAACACACACACACATCTTTCATAGGCACCAAAGTTCACAACACTCTGTGGGTGCAAGGGTTAAAGATACAATTATGAAGGAACTAAAGTCTTAAATACCAGTAAGCTATAAAATGTAATAATGTGAAACCACACAACACCCCTTGCATTGCAGGTACATTGAATTCCAAGGTTACTGCAAGGGTGTGGAAGCAAAATACCTTTATCTGCAAACTCGACAATGGTTGCCAGGGCAAAGGGAATCATATCACCCGTCAGCCCCGGGATATCAACCCTGAGGAGCACATCATCTGCCAGAACTACATCTCCAAGGGAACCATTCTAAGACATGCAAGGCATGGCTACCTGCTCATCCATATGAACTGCCCTGCTGATTGGGCAGTCAGTTGAGTGTGATGCGATTACTCTACCCGCAATGATGGTGGTTGATGTGTAGGAAAGTGTGTACAAAACATTAGGAAAAAGTAATAATTAAGTACAATCTTATTTTTTTTGCTAAACAGGCGGGGCTCAAAATAGGTGGGGATCCACCTTCCTAATATTGAGTTGCACCCCCCTTTCACCTCAGAACAGCCTCAATTCGTCGGGGCATGGACTCTACAAGGTGTCGAAAGCGTTCCAGAGGGATGCTGGCCCATGTTGACTCCAATGCTTCCCATAGTTGTGTCAAGTTGGCTGAATGGACCATTCTTGATACACACAGAAACTGTTGAGCGTGAAAAACCCAGCAGCGTTGCAGTTCTTGACACACTCAAACCGGTGTGCCTGACACCTACTACCATACCCCGTTCAAAGGCACTTAAATACTTTGTCTTGCCCATTTACCCTCTGAATGGCATGCATACACAATCCATTTCTCAATTGTCTCAAGGCTTAAACCTTCTTTAACCTGTCTCCTCCCCTTCATCTACACTGATTGAAGTGGATTTAACAGGTGATATCAATAAGGGATCATATCTTTCACCTGGATTCACCTGGTCAGTCTATGTCATGGAAAGAGTTCCTAATGTTTAGCACACTCAGTACATTCTGTCCGATTACAGAAAACTACTACAACCCATTACACTTACCCTACTACTAGTCTCCTCTTCTTGTTTGCTGTGTGTGTACCTGTCTTTTTGGTGTGGCAATAAAGTGTGAATTGTATCCCTGTCTCCTACTGGTCATTATCAGTCCTCTTACTGGGACTCTGGGACAGTTGCACCTATAATCGAAACCTGCACCTCTATCGGAGGCCACCACATGGTGGCACTCTTTTTCAGACATGGAGGATGTGGTCATTAAGACCCTGATCGCGGCCTACCTGACTCTGAGGCAGAAATACCTCACAGGCTTCCCCAGCCAGCTGGGGCCCAGCTCCTGCTTCGAGATCCTGGGCTTTGACATCCTGCTGGATGCCAAGCTCAAGCCCTGGCTCCTGGAGGTGGGTGGTGTGACGCGTGGATCCCACTTATGACACCAGTAGGTTTGTTGGGGAACACACATGATTAATCAGTGAAGTTTAGCCATCTGTCAGGCTTCATGAAGATAAATCGTGCTTGTGCTAAGGTGAATTACTGTGCACTATTTCAAGATCAATCTCCATTTCTAATCAATGAATTGACTCAGTAATTTTTTTTGCCCAACTCTGCTTCTTCTAAACTTGTTCAAATCACTACTCCAATGCTGCCCCAACACACCCCACCCCTGCAGGTGAACCACTCTCCCAGCTTCGCCACAGACTCCCAGCTGCACTGGGAGGTGAAAGAGGGTCTGCTGACCGATGTTCTGGCCCTGCTAAACCTTGGGGCCAGCGATCGCAGGAGGATCCTGGATGAGGATAAACGGATGACCAAAGAACGCTTCCTGCAGACGGTCAGTTCACAGCCTCATAATTCAACCCGTATGAATGAAGTTATGTTTTTTATTAATATTATGAATCCTAATGTGTAAGAGCGATTCAAACTTTTGTGTAAATGCATTGAAAAAGCAAATGTGTGGAACAAGTTGTGTGGAAGAACTTGACTGGCCTGCACAGAGCCCTGACCTCAACCCCATCGAACACCTTCGGGATGAATTGGAACGCCGACTGTGAGCCAGGCCTAATCGCCCAACATCCGTGCCCGACCTCACTAATGCTCTTGCAGCTGAATGAATGGATGAAGTCCCTGCAGCAATGTTCCAACATCTAGTGAAAAGACTTCCCAGAAGAGTGGAGGCAATTATAGCAGCAAAGGGGGCACCAACTCCATATTAATGCCCATGATTTTGGAATGAGATGTTCGACGAGCAGGTGTCCACATACTTTTGGTCATGTAGTATGAAAAATGTATGCACTCACTAAAACTGTAAGTCGCTCTGGATAAGAGCGTCTGCTAAATGACTAAAATGTAAATGTAAATCTCAGTTTAGAATTCTGCTTAATAAAATGTATATTATTTATTTGATATTTTCACCAAAAGAGGGCAGCCATGTATCATATATTCAACTGGGACCAGACTAGGGTTGCAAATCTGGTAAATTTCCGAAAAAAATCCCAGGTTTTCCTAAAATCCTGGTTGGAATATTCACAGAATTGTGAGGGTATAAGCAAGGAAATCTGGAATATTCCAACTTGGACTTCTGGAAAAGCAGGGAATCTTGGGAAAGTTACTGCAATTTCTTTACCCTAGACCAGACCATTATACTATTTACATTTTAGTCATTTAGCAGACACCATGTGACACCATGCATTTCTATGTGAAGACTCAATAGCACATTGAAGCCAAATTAAGTCAGTTAAATTTGAGCTACTAGAGGAGGTGACATAGCAGTCTAGCTCAGTGCTGCCCCCCTCACAGTCCTCTGTAGCTCAGTTGGTAGAGCATGGCGTTTGCATCTCCAGGGTTGTGGGTTCGATTCCCACGGGGGGGCTGGTATGAAAATGTATGCACTCGCTCTGGATAAGACCGTCTGCTAAATGACTAAAATGTAAAAAGTCTCATTGAGTAACTCAAGTTGAAGGCCGACCAGGGTACTGCAGGCTGCAATTAGCAACTTATAACCTCTTCTATGTGCAATTTTTAAATAATCGGTTCAAGACATACATTTGAAGTATTAGGAGCAATTATTGGTACCATGATTGTCTTCAAACATTTTATTTATTTACATGAAGATTGACCAAAAAGATTGCAATTTCCCCATTCACTATGAGGGGATATGTTTCCTGCAAACAATGCCTGCAGTACCGTGGTCGGCCTTGAACTTCCATGGCTTCAATAAGAGGGGCAGTCATTCTCCCCTAGGTTGAAAAATTGCAAGTATCATTAATCCCACAGGAGGGAGCAGTTGCTCAGCAACCAGGCTTAATGAATGGCTGAGCTGGAGAGGTATGAGCAGGAGCACAGTGGCGACTTCCTCAGAATCTACCCCAGAGACGACTCCAACAAGCATGACAAGTTCCCCCAACAGTCTGGGCCCCTCTGCCAGGAGACCCTTGCCTCCAAAGCCAGGGAGTGTGCCAGGTACAGAGGTGGCACAACAGGACCCAGAGTGATGTGGCGGGTCACATGGTTTTAAAAAAACTCCTGGAAAAACACTTGGCCTTGGGAAGGATGAAAACCCTGTCAAACTGCAGCAACCTTGTAGCCTACTGGAATTATATTTGAAATAAGGACTAGGGGCTTTCCTATACACAGACACATAGAAAGCGACATGATTGGACAATAAGCAATGAGCTTGCTTTATGCAGGTTTGCATCTTGTAGTCCTGCCCTATGCAACTGTAGGCCTAATTATAAATGAACTCACAGTCTATGTCAGCTATTGTGTTTATTGATTAATTCCAGTTAATCATTTTGGATTGAATAAGTCTAATTAGCCTAGTCAGCCCATGTTTGAATACAAACCAAGTTTGATCCCATTCACATTATCTCATGAACAAATGGGCTATAAATACAACCCATTACAGCTTCGTTTACCCTTGCCAGAGGGACAAGGCGCATAGTAGGCTAGACTATGCAGCTGCTGTTGTTAGTAGCCTACAGTTGATCAGACTGAAATGTGTTCTAGTTTCCATGCAATACAGCATGTCAGATCGCTAATGTTTATGTGTATAGGCTGCTACATTTATGTAAGAGATTTTGATGTGTCTGTCGGGAGTGATGAATTATCACACTTGCTAAATAAATATCAGCGGAAAGTGGAGAGCGCGCCTTGCGCTTTGTGCCCGGCCCGCGAGACTTGTGATTTCCGTGAATTTGATTGGTCAAGGCATGCAAAGAGCCTGGAGCAGCACTCGATGAAAATGACATAGAAATTGTGTGCGAGTTGACAAATCATATGAGGCATATCGAATTTTAAAAAACAGCACTTTGGCCCGTCAATATATTTTATTAATCTACATGTAAATCAAAAGTAATTGAAAAGTGCTGTGGCAAATGCCGCCTCGCCACACGTTTTCCGGTGGCCCTGGCCAGGTAGGCCTCTGAGTAAATGGACCCACCAACATACAGTGGGGAAAAAAAGTATTTAGTCAGCCACCAATTGTGCAAGTTCTCCCACTTAAAAAGATGAGAGAGGCCTGTAATTTTCATCATAGGTACACGTCAACTATGACAGACAAAATGAGAAAAAAAAATCCAGAAAATCACATTGTAGGATTTTTAAAACATTTATTTGCAAATTATGGTGGAAAATAAGTATTTGGTCAATAACAAAAGTTTCTCAATACTTTGTTATATACCCTTTGTTGGCAATGACACAGGTCAAACGTTTTCTGTAAGTCTTCACAAGGTTTTCACACACTGTTGCTGGTATTTTGGCCCATTCCTCCATGCAGATCTCCTCTAGAGCAGTGATATTTTGGGGCTGTTGCTGGGCAACACGGACTTTCAACTCCCTCCAAAGACTTTCAATGGGGTTGAGATCTGGAGACTGGCTAGGCCACTCCAGGACCTTGAAATGCTTCTTACGAAGCCACTCCTTCGTTGCCCGGGCGGTGTGTTTGGGATCATTGTCATGCTGAAAGACCCAGCCACGTTTCATCTTCAATGCCCTTGCTGATGGAAGGAGGTTTTCACTCAAAATCTCACGATACATGGCCCCATTCATTCTTTCCTTTACACGGATCAGTCGTCCTGGTCCCTTTGCAGAAAAACAGCCCCAAAGCATTATGTTTCCACCCCCATGCTTCACAGTAGGTATGGTGTTCTTTGGATGCAACTCAGCATTCTTTGTCCTCCAAACACGACGAGTTGAGTTTTTACCAAAAAAGTTATATTTTGGTTTCATCTGACCATATGACATTCTCCCAATCCTCTTCTGGATCATCCAAATGCACTCTAGCAAACTTCAGACGGGCCTGGACATGTACTGGCTTAAGCAGGGGGACACGTCTGGCACTGCAGGATTTGAGTCCCTGGCGGCGTAGTGTGTTACTGATGGTAGGCTTTGTTACTTTGGTCCCAGCTCTCTGCAGGTCATTCACTAGGTCCCCCCCGTGTGGTTCAGGGATTTTTGCTCACCGTTCTTGTGATCATTTTGACCCCACGGGGTGAGATCTTGCGTGGAGCCCCAGATCGAGGGAGATTATCAGTGGTCTTGTATGTCTTCCATTTCCTAATAATTGCTCCCACAGTTGATTTCTTCAAACCAAGCTGCTTACCTATTGCAGATTCAGTCTTCCCAGCCTGGTGCAGGTCTACAATTTTGTTTCTGGTGTCCTTTGACAGCTCTTTGGTCTTGGCCATAATGGAGTTTGGAGTGTGACTGTTTGAGGTTGTGGACAGGTGTCTTTTATATTGATAACAAGTTCAAACAGGTGCCATTAATACAGGTAACGAGTGGAGGACAGAGGAGCCTCTTAAAGAAGAAGTTACAGGTCTGTGAGAGCCAGAAATCTTGCTTGTTTGTAGGTGACCAAATACTTATTTTCCACCATAATTTGCAAATAAATTCATTAAAAATCCTACAATGTGATTTTCTGGATTTTTTTCCCTCAATTTGTCTGTCATAGTTGACGTGTACCTATGATGAAAATTACAGGCCTCTCTCATCTTTTTAAGTGGGAGAACTTGCACAATTGGTGGCTGACTAAATACTTTTTTTCCCCACTGTAGAGAGAGCAAGTGCACATCAAAATGTAGGCATTGTACTGGTATTCTTGGAGTGAGCGAAGACAATAAGGAAAATAAACACATGTATTTGCATGGTGACTCTCTCCTGATGCACCATCCCTTTATTTTTGTTGTTGAGTTTTGTTCTTTAGCCTGATTAGTTCCATATCTTTTTTGCCAACTTCTTTGAGAATTAGAAAGACACCTAGACTGTAGCAATATTGATGTTACTCGTATTGATGTTACACAGGAAACGGAAACCAATTGTTACTTACCGTCTTTATGCACTTGATGTGGTGGTTAACAACATGCATAGTAAAGTTTGCTTAACTATATATCTTTGTCTGTCGTGACTACAACACGAAACATGGTGGCAGCGGTACTCAAAAGAACCTGGATCTCATTGATGTAAAAGTGCCGCGTTTACAAGCTAGTCATCGCGCCAAACATCAACGCTGGCTATCGTGAGTGACTCTATGCTAAAAACTAATGATGACTGATGATTGTAATTTAGCACTTACCTGGAAAAGATGGAAAGAGGAATTCAACTGGATGCATTTTGTGATCCCAAGAAAAATGAAACAATTGAAATATATAATTTTTTCATGCGCAGTCAGGGCCAATATGAGAGTTTAGACAAATATCCCACTGAATTGAGGACTCTAGTGGCCACCTGCAACTTTGGAGTAATCACAGATTCTCTTATCAGGGACAGGATTGTGTGTGGCACGTGTGACCCACACTTAAGAGAGCGCTTACTCAGAGAGACTGATCTCAGTTTAGAGAAATGCATACAGATTGGAAGAGCTGCAGAACTGTCCAGACAGAGAGCTAAAGTCAGGGCCCTGTAGCAGTGCATGCAGTAACACAGAAAGAGAGACCGAGAGGGAAAGGAGACCCTACAGAGGGACAGAGCATTATACAATGCAGATACTGTGGATGGACACATGAGAGAGAAAAAAAAAAAATGTGCTGGATATGGACAAAAATGTAAATCCTATGGAAAAAACGATCACTTCTCTATGGTTTGCAAAAGTGCAGGGACCAGCAAGAGAAACAGAGTCCTGGCAATGGAAAATGCGTCAGCTGACTCAGAGAGTGTTGAGGATGTTCTCTGCATCACACTAGTGTCAAAGTCAGAGAGAATCAATGTGGTACAGGAGAAAACCACAGACCCCAATGCAGCTCTCTTTGCAACCATGCTGGTCAACAAAAAGTCAGTCAAATTTCAGCTAGATTGTGGTGCTAGTTGTAATGTTATCCCTGCAAACCACACAAAAGACAGTCACCTAGAGCCCTGCAGTTAGGTATTGGTGATGTATAACAAGAGTACTCTGACGCCACTGGGGAAGTGCAAACATAAAGTGATCAATCCACACAATAAGAAAACCTACAGAGTTGAGTTCATTGTAGTCAACAAGAACAGGCCCATTCTAGGCAGTGGAGTTGATTACATTTTTACCATATGCTCTTATCCAGAGTGACTTACAGGAGCAATTAGGGTTAAGTGCCTTGCTCAAGGGCACATTGACAGATTTTTCACCTAGTTGGCTCGGGGATTAGAACCAGCAACCTTTAAGGTTACTGGCACAACGCTCTTAACCACTAAGCTACCTACCACAGCAGATTACTGTGCAGCATCACAACATCCTGGCCATCGAGAAAACAACAGGATCCTGGACTAAAGAGAAGAAGAAAAAACAGGAGTACGCTGCAGTGGCGGTCAGCGCCGTTTAAAAAGAGCAAGGACAAAAAATGTTTTCATGAGCATGGCCTTATTTCTATTACAGCATACTGGTTGACTCTCATTCATATTCCATTCACCCAGTTCAATGTAACAGCGATAGGTTTAGGCTACTACATGATAATCTAATTTTCCCTATACCCATCATGAGGTTGCTACAACCTAGCCTATGAATGAAAGTTTACAGCGTAGGTGCATACAGGTCGAGAGAAAAATTTGAGGTGACAGACAGTAACACATGGACAGACAGTGACTTTCAGTACCGCCTTGCACACTCTTGCCTGCATCTATCTGATATAGGGTGTAATCATTAGTCCAACAGTGGACAAATTCAGGTATGTTTATCCCCTTTTTGTTACGTTTGCTTCCGTTTAAGAAACTTTTCAACAGAATCGGCAGAATGAATAAACCCCTGATCACGCGTAAATACAGTTCAATTTCATAGCAGCCACTTCTCGCATCCATGCGCTCTCCTCCTCTCACCTCTTCCCTTCGCTTGTGGACTTCAATGCACAAAACATCAGCTGTATGTGACCAGGCGAAATAACCTTTCTAAACCAAATCACTACACACAGCCTACATCGTTGTCACCATATTAGCTAAAGTATTGTCATAGTCAGCATAGCTAATAGAACTAACGCATTAGTAAACCCACTACAATCATGCAGTAACGTTAGTGTACAGTCAGTAAGCAGTTATACCGGCGGGCCCCGGTGGCAATAAATAAGTAATACCAAAAGCTTACCTTGACTTGGAAGAGTTCCAGTGTTGTGTTGGAAAGTCATAGCTAGCTAGCTAACATAGCATCCCTCTGTTTGAGCAGGGTGTTTCATTAGGCTAAACTAGCTAGCTGCATTTGCTAGCTAAGTAAGTGAAACTGAAAGTGAAAAGAAATGAGGAAATTTCTCTCTCTCTCTATTTCTCTCTTCCTTCTCCTTCATTTTGGAAGAAATTAATTTGTTAAAAACTGTCCAACTATTGTCTTTCTCTCTCTTTGAGTCAACTACTCACCACATTTTATACACTACAGTGCTGGCTAGCTGTAGCTTATGCTTTCAGTACTAGATTCATTCTCTGATCCTTTGATTGGGTGGACAACATGTCAGTTCATGCTGCAAGAGCTCTGATAGGCTGGAGGACGTCCTTCGGAAGTTGTCATAATCACTGTGTAAGTCTATGGAAGGGGGTGAGAACCATGAGCCTCCTAGGTTTTGTATTGAAGTCAGTGTACCCAGAGGAGGACGGGAGCTAGCTGTCCTCCAGCTACACCATGGTGCTACCCTACAGAGTGCTGTTGAGGCTACTGTAGACCTTCTTTGCATAATAGTGGGTTTTAATCAGTTATTTGGTGACGTGATTATATTTAGTATAGTTTTATCTAAAAAGGATAACTTTCTAAAGGTTTTACTATTTTAATTTTTATGAAATTCACTGAGGAGGATGGTTCTCCCCTTCCTCCTCTAAGGAGCCTCCACTGGTACGCTGATGTATTCCAGGGAGACAAAGTGCTACTGGCAAAATGAAGCTGGAAGTGTATGAGTGACTGGAGCCTGTGCAGCTGCCAAAGAGAAGAGGGCCAGTAGCACTTTATAAACCACTCAAAGAGGAGCTCGGTGGTCTAGAGAAAAGAAGAATGATAAAATTAGTGGAAAAAAGCACAGATTGGATTAGCAGCCTGATCGTAGTGCAGAAACCATCTGGAAAACTATGAGTGTGTATTGATCCAAAACCTCTCAACAAGGCGCTCAAGAGGAGCCATTACCCACTTCCCACTACTGAAGACGTGCTGCCAGACCTGAACAGAGCACGTGTGTTCTCTGTTTGTGATGTAAAAAACAGATTTTGGCTTGTGGAACTGGATGAGGAATCCAGATATCTCACCACGTTCTCTACTCCCATGGGACGCTACAGGTGGCTGCGCATGCCAATGGGAATCAGTCCAGCCCCAGAGATCTTTCAAAGGAAGTTGAACCAGGTAATGGAAGGTCTTCCAGGATGACATCCTGATTGTGGGAGAAGGAGACAACGATGAAGCAGCGACTCTGGACCATGACAAGAACCTGAGAATGCTCCTGGACAGATGCAGGAAGCTCAATATCAAGCTGAATCCAGAGAAGCTGCAGCTCAGGCTGAAGGAAGTGCCCTACATTGGCCACCTGCTAACATCACAGGGGTTGAAAGTGGACCCAGGAAAAGTGACAGCCATCAGACAGCTTCCTGGGCATGGTACACTACCTAACCAAGTTCTGCAGCCACGCCACAGAGCTCTGCGAGCCACTGCGACAGCTAACACATAAGGACTCAATGTGGGAGTGGTCAGAGAGGCATGAGCTGGCTTTCAAGAAAATCAGGGATACCATTGCACAGACCCCTATGCTGAAATACAACAATCAGCTTGTACTATGTGATGCTTCAGAAAGTGGGTTAGGAGCAGCCTTGATGCAGGGAGGATACCGATTGCATACGCCAGTAGATCCCTGACAGAGACTGAAAAAGGGTATGCACAGATAGAGAAGGAGCTGCTTGCAGTGTTGTTTGGCATGGAGAGGTTCCACCAATTCACATATGGACGAACTGTCGAAGTGCAGTCAGATCACAAACCTCTAGAGAGCATCATGACAAAGCCTCTTCTCAGCCCACCAAAAAGACTACAACACATGCTCATGAGACTCCAAAACTACAAGGTCAGTCTCCGATACGTTCCTGGAAAACGTGGTGCTGGCCGACACCCTGAGCAGGGCGTACCTCACAGAACAAGAAAACAGAGGCCCTGTGTAGGTCGAAGTGGAATCAATCAACATGATACACTACCTGCCTGTCAAGCGAGAGACTAAAGGCCATCCAGAGAGCCACTGAGCTGGACTGGAGCTCCAGACACTGAAAAATGTGATCCTGAAGGGGTGGCCTGAAGTGAAAGAACATGTACCCTTGGAAGTAGCCATGTATTTTCACAACAGAGATGAGCTGAGTGTGCAAAATTGAGTTATCTTCAGAGGTGAGCGAGTCTTTGTGCCTGCTGCCCTCAGGTCAGCGATAATGCAGAGAATCCATTTCTCACACATAGGAATCGAGGGACGTCTGAGAAGAGCTGCGAGTGTGTCTACTGGCTGGGCATGAATGCACAGCTGAGAACATACATGGAACAATGTAGCACCTGCACTGCATGGGGTGTGAAGCAGCAGAAAGAGATGCTGAGGCCACACAAAGCACCAAAGCGTCCCTGGGAAAAAATAGGGACTGACCTGTTCCAGTTCAACGTCAGAGACTACATGGTCACAGTTGATTATCTCTCAAACTTCTGGAAAGTGGACCATTTGGAAAACACACAGTCGAAAACGGTCATTCGAAAACTGAATACACACTTTGCACATTATGGGATACCTGACATCCGTTACTTAGACAATGGCCCCCAGTACTCTTCAGATGAGTTTCCAAGTTTCAACAAGGCTTGGGACTTTAAACACAAAACATGAACTCCAGGATACCCGCAAAGTAATGGGAACGTGGAATTGGCAGTGAAAACAACTAAAATACTTATGGCAAAAGCAAAGAGAGCAGGTGCTAACCCATACCTGGCCACGCTGTATCACAGAAATACCCCGTCACAAGGAACAGACAGCAGCCCTGCAATGGCGCTCATGGGAAGACATGCAAAGACACTACTGCTAATGAGTGAGAATCTGCTGAGACCGGTGATGACAAACTGTCAGCAGGAGAAGTTCAAAGAAAGACAGCAGAGACAGGCAAAGTAATACGATAACTCTGCCAAGGATCTCACAGAGCTGCAACGAGATGACAGGGTGAGAGTTCAGCCACTCACAGGACAGAAACAGTGGTGGCAGAGGGCCACATTAGTCAGACCTGTGGAGCAAAGGTCCTACGAGGTGAAGACAGAACAGAGACAAGTCTTCAGGAGGAACAGGAGACACCTGAGGAAGAGCAGAGAAATAGAGGAGGATTTCCCCACTGTTGAGGAGCCTGGCACAGAGCCAGTCAACAGTACACCAGCTGACGCCCAGCAGGGTGCAGAACACAAGAGGTGGATGCTGCACCTCAACAAGAAGATCCAGACATCTCAGGTCAAGCACCTCCAGATGTAATCAACACTCCTCACACAAGGTCTGGTAGGGCCATCCGAAGACCTTTGTGTGAATTTAAATGTAATAATGTAAAAAAATAAAATAATGTAATGGACAGTCAGAGACATTAAACAAACATTCAGTTCACATTCAAGTTTATTGCAGACAAGGACTACAAGCCAAAGTTAGGTGGCGTCTGCCTTTGTTAAAAAAAGAAAGAGAGAACATGTAGCAATATTGATGTTACTCATATTGATATTACACAGGAAACAGAAACCAATTGTTACTTACCGTCTTCATGTACTTGATGTGATGGTTAACAACATGCATAGTAAAGTTTGCGTAACTATATATCTTTGTCTGTCGTGACTACAACACAAAGCATATTGAAACGTAGACTATTTGTACTCTAATGTCAGTCTGTCTGTCTGTCCCTCAGAAGGATGCTACAGGAGATTAAATGAAGGAGGAGCTGGGTGGGAGCATGTGGTTGCAAGGGAAACGGTGGAGCTGCACTGAGGGTGGAGGCAGGCAGGGGGGTTGTTGCTGGGTGAGAGAGGCAGCAGTCACAGAGCAGTCACCAAACATGAGGTGGGTCCGGGAGTAGGATGAAGAAACTCCCTTTGAGTTAGCATTATTTAGCACTAGCATTAATTTGCTAGAATTAGTTAGCATTAGCAGTTAATGAATGGTGTGTAATAGCTTTTTCCTAGGTCCCACAGGTGTGGGACTCGAGCTGGCCAGGGCTAATCTTGGAGGATGAGGAGCTGGAGTGTCAGTGTGGTCTGGAGCAGAGGGTGAGCCTGCTCATAGCCCTAGGGGTGGTGGACATGGTCTACTGCTTCCTGCAGCCCCTGGTCACACACAGCAACAGCGGGCTCAAAAGGGTCCCCTTCCCCCACCGCCATGGAGGGGTATGTACTGTATGTACCAGAGATACTGGAGTCAGTGCAGACTGTGATTCAAACCTGAGTGTATTGATTTGAGTTTTGATCAGATATTACCTTCTGTCATCTTTGTGCTACTTAGGAAGTCAATATATGGAATGCAAGTAGAATTAGTTATCAAATCCACATATTATTGAATATATGTGTGAACTGTAAGTTGCTTTGGATAAAATATCAACAAAATGACCGTATTGTGCTTTTCCTCAAGGAATCTCTGGTCAGAAAGCTGTCCCATCATGTCAGAAGCCGGTGCTGGCCTCCCCTCCTCTGGGCCTAGCTGGTAAATCAGGCCAACTCCAGCCCCTGTTAGGGGGGTTCTCACTCCCCCAATCAGCCAGGCAGGAGGCAGTGCTGTGTGGCTACGCTAAGCCCTACCACTGGCCCCCATGCCGGACCAAAGGCCAAGGCCAGATTACTGAGATTACTGTCTGTACGGGTGATCAAACTGGGCCTGCCCGCACAAATGGAGAGAGGCTGCCGCAGCCGTGAACTGCGGCGTAAGATTACTTCCATAATAATAATATGGTAATTTAGCATGCTATCTTACCCAAAGAGACCTGCAGTGTACACCTATTAGTGAGACATTGTTTGGTGGGAGTGGTTTGGTTGGTGAATTTTACTCTGTCATTTTTGGACAAATAATTTGATAGAAATGAAACATAAAGTGTATGACTATGTGAATTGTTCCACCAATTTGGTGCCTTTTGAGAAGTGTAACTTGGTAAAAAAATAAAATAAAAATGATTTCACCAAATGTGTACATTCTGTCATAAAGATCACATGTTCAACTTCATAAAAAACATGTTTTACCACCTGAAAGGGTACATAAAAAAATTATAATATAATAAGTGCCTATAAAGTGCCAAATAAAGTAACAGGGTTGACCGTAACAGGGTTGACATAACAGGTTTGACCATAACAGGGTTGACGATTTCTTCTTAAATCAGCCATAAATCCCCTTGTGACAGGGGGAATGGAAGTTTGGTGTGTGCAACAGGGAGTAGCAATTGAATGCAAACTTCACAAAAATGTCTAGTCTATCTATCTAACACGGTTGACGTGTTATGCTTGACCCGCTCAGTTTTCCACCACAAAACACCAGAATATGGCCAAAGAGTAGAACCAGCTCACCTGCTTTTACCCTATGATCTGACTATTAGATGTTCAATGTTTCTTCTGGAGAAAGAAATCTATATACAGTGGGGGAAAAAAGTATTTAGTCAGCCACCAATTGTGCAAGTTCTCCCACTTAAAAAGATGAGAGAGGCCTGTAATTTTCATCATAGGTACACGTCAACTATGACAGACAAAATGAGATTTTTTTTCTCCAGAAAATCACATTGTAGGATTTTTAATGAATTTATTTGCAAATTATATGGTGGAAAATAAGTATTTGGTCACCTACAAACAAGCAAGATTTCTGGCTCTCACAGACCTGTAACTTCTTCTTTAAGAGGCTCCTCTGTCCTCCACTCGTTACCTGTATTAATGGCACCTGTTTGAACTTGTTATCAGTATAAAAGACACCTGTCCACAACCTCAAACAGTCACACTCCAAACTCCACTATGGCCAAGACCAAAGAGCTGTCAAAGGACACCAGAAACAAAATTGTAGACCTGCACCAGGCTGGGAAGACTGAATCTGCAATAGGTAAGCAGCTTGGTTTGAAGAAATCAACTGTGGGAGCAATTATTAGGAAATGGAAGACATACAAGACCACTGATAATCTTCCTTGATCTGGGGCTCCACGCAAGATCTCACCCCGTGGGGTCAAAATGATCACAAGAACGGTGAGCAAAAATCCCAGAACCACATGGGGGGACCTAGTGAATGACCTGCAGAGAGCTGGGACCAAAGTAACAAAGCCTACCATCAGTAACACACTACGCCGCCAGGGACTCAAATCCTGCAGTGTCAGACGTGTCCCCCTGCTTAAGCCAGTACATGTCCAGGCCCGTCTGAAGTTTGCTAGAGTGCATTTGGATGATCCAGAAGAGGATTGGGAGAATGTCATATGGTCAGATGAAACCAAAATATAACTTTTTGGTAAAAACTCAACTCGTCGTGTTTGGAGGACAAAGAATGCTGAGTTGCATCCAAAGAACACCATACCTACTGTGAAGCATGGGGGTGGAAACATAATGCTTTGGGGCTGTTTTTCTGCAAAGGGACCAGGACGACTGATCCGTGTAAAGGAAAGAATGAATGGGGCCATGTATCGTGAGATTTTGAGTGAAAACCTCCTTCCATCAGCAAGGGCATTGAAGATGAAACGTGGCTGGATCTTTCAGCATGACAATGATCCCAAACACACCGCCCAGGCAACGAAGGAGTGGCTTCGTAAGAAGCATTTCAAGGTCCTGGAGTGGCCTAGCCAGTCTCCAGATCTCAACCCCATAGAAAATCTTTGGAGGGAGTTGAATGTCCGTGTTGCCCAGCGACAGCCCCAAAACATCACGGCTCTAGAGGAGATCTGCATGGAGGAATGGGCCAAAATACCAGCAACAGTGTGTGAAAACCTTGTGAAGACTTACAGAAAACGTTTGACCTGTGTCATTGCCAACAAAGGGTATATAACAAAGTATTGAGAAACTTTTGTTATTGACCAAATACTTATTTTCCACCATAATTTGCAAATAAATTCATTAAAAATCCTACAATGTGATTTTCTGGATTTTTTTTTCTCATTTTGTCTGTCATAGTTGACGTGTACCTATGATGAAAATTACAGGCCTCTCTCATCTTTTTAAGTGGGAGAACTTGCACAATTGGTGGCTGACTAAATACTTTTTTCCCCCACTGTAGCTTCACCATATTAAAATGAAAGTTCAGTTCACGTAACAGGGTTGACCTTAAAATGAGGGACAGACGTTAATTAATCACTAATCACATGAAATAAATGATAATCTATAGAAATGAATTTGTTAAAGGAACAAAATAACTAGGGCTTTACAATGATGGTGAAACTTGGTTGATGGAGGGACATGTCAAAATGCTGAATATTGGCACTTTAGCAAGCCTTTATTCATATAAAAATCAGATGTATTGAATTCCCGATGTGGTTTATATCAAATGGCTCATCATTTAATATAACAGGCTTTTAAAATTAAATATTGGTGCACAATTTACTTAAAATATCAAAGGTATGCAAAAGGCTCACATTTCATGTAACGACCCATGTATTGAATACAGTTGGAATGAAACAAAATTTGGTGACATTTACTAAGTCTTTTCACTCCCTCAGCTGGTTGTGCTGGAAGCTGGCACAACTGGACTGCACTGCCTGGGGCTGTGAGAGGCATGATGCACAAGGGTTCCTGTGTGAAGCTGCAGGGGCACTGTTCTCTGTAGACCCTCCCTTACCTGGGGCCAGGGTTGTAAGAACTGGAGGGCCAATTCAAAAGGTACCCTTCCCCTCACTGAACTCTTTGTGCACTTACTAGATGACAGGCTGACAGGTGTGTTCAGTTTTGTTGTCCATATATAAAAGACTATCTAAGCCTGGTTAGGCTGGTAATTAGTCATGAATTCATCATTTGGAAGCAAGATCAACAGCCTCACCCTACAAACACACACCCTATTTGGATGGGACTAGTATTACTAGAAATGTTGGTTATGTAATTATTACCCCAGCATGTGTGTTATTCACGAGGAAGATTTGCACAGGATTATTTTTTCCAAACTGCTCCCGGCCGATCTGCCAACTTCTGTCTGTAGCGTCCAAACAGTTTGGGCTACATGGAAAGGTTAGTTTCTCTCAAACGTACATGTCGGTTGTTTTGCTCTAGGACGCCCATAAGCCTCACAAGACTAGTCTGAAGGTAGCCGGGTACCAGTTTAAAAAATGAATGGAAGTACACTACCAGTCAAAAGTTTGGACACACCTACTCATTCAAGGGCTTTTCTTTATTTTTACTATTTTTTACGTTGTAGAATAATAGTGAAGACATCAAAACTATGAAATAACACATATGGAATCAAAGAGAAATGACAGTCCATCATTACTTTAAGACATGAAGGTCAGTCAATACGGAAAATGTCAATACCTTTTAAAGTTTCTTCAAGTGCAGTCGCAAAAACCATCAAGCGCTATTATGAAACTGGCTCTCATGAGAACCACCACAGGAATGGAAGACCCAGAGTTACCTCTGCTGCAGAGGATAAGTTCATTAGAGTTACCAGCCTCAAAAACTCGAGATGTCATAAAGAAAAAAAAAAACCCTCCCCAATGACACAAATATTTTCACATCACCATCCCCTTGTACTTGAAAAAAATATAAATACCGTCCCCCTTCATTGAATGAACTCAAAATAATGACTACGACTACAGTAACAGTTAACAGTTAACAGATAATTAATCATTATCTTCCTCTGTGTGCGCATTTAAATAATCGGTTCAATCAATCAATCAATTTTATTTTATATAGCCCTTCTTACATCAGCTAATATCTCGAAGTGCTGTACAGAAACCCAGCCTAAAACCCCAAACAGCTAGTAATGCAGGTGTAGAAGCACGGCATACATACATCTGACATACATCTGAGGCGAGTTCAAAAAGGCTTCTATTTGCGGCGAACATGTTGCCAGAGTAACAATTTCAGTTGAACAATTTTTATATATTAGCAATTTCTGAGACTCACTTAGATAATTCATTTGATGATACAGCAGTAGCAATACAAGGATATAACATCTATAGAAGAGACAGAAATGCTTATGGGGGAGGTGTTGCTGTATATATTCAGAGCCATATCTCTTTAGTGCTCAGAGAAGATTTTATGTCAAGTATTATTGAAGTGTTGTGGTTGCAGGTTCACATCTAAAGCCTTTTCATATGGGGTGTTGCTATAGGCCACCAAGTGCTAACAGTCAGTATCTAAATAATGTGTGAAATGCTTGATTGTGTATGTGATGTAAACAGAGAGGTCTACTTTCTTGGGGACCTGAATATTGACTGGTTTTCATCAAGCTGTCCGCTTAAGAGGAAGCTTCTCATTGTAACCAGTGCCTGTAATCTGGTTCAGGTTATTAATCAACCTACCAGGGTGTTTACAAACACTACAGGAACAAGATCATCCACACGTATCGATCACATTTTTACTAATACTGTAGAACTTTGTTCTAAAGCTGTATCCATACCCATTAGATGCAGTGATCACAATATAGTTGCTATATCCAGGAAAGCCAAAGTTCCAAAAGCTGGGCCTAGAATAGTGTATAAGAGATCATACAAAAGATTTTGCTGTGACTCTTATGTGGATGATAAAAAATATTTGTTGGTCTGATGTGATTAATAAGGAGCATCCAGACGCTGCACCTGATGAATTTATGAAATTGCTAATTATTGATAAACATGTACCTGTTTAGAAACTGACTGTTAGAACTGTTAAGGCTCCATGGATTGATGAGGAATTGAAAAACTGTATGGTTGAAAGAGATGGGGCAAAAGCAGTGTCTAATAAGTCTGGCTGGACATCTGACTGGCTGACTTACTGCAAATTGAGAAATTATGTGACTAAACTCAACAAAAAGAAGAATAAACTGTATTATGAAGCCAAAAGCGATGATATAAAAATTTAAAAAACATATTGTAAAGTGGTTGTTCCACTAGCTATCATAAGGTGAATGCACCAATTTGTAAGTCGCTCTGGATAAGAGCGTCTGCTAAATGACGAAAATGTAAATGTAAATGTAAATATAAGGAATGATGGGAAAAAAAGTTTTGGGTACTTTAAATGAAATTATGGGCAGAAAGACAAAATTCAACGCCATTTTTCATTGAATCAGATGACTTATTCATCACAAAACCATTTGATGTTGCCAATTATTTTAATGATTACTTCATTGGCAAAGTGGGCAAACCTAGGCAGGAAATGCCAACAACGAACAGTGAGCCATTGTATTCATGAATAAAAAACTAATAATGAAAGAAAAGCATTGCAAGTTAGAATTTTGTAATATTAGTGTGGGAGAGATGGAAAAAGTATTGTTATCGATCAATAATGACAAACATCCTGGCATTGACAAATTACATTCTTGTTTTTTATTATTGCCAGTATAATTTAGCAGCTTTGACATGCATCATCCAAACAGCCGCTGAAGGGAAATGAGATCTAATGCCAACGTCTCGGCGACATCTTGCCAATGTGCAAACGCTCTCCATACTACATCAGCCCGATGTATCATGTATACACTCTAGCAGTAGGCCTACATTAAGATAAATACCATAAAAGTCAAAAACCTACTGAGCATTTCATCCTCAAAGCGCCATGGTCTGCTGCGCGGTATGCATATTAACAGTAGAATAGCTGGGACTCAACGAGTAGCCTACCAATAGCTGCCAGTCTAATAAATCAATTGAATATACACAATCACAAAGAAATCCATTAATATTATGTTTAGTAAGGTCATGAAAAAAACATGATACTACAGAAGTAGTTTGATCCCCTGCTGATTTTGTACGTTTGCCCACTGACAAAGAAATGATCAGTCTATCATTTTAATGGTAGGTTTATTTGAACAGTGAGAGACAGAATAACAACAAAAAAATTCAGAAAAACGCATGTCAACATTTTTATAAATGGATTTGCATTTTATTGAGGGGAATAATTATTTGACCCCTCTGCAAAACATGACTTAGTACTTGGTGGCAAAACCCTTGTTGGCAATCACAGAGGTCAGACGTTTCTTGTAGTTGGCCACCAGGTTTGCACACATTTCAGGAGGGATTTTGTCCCACTCCTCTTTGCAGATCTTCTCCAAGTCATTAAGGTTTCGAGGCTGACGTATGGCAACTCGAACCTTCAGCTCCCTCCACAGATTTTCTATGGGATTAAGGTCTGGAGACTGGCTAGGCCACTCCAGGACCTTAATGTGCCTCTTCTTGAGCCACTCCTTTGTTGCCTTGGCCGTGTGTTTTGGGTCATTGTCATGCTGGAATACCATCCACGACCCATTTTCAATGCCCTGGCTGAGGGAAGGAGGTTCTCACCCAAGATTTCACGGTACATGGCCCCGGCCATCGTCCCTTTGATGCGGTGAAGTTGTCCTGTCCCCTTAGCAGAAAAACACCCCCAAAGCATAATGTGTCCACCTCCATGTTTGACGGTGGGGATGGTGTTCTTAGGGTCATAGGCAGCATTCCTCCTCCTCCAAACACGGCGAGTTGAGTTGATGCCAAATAGCTCAATTTTGGTCTCATCTGACCACAACACTTTCACCCAGTTCTCCTCTGAATCATTCAGATGTTCATTGGCAAACTTCAGACGGGCCTGTATATGTGCTTTCTTGAGCAGGGGGACCTTGCGGGAGCTGCAGGATTTCAGTCCTTCATGCCGTAGTGTGTTACCAATTGTTTTCTTGGTGACTATGGTCCCAGCTGCCTTGAGATCATTGACAAGATCCTCCCGTGTAGTTCTGGGCTGATTCCTCACCGTTCTCATGATCATTGCAACTCCACGAGGTGAGATCTTGCATGGAGACCCAGGCCGAGGGAGATTGACAGTTATTTTGTGTTTCTTCCATTTGCGAATAATCGCACCAACTGTTGTCACCTTCTCACCAAGCTGCTTGGCGATGGTCTTGTAGCCCATTCCAGCCTTGTGTAGGTCTACAGTCTTGTCCCTGACATCCTTGGAGAGCTCTTTGGTCTTGGCCATGGTGGAGAGTTTTGAATCTGATTGATTGATTGCTTCTGTGGACAGGTGTCTTTTATACAGGTAACAAGCTGAGATTAGAAGCACTCCCTTTAAGAGTGTGCTCCTAATCTCAGCTCGTTACCTGTATAAAAGACACCTGGGAGCCAGAAATCTTTCTGATTGAGAGGGGGTCAAATACTTATTTCCCTCATTAAAATGGAAATCAATTTATAACATTTGTTACATGCGTTTTTCTGGATTTTTTTGTTGTTATTCTGTCTCTCACTGTTCAAATAAACCTACCATTAAATTTATAGACTGATCATTTCTTTGTCAGTGGGCAAACATACAAAATCAGCAGGGGATCAAATACTTTTTTCCCTCACTGTAAGACAATTTATTTCAAAAGTACAGAATAGCATGTTTTAAGATGTATTTCTCTGTGCTATAGTAGGTGAGGCTATGGTTGCTTCATGTCAACTAAATTAATTAATTTGTTATGCTCTTTCAGACAGGGTATAGCAATCAAAACGTCTGGCCTGCATGGATCTCTGTATTATTATTTGGGAAAGTAAGCAAGCTTCATAAAGTAAGCAAGCTTCATAAAGACGCCCTCAAAGATGCCCTCTGGTGGTTTCAACAAGCATTAACAGCATTAACGGCAACAATGGCTGACAGTAAAACACTATGACGTCATGCACTGTAACATGCTGTACCATACCGAAGCATCCTGCAAGCTGTGCTGCAGCATGACGCAACTTTTAAAGGAAGAACCACTGTAGATGGAAAGCTACTGAGGATGGTAGCTGACTCTATAGCCACTCCTATCTGTCTTATCTTTAATCTGAGCCTAGAGGAAAGTCTTTGTCCTCAGGCCTGGAGGGAAGCAAAAGTAATTCCACTACCCAAGAGTGGTAAAGCGGGCTTTACTGATTCTAACAGTAGACCTATCAGCTTGCTGCCAGCTCTTAGCAACCTGTTGGAAAAAATTGTATTTGACCAAATGCAATGCTATTTCTCTGTAAACAAATTTGACCTATTTGACCTAGATAGTTTGTGTGTATGTATTGATATGTAGGCTACGTGATGCCTTTTTTTAAAATTGATGTAATTTTGTCCTTGAACTGTTCTTGTCTATTAATGTTCTGTATCATTGTGATGAGGTGGTGTTGAAGGAGTCAGGCACAGGAGGGTAAATCACAGAATAATAGGCTTTAATCCGCAAAATACAGGATTACGCAGAAATGCGTCAAACACACTCATTTTACATTTTACATTTTAGTCATTTAGCAGACGCTCTTATCCAGAGCGACTTACAGTTAGTGAGTGCATACATTTTCATACTCCAGGGCACAAAACAGGCGCGCTGGAAAATACAAGGTACACGGGGAAATACTCCCGTCAATACACAATACACGAGCTCCACTAACCTCCACAATAAACAATCACCCACACAGACAAGGAAGCAGAGGGAACACTTATACATGACTAATGAGGGAATAAGGACCAGGTGTGTGTGATTGAAGACAAGACAAATGGAGTGATGATAAATGGATCGGCAGTAGCTAGTAAGCCGGTGACGCCGAACGTCGAAACCTGCCCGAACAAAGAGGGGAGGCAGCCTCGACGGATGTCGTGACAATTATGTCATGTTTCATGCCTTGTGTGGACCCCAGGAAGAGTAGCTGCTGCTTTTGCAACAGCTATTGGGGATTCAAAACTCTTTCAATTTAAATTATTATATAAAATTCTTGCTACCAATAGAATGTTATTTATATGGGGGACCTTGAAATGCTTCTTACGAAGCCACTCCTTTGTTCCCCGGGCGGTGTGTTTGGGATCATTGTCATGCTGAAAGACCCAGCCACGTTTCATCTTCAATGCCCTTGCTGATGGAAGGAGGTTTTCACTCAAAATCTCACGATACATGGCCCCATTCATTCTTTCCTTTACACGGATCAGTCGTCCTGGTCCCTTTGCAGAAAAACAGCCCCAAAGCATTATGTTTCCACCCCCATGCTTCACAGTAGGTATGGTGTTCTTTGGATGCAACTCAGCATTCTTTGTCCTCCAAACACGTCGAGTTTAGTTTTGACCAAAAAGTTATATTTTGGTTTCATCTGACCATATGACATTCTCCCAATCCTCTTCTGGATCATCCAAATGCACTCTAGCAAACTTCAGACGGGCCTGGACATGTACTGGCTTAAGCAGGGGGACACGTCTGGCACTGCAGGATTTGAGTCCCTGGCGGCGTAGTGTGTTACTGATGGTAGGCTTTGTTACTTTGGTCCCAGCTCTCTGCAGGTCATTCACTAGGGCCCCCGTGTGGTTCTGGGATTTTTGCTCACCGTTCTTGTGATCATTTTGACCCCACAGGGTGAGATCTTGCGTGGAGCCCCAGATCGAGGGAGATTATCAGTGGTCTTGTATGTCTTCCATTTCCTAATAATTGCTCCCACAGTTGATTTCTTCAAACCAAGCTGCTTACCTATTGCAGATTCAGTCTTCCCAGCCTGGTGCAGGTCTACAATTTTGTTTCTGGTGTCCTTTGACAGCTCTTTGGTCTTGGCCATAGTGGAGTTTGGAGTGTGACTGTTTGAGGTTGTGGACAGGTGTCTTTTATACTGATAACAAGTTCAAACAGGTGCCATTAATACAGGTAACGAGTGGAGGACAGAGGAGCCTCTTAAAGAAGAAGTTATAGGTCTGTGAGAGCCAGAAATCTTGCTTGTTTGTAGGTGACCAAATACTTATTTTCCAACATAATTTGCAAATAAATTCATAAAAAATCCTACAATGTGAATTTCTGGAATTTTTTTTCTCAATTTGTCTGTCATAGTTGACGTGTACCTATGATAAAAATTACAGGCCTCTCTCATCTTTTTAAGTGGGAGAACTTGCACAATTGGTGGCTGACTAAATACTTTTGGGAGCTTTTGTGAAAGAGCAGTTAGAAAGATATGCATATAGAAGCAAACCGGATGGACATCATGAAAATGATCGGAGAGGTTGAGAGTAGAAGAAGTTCAGGAGAAAAAACAAACAAAATATAATTATTGTAAAATTGACTGTGTCCATAAAATGTAGATAGTAAGTATAAGCTGGAAGTAGAGGCCTAAGCATTGTTGTTCACTAGTTTACTCCAAGTAGGGAAAGGGTGGTGGGGTTGGAAAGTAATAAAGGGGAATATATATATTTTTTAAGGATATGTATGTGTATGTATGTATGTATGTATGTATGTATGTATGTATGTATGTATATATATATATATATATATATATATATATATATATATATATATATATTATTATTATTATTTTTTTAAACATGAGGGATTGGAAGTGATGCAGACAATTACATTGATGGAAGTTACAATCTATCTGCAATATTAAGCTGATCTACCCCCTTAAAAAAAAAGAAAAAAAAAAGAAACAGCTAATGGGGATCCTAATAAAATACAAAATACCAATACCAATGAACATTCCAAAATGTTACGGTGAAACATCAAACAGCTACTTTTTGTAAGGATTACTGTGGCTTTTTATCATCAATATTCAAAATGAAAATGGCTTAGCTATTCCTACTAAATATAGTAGAAAGTCTACATGGCCACCTTTTTATTTTTAGCGTCAGTTAAAGACAGTTTTAGACCTGAAACAGACACTTACCTTCGCCGCACACTACCTTCTCAGACTGTCAGCTAACGTTAGCCAACGTTCGCAAACTATTTCCCTTATTGAATGCACCTCTGGTGCATTAGAAGCAATTATTACCATGATTGTCTTCGAAACCTGTTTTTATTTACACAAAGATTGCCCACGAAGATTGCCATTTCCCCATTCACTATAATGGGGGATATGTTTTCTGCAAACAATGCCTGCAGTACGGCGGTCGGCCTTGAACTTCCATGTCTTCAATCAGAGGGGGCAGTCGTTCTCCCCTAGGTTGAACTGTTGTAAGCATCATTAATCCCACAGGAGGGAGCAGTTGCTCAGCAACCAGGGTTAATGGATGGCTGAGCTGGAGAGGTATGAGCAGGAGCACAGTGGCTACTTCCTCAGAATCTACCCCAGAGACGACTCCAACAAGCATGACAAGTTCCCCCAGCAGTCTGAGCCACTCTGCCAGGAGAACCTTGCCTCCAAAGCCAGGGAGTGTGCCAGGTACAGAGGTGGCATCACAGTTCCCAGAGTGGTGTGGTGGCAAAAAGATTCTGGGGCCCATAGTTTTTCCTAAACTGGTAACCTAACCAGGACCTTGTATGGTATGATGTGATTAATCTGTTGTAAAAAGGTTTAATATGGGCTATGATGGGACCAGAGTTATTCTAATCATGTTTTTGTTTTTTACTCCTGGAAAAACACCTGGCCTTGGGGAGGATGAAAACCCTGTCAAACTGCAGTACTTGTTCATATGAATTATATTTTAAAGGTGGATTAGGGGGGTTTCCTATACACAGACACAGAGAAAGCAACATGATTGGACAATAAAACTCAGAGGGCTGAGCTTGCTTTATGCAGGTTTGCATCTTGTAGTCCTGCCCTATGCAACTGTAGGCCTAATTATAAATGTACTCACAGTCTATGTCAGCTAATGTGTTTATTGATTAATTCCAGTTAATAGTTTTGAATTGAAAAAGTCTAATTAGCCTAGTCAGCCCATGTTTGAATACAAACCAAGTTTGATCCCATTCACATTATCTCATGAATAAAGCGGCAGGTAGCTTAGTGGTTAAGAGTGTTGTGCCAGTAACCGAAAGGTCACTGGTTCTAATCCCCGAGCCGACTAGGTGAAAATCTGACGATGTGCCCTTGAGCAAGGCACTTAACCCTAATTTCTCCTGTAAGTCGCTCTGGATAAGAGCGTCTGCTAAATGGCTAAAATGTAAATGTAAACAAATGGGCTATAAATACAACCCATTACAGCTTTGTTTACCCTTGCCAGAGGGACAAGGCGCATAGTAGGCTAGACTATGCAGCTGCTGTTGTTAGTAGCCTACAGTTGATCAGACGAAAAAATTGTCTCGTTTCCATGCAATACAGCATGTCAGATTGCTAATGTATAGGCTGCTACATTTATGAGAGTTTTTGTTTGTGTCTGTCAGGAGTGATGTGTTATTACGCTTGCTAAAAAAAATACTGGAGGAAAATAGGGAGCGCACCTTGGGCTTTTTGTGCATTGTCCCTGGCCCGCGCATCCTGCAATTTCCATGAATCTGATTGGTTAAGACGCAACATCCCTCTGATGTGAAGGACAGAGAAATTATGCTCGAGTTGACAAAGCATGAGGTTAACCTGTTTTAAAAAACAGCAATTTGACCCTCTTTTTAACACTGTGTCAATGTATTTTATTAAACTACATGTTCATTAAAAGTGTTGTGGCGCTGCCACACCTGATTGAAAAGTGCTGTTGCAATGCCGCTTCGCCACATCTCTTCCAGTGGCCCTGGCTAGGTATGCCTCTGAGTAAAGTGACACACCAACGTAGAGAGAGGAAGGACACAGAAATGTAGGCATTGTACTGGTACTTCAACAGAGAAGTAGAACGACACCTAGACTATTTGTACTCTAATGTACTGTATGTATGTATGTATGTATGTATGTATGTATGTATGTCTGTCTGTCTGTCTCTCTCTCTCTCTCTCTCTCGCGCTCTATCTCTCTCTCTCTCTCTCTCTCTCTCTCTCTTGCTCTCTCTCTCTCTCTCTCTCTCTCTCTCTCAGGAAGATGCTGAAGGAGATGCACACGAAGGAGGAGCTTAGCATTAGCTGTTCATTAATTATTTGTAATAGTCTTTTCCTTTGTTCCACAGGAGTGGGACTCGAGCCGAAAAGGGCTAATCATGGAGGATGAGGAGCTGGAGTGTCAGCGGGGAATGGGGCAGAGGGAGAGCCTGCTCATAGCCCTAGGGGTGGTGGACATCGTCTACAGCCTCCTGCAGCCCCTGGTCACCCACAGCCACAGCTGGCTCAAAAGGGTCCCCTTCCCTCACGCCCATGGAGGGGTATGTATGGACAAGTCCATGTACCAAAGATACTGGAGTCAGTGCAGAATGTGATTCAAACCTGAGTGTATTGATTTGAGTCCTGATCAGATATGACCTTCTGTCATCTTTGTGCTACTTAGGAAGTCAATACATGGAATGCAAGTAGAATTAGTTATCAAATTCAGATACTATTGAATATACAGTCGGAAGTTTACATACACCTTAGCCAAATACATTTAAACTCAGTTTTTCACAATTCCTGACATTTAATCCTAGTAAAAATTCCCTGTTTTAGGTCAGTTAGGATCACCACTTTATTTTAAGAATGTGACATTTCTTTCATCACATTCTCAGTGGGTTAGAAGTTTACATACACTCAATTAGTATTTGGTAGAATTGCCTTTAAATTGTTTAACTTGGGTCAAACGTTTTGGGTAGCCTTCCACAAACTTCCCACAATAAGTTGGGTGAATTTTGGCCCATTCCTCCTGACAGAGCTGGTGTAACTGAGTCAGGTTTGTAGGCATCCTTGCTCGCACACGCTTTTTCAGCTCTACCCACACATTTTCTATAGGATTGAGGTCAGGGCCTTGTGACGGCCACTCAAATACCTTGACTTTGTTGTCCTTAAGCCATTTTGCCACAACGTTGGAAGTATGCTTGGGGTCATTGTCAATTTGGAAGACCCATTTGCGTCCAAGCTTTAACTTCCTGACTGATGTCTTGAGATGTTGCTTCAATATATCCACATAATTTTCCTTCCTCATGATGCAATCTATTTTGTAAAGTGCACCAGTCCCTCCTGCAGCAAAGCACCCCCACAGCATGATGCTGCCACCCCCGTGCTACACGGTTGGGATGGTGTTCTCCGGCTTGCAAGCCACCCCCTTTTTCCTCCAAACATAACAATGGTCATTAAGGCCAAACAGTTCTATTTTTGTTTCATCAGACCAGAGGACATTTCTCCAAAAAGTACGATCTTTGTCCCCATGTGCAGTTGCAAACCGTAGTCTGGCTTTTTTATGGCCGTTTTGGAGCAGTGGCTTCTTCCTTGCTGAGCGACCTTTCAGGTTTTGTCGATATAGGACTCTTTTACTGTGGATATAGATACTTTGTACCTGTTTCCTCCAGCATCTTCACAAGGTCCTTTGCTGTTGTTCTGGGATTGATTTGCACTTTTCGCACCAAAGTACGTTCCTCTCTAGGACACAGAACGCGTCTCCTTCCTGAGCGGTATGACGGCTGCGTGGTCCCATGGTGTTTATACTTGCGTACTATTTGCGTTTGAAAATTGCTCCCAAGGATGAACCAGACTTGTGGAGGTCTACAATTTTTTTGCTGAGGTCTTGGCTGATTTATTTTGATTTTCCCATGATGTCAAGCAAAGAGGCACTGAGTTTGAAGGTAGGCCTTAAAATACATCCACAGGTACACTTCCAATTGCCTCAAATGATGTAAATTAGCCTATCAGAAGCTTCTAAAGCCATGACATAATTTTCTGGAATTTTCCATGCTGTTTAAAGGCACAGTCAACTTAGTGTATGTAAACTTCTGACCAACTGGAATTGTGATACAGTGAATTATAAGTGAAATAATCTGTCTGTAAACAATTGTTGGAAAAATTACTTGTGTCATGCACAAAGTAGATGTCCTAACCGACTTGCCAAAATTATAGTTTGTTAACAAGAAATGTGTGGAGTGTTTGAAAAACAAGTTTTAATGACTCCAACCTAAGTGTATGTAAACTTCCGACTTCAACTGTATATGTATGAACTGTGAGTCGCTTTGGATAAAGATATCAACAAAATGACCGTATTGTGCTTTTCCTCAAGGAATCTCTGGTCAGAAAGCTGTCCCATCACATTAGAAGCCAGTGCTGGCCTCCCCTTCTCTGGGCCTAGCTGGTAAATAAGGCCACCTCCAGCCCCTGTTCGGAGGGCTCTCCCTCACCCACTCAGCCAGGCAGGAGGCAGTGCTGTGTGGCTACACTAAACCCTACCACAGGCCCCCACGCTGGACCAAAGGCCCCAAGGCCATATTACTGTCTGTATGGGCGATCAAACTAGACCTGCCTGCACACATGGAACGAAGCTCCAAAAGACAGAAAATAACTTCTGGACATCAGAGTGATCTCTAATATTAAGGAAGTCTCGAGGTTCTGATTCAGATTAAGAGTGTTTAATAGTCACATGTACAGGGTTGCAGGTGTGATTCAAGGGTACAGTGAAAATCTTAGGCTTCGAGCTCCAACATGCAGGACTAAGTGACATAAAATAATGAAAATGGTAATAAAAAACAACAATAGAAATAGAAATAGCACTATATACATAATAACAACTGTGGCAGTGATGAATAAATACATGTCCATTGGGGTGGAGGCAGAGTAAAGACTGTTGAGGCGGTGGGGGGGAATGACCATAGGGGGAGCAGCATGCTCTCCTGAGTTAGAATACCTCACGATAAGCTGTAGACCATACTGTTTACCAAGAGAGTTTTCATCTATATTTTTCATAGCTGTATATTTACCACCACAAACCAATGCTGGCATTAAGATAAGACCACACTCAATGAGCAAGAAAATGCTCATCCAGAGGCGGTGCACCTAGTGGCCAGTGATTGTAATGCAGGGAAACTGAAATCTGTTTTACAGATGTAGGATCTTAATTTGAGCCAGTTTGCTACAGCAGGAACATAAGTTATTATGTGGATTATAATTAATGGACATTTTTGTAGGGATTGTTACATTGTTCATAAGGGAAAATCAAGTCTGAATTTCAAAGTGGAAATTACAAACTTCAGAAACCTTTTTTCCTTTTTTCAAATACACTACATGTTGTAAAGTTATCCTGCAACATGTTGATCAAATTAAGATCCTACATCTGTACCTAATTTCTACCAACATTTCACCTGTGCAACTAGAGGCAAATAAACTCTAGATCACCTTTACTCCACACCAGAAGTGCATACAAAGCTCTCCCTCGCCCTCCATTTGGCAAACCTGACCATAACTCTATCCTCCTGATTCCTGCTTACAATCAAAAACTTAAACAGGAAGTACCAGTGAAGCGCTCAATATGGAAGTGGTCCGATAAAGCCAATGCTAAGCTACAAGACTGTTTCGCTAGCACAGACTAGAATATGTTCCGGGCTTCATCCGATGGCATTGAGGAGTTTACCACAGCTTCATTAATAAGTGCATTGACGACGTCATTCCTCACAGTGACCGTACGTACATATCCTAACCAGAAGCAATGAATTACAAGTAACATCCGCACTGAGCTAAAGGCTAGAGCTGCCACTTTCAAGGAGCGGGACACTAATCCGGACGCTTATAAGAAATCCCGCTATGCCCTCCGATGATCCATCAAACAGGCAAAGCGTCAATACAGGACTAAGATCGAATCCTACTACACCTCAGCTCTGACACTTGTCGGATGTGGCAGGGTTTGCAAGCTATCACAGATTACAAAGGGAAACCCAGCGGCGAGCTGCCCAGTGACTAAATGCCTTCTATGCTCACTTTGAGGCAAGCAGCGCTGAACCATGCAGCTGTTCTGAATGACTGTGTGATCACGCTCTCCATAGCCGGTGTGAGTTAACATTCGTCTGGATATTCACAGACGGATTACCAGGACGCGTCCTCAGAGCTTGTGCCGACCAGCTGGCAAGTGTCTTCACTGACATTTTAAACCTCTCCCTGACCCAGTCTGTATACTTACTGTACATGTTTCAAGCAGACCACCTGTGCCCATGAATGCCAAGGTAACATGTCTAAATGACTATCGCCCCATAGCACTCACATCTGTAGCCATGAAATGCTATCTCTATTGCACTCCATACTGGCCTTTCCCACCTGGACAAGAGGAACACTTATGTGAGATTGCTGTTTATAAACTAAAGCTCAGTGTTCAACACCACAGTGCCCTCCAAGCTCATCACTAAGCTAAGGAGCCTGGGACTGAACACTTCCCTCTGAAACTGGATCCTGGACTTCCTGACGGTCCGCCCCCAGGTGGTGAGGGTAGGCAACAACACATCCGCCACACTGACCCTCAACACGGGGGCCCTTCAGGGGTGCGTGTTTAGTCCCCTCCTGTACTCCCTGTTCAACCACGACTGCGTGGCCGCGCATGACTCCAACACCATCATTAAGTTTCCCGACGACACGACGGTGGTAGGCCTGATCACCGACGACGATGAGACAGTCTATAGGGAGGTCAGAGACCTGGCAGTGTGGTGCCAGGACAACAACCTCTCCCTCAACGTCAGCATGACAAAGGAGCTGATCATGGACTACAGGAAACGGAGGGCCGAGCACGCCCCCATTCACATCGACGGGACTGTAGCGGTGCGGGTCGAGAGCTTCAAGTTCCTCAGTGTCCACATCACTAAAGATCTACCATGGTCCACATACACCAACACAGTTGTGAAGAGGGCACAACCATGCCTCTTCCCCCTCAAAATATCAAAGGAATGCAAAAGGCACTTATTTCACGGAACGACCCATGTACAGTATTGATACTGTACACTCCACAAGCTGGTTGTGCTTACTGCCCTGCCTGGGGCTGTGAGGGATGATTCACAGGGATTCCAGTGTGGAGCTGCAGGGGCACTGTTCTCTGTAGACTCACTGAGCTCTTTGTGCACTAACTAGATGACAGGCTGACAGGTTGTGTTCAGTTTTGTTGTCCATATATAAAAGACTATCTAAGCCTGGTTGGGCTGGACATTTTTCATGAATACATAGTTTGGAAGTAGCTTATGGGGCTTTGTTAAGCAAGAACAACAGCCTCACCCTACAAACACACACCCCTTAAGCCCTATTCGGACGGGACTATTTATAAAAGAAAATGCACCCCCCTACCCAATGTGAAAAATATTTTCACATGACCCTCCCTTTGTACATTGAATTAACTCAAAAGAATGATTACGACCACAGTAACAGTGACAAAGTATGCTTACCTCAGTACTACAATCATGGGGTGAAAATAAATCACCTTTATAATAGAGCATTGCATGCATCTATCATCGTATTTGCGGGTTCCGGAAAAAAGGCCTTTTATAAATCTATTTAATGCAATTCTAGTCGTTTTACATGACTGAAGACATTAGCAGAATGTCTTTTTTAATACCACCATTTTTTTGAGCTAATAGTCGGCGGGCCAGAACATAATATAATAGCAGCCAAATTCATAGACCTACACTATTTTAAACACAATTTTTAACACATCTGTTTAGTACATAATCATTTCAATGACAATAACATAATAATTTAGATAAAATCACCAATGTCTCTAGTAAATTAGTTTTGTAGCCTATGTCTTCTTTCTCTATGCGTTGATTGGGGAAAACAGGTAGCCCACACTTCTTTTTATTAGCTCAAAACAATCAGTTCGCTTGCAAGAGAAAATGTCACTCTCAAAAAGTCCCAAAAGAAAGCCAGATTAAGAAAATATAAGTTTCAGGGAAGAGATATGCGTTCACCTCACCACCTTTCTCCGATGCAAAAAAAGTGTGTCTTGTTTGCAACAAAGCCGTCGCTGTTTAGAAATAATTAAATCTGAGACGTCATATGATTCTAAGCATCGGAGTCTACTTTCAAAAAATTACTTTTCACCCCAGACAGAGGCTCGACCGCAGAAAATATTTAACATGAACCCTTAGCCGACGACGTAGGCTAGTGTATAAAGAAAGAACCAAAACCGCTTGATAGTCGAGGAACATGAAAGCAGATGGGGAAAGTTGGCTATGATGGAATAATTATATAGAAAAACCTGCAAAATGGCGAATGTAAACCAGGGAAAAAACACACTACCCTCCCCTGTGCCTAATAAACATCCACACAATCCTCACAACAAAGTAATCTGTGTCACTGAAGTTCAAGTCACATGGGTTGATGTTTACAGATGTAAGTTATAGTATTCCTCCCACAGTTCTTCTGTGTATGTGGTTATGACCGCGGCCATGTAATATACTCTGCCTCCAGGATGGTTGACTAAGTAAAACCTGTCTTGCATCTTTCTAATACCTCAGGGGTCCTGTAAGCAGATTTACACAATGCATGACAGGATAAACAGAACATACAGCACATTCAGAAAGTATTCACACGCCTTGACCTTTTCCACATTTTGTTGTGTTACAAAGTAGGATTAAAATGGATTGAATTGTCATTCAAATACTCTGTAATGTCAAAGTGGAAGAAAAATTCTAACATTCATGAAAAATCTATGAAAAATAAAAAACGAATACACTATCTTGATTAGATTAGTATTCACACCCCTGAGACATTACATGTTATAAACACCTTTGGCAGCGATTACAGCTTTGAATATTGTTGGATTAGTCTCTAAGAGCTTTCCACACCTGGATTTGCCCATTTATTATTTTTTAAATTATTCAAGCTCTGTCAAGTTGGTTGTTGATCATTGCTAGAAAGCCATTTTCAAGTCTTGTCATAGATTTTCAAGTCGATTTAAGTCAAAACTTTAACTAGGCCACTCAGGAACATTCAATGTCATGTTGGTAAGCAACTCCAGTGTAGATTTGGCCTTGTATTTTAGTTTTTTTTTTAACAGTCCTTGCCGATGACAAGCATACCCATAACATGATGCAGCCACCACCATGCTTGAAAATATGAAGTGATGTGTTGTGTTGGATTTGCCCCAAACATAACGCTTTGTATTCAGGACAAAAAGTGAATTTCTTTGCCAAATTTCTTGCAGTATTACTTAAGTGCCTTGTTGCAAACAGAATGCATGTTTTAGAATATTTGTATCCTGTACAAGCTTCCTTCTTTTCACTCTGTAATTTAGGTTAGTATTGTGGAGTAACTACAATGTTACTCCACAATACAAACCTAAATTAAACTCTGTAACTGTTTTACAATCACTATAGGCCTCATGGTAAAATCCCTGAGCAGTTTCCTTCCTTTCCGGCAACTGAGTTAGGAAGGAAGCCTGTATCTTTTGTAGTGGCTTGGTGTATTGATACACCATCCAAAGCCTAATTAATAACTTCACCATGCTCAAAGGGATATTTAGCGTCTGCTTTTTTTTTTACACATCTACCAATCGGTGCCCTTCTTTGCGGGGCATTGAAAAACATTCCTGGTCTTTATGGTTGAATCTGTGCTTGAAATTCACTACTGGATTGAGGGACCTTACATATAATTATATGTGTGGGGTACAGAGATGGGGTAGTCATTCAAAATCATGTTAACCACTATTATTGAACACAGATTGAGTCCATGCAACTTATTATGTGATTTGTTAAGCACATTTCTACTCCTGAACTTATTTAGGCTTGCCATAACAAAGGGGGTGAATAGTTATTGACTCAAGACATTTCAGCTTTGACATGTTCTATAAACAAAATTCCACTGCAACATTATGGGGTATTGTGTTAGATCAGTGACACAAAATCTCAATTTAACTGATTTTAAATTCAGGCTGTAAGACAACAAAATGTGGAAAAAGTCAAGGGGTGTGAATACTTTCTGAAGGCACTGTAGACGTGGGAGAGCGAGATGCGTCATCTATCATCGCAAATAGAAGACAATGTATTTTGATGTACCGTGCTTAGGTACATATGCTGAAATATAGGTTTATCTTTGTTCCTTTATACTACAGTGCATTCGGAAAGTATTCAGACCCCTTGACTTTTTCTACATTTTGTTATTTTACAGCCTTATTTTAAAATTGATTAAATTGTTTTTTCCCTTCATCAAGCTACACACAATTCCCCATAATGAGAAAGCAAAAACAGCTTAATAGAAATGTTTGCTAATTAAAATAAAAATAATAATGAAATATCACATTTACATAAGTATTCAGACCCTTTACTCAGTACTTTATTGAAGCACCTTTGGCAGCGATTACAGCCTTGAGTCTTCTTTGGTATGAGGCTACAGGCTTGGCACACCTGTATTTGGGGAGTTTCTTCTCTGCAGATCCTCTCAAGCTCTGTCAGGTTGGATAGGGAGCGTCGCAGCACAGCTATTTTCAGGTCTCTCCAGAGATGTTCGATCGGGTTCAAGTCTGGGCTCTCAAGGACATTCAGAGACCTGTCCCGAAGACACTCCTGCGTTGTCTTGCCTGTGTGCTTAGGGTCGTTGTCCTGTTGGAAGGTGAACTTTCCGAATGCACTGTATAGGTGTTCTTCTTACATACAGTACATGTAGATTGCATGTCAAGGGTGCAGTTGATTGTTTTTTGGTGCTGACATTACAATCTCTTTTTACTTGATGTAACCTAAAAATCGAACACCTAAAGGCCTATGTATACAATATGAGACATAATAATAGTTGACAGGCTTTGACATATAGAGGAATCTTACAGCTTGCTCAATCATGCTTGAAACAAAGGATTTATTTATTTAAACTATGAGCACTGTGTTACTGTATGATTACAGAGTTTAATGTATGTCCATGTGAACATCACATTTCTCCCATTTCAGTTTCCTCTAACACTTCATCAGTGTGTGAGGTGAGGTTTGCTCTCAGTTTATACATGCTTCTGTGTTTCAAGGAAATGTTTCTAAAAATTAGTTGAACAGTATTAAAGCTGTGTAATGTAATTATTAAGACTTAAATTCAAAGATTATACTCAGGGAGTTCAGGACTGTCCGACTACTCATTTCAATGTGGAAAATAGGGTAATATTTGGTTGAGATGGTGATCAAATCAAATCAAATCTTATTTGTCACATGTGCCGAATACAACAGGTGTAGACCTTACAGTGAAATGCTTACTTACAAGCCCTTAACCAACAATGCAGTTTTAAGAAAAATAAGTGTTAAGTAAAAAATAGATAAGTAAAAAATAGGTAAAATAGCAGTAAAACCGGTACAGAGTCAATGTGCGGGGGCACAGGTTTGTCGAGGTAATTGAGGTAATATGTACATGTGGGTATAGCTAAAGTGACTATGCATAGATAATAAATGGAGAGTAGCAGCAGCGTAAAAGAGAGGGGGGACAATGCAAATAGTCCGGGTAGCCATTTGATTAGCTATTCAGGAGTCTTATGGCTTTGGGGTAGAAGCTGTTAAGAAGCCTTTTGGACCTAGACTTGGCGCTCCGGTACCGCTTGCTGTGTGGTAGCAGAGAGAACAGTCTATGACTAGGGTGGCTGGAGTCTTTGACAATTTTTAGGGCCTTCCTCTGACACCGCCTGGTATAGAGGTCCTGGATGGCAGGAAGCTTGGCCCCAGTGATGTACTGGGCTGTATGCACTACCCTCTGTAGTGCCTTGCGGTCAGACGCCGAGCAGTTGCCATACCAGGCAGTGATGCAACCAGTCAGGATGCTCTCAATGGTGCAGCTGTATAACTTTTTGAGGATCTGAGGACCCATTTCAAATATTTTCAGTATCCTGAGGGGGAATAGGCTTTGAGATCAATAAGATTACAACCTATATTCATCCACTCAAAAAGACAGCCAAAAGTTAGTTGAATTTCCTATTTGTTATCACTATGCTTTCAATCATCTAAAAGCAAAACCAAATTCCAATGAAAAAACAATGTCAGATTTTTGGTTAAATTGTCACCCAAAATGTAATGTCTATCACTGTGCTTTCAACCATTTAAAAGCACAGAAAAGTTCAAATGGGAATACAATGTCAGATATTTTGTTTATTTATACAACATATTAATGTGATATCACTGGGCGTCATCGAATAGCTAAACCAAATGACCTGGATTGCAGATTACATTAAAAGTACATGATGCAAGTGATCAATGCCTTCTGGAGATTCTGTGCAGATTATTACAGCAATTGTGAAGATCTCCACAGAACTCCAGTAGGAGGTGCTGCACAGCCTATTGTTTGTTTTTTGATAGTGGATATAACATTGAAAATCTGAATTGGTTTTCCTATGTTGAAATTTGGTTACCATGATGACATAATCCTGTGGTTGAGATTTCACCCTCAAAACAACAGTTGATGACTCTTTGCAAATCCAATGTATTTTACACATAGATTCCATTTTTTTACCTTATTTTGCCAGGTAAGTTAACTGAGAACACATTCTCATTTACAGCAATGATCTGCCCAAAACTGGTTAAATCAACATTGTTTCCACTTCATTTCAACCAAAACATTCAATGTGATGACTTTGAATCAACGTTTAAAACTGGGAATTTCTTCTTTTTTTCACTTAGGTTTTAACCTAAATCCAATGAAATTGTGAAATGTTTGAATTCACATTAGTTGACAACTTAACCAAATGTAAATAAAAAATAGACTGTCTGACTGCCCCGCTGTCATTGCCCCCATCTTCCCCATAAGTTTAATGACAGCAAACAAATATTACCTGGTCATCCAATGCAAAGGGGGAAACATAAAGTGTGCAGTGGACCCTATTCTATTCTATTTTATTATATTCTACATAACTGTCCAATATTTTCCTTAGTGATTATGTAGGAAAGGAGACTCGGACACGAATCTTAGTATGTATACATTTGATGCAGTATCTCGGGTAGTCCTGAAAATAAGCGCGGAGATGTGGACTCAGAAGATTCCAAGCCAACCCCCCCCCCCCCCCCCCCCCCCACACACACACACACTCAGCCCTCCTCCCTGCTCCCACGCCTGAGATGCTGAGGGCCCCCTAGAACTGCTGTCATTATCGCTTACACACTAGGATACTGTACAACATATTTACCCGTCTTTCTCCATAAGGCACCAAAGGCAACTGGACCATTGTGGCGATACCACAATGGGTTGTATACAAAGCTTTAGGCAATGCTGTGACCGGCCGAAAAATACAAATGTCCGAATTAGTCTTCCAGCAGTGTGTTTCGTATGGCAAATTGCCATGATCATCTTATTCGGCATTTTTATCCGTTATGACCAGCAATCCGACGCACATTGGATTGAGTATAGAAAATCTCAAAACATATCCAGTGACATTGAGAACGACTTCTATTTCAGATACCCAAGTAAGTGACCCAAAATGATCTGCTCTGTTGCTTTGACATTATCATAATCTATGTTTTCTTTTTAAATTGTTTTTTTTATTTAAATTTTATTTCAACAACCAACTAGTTGTGAAACAAGATAGTAATATATATATTCCTAACAAATCTTTGCCAATTTGGTCGTATTATTCACTTTTTATTGTCATGTTAATGTATTTTTTTCAACGCATAGCCTAGTTATTGAGCTATCATGCTGCGCAATTCCAGATGTCTACTACAATGACCTGAACTTGAACTTATAGTTGAATAGTTGAACATTGCATATAATTATTAAATTTTACATTTAATTTGTTCAGAAATAACATGTCATGTTTAGGTGATGACACACCTACTGTCCAGGGCTGGGGCCAGAACGAATCAGTTCGATGGGCATTTGATTTCCATATTTACATTTACATTTTAGTCATTTAGCAGATGCTCTTATCCAGAGCGACTTACAGGAGCAATTAGGGTTAAGTGCCTTGCTTAAGGGCACATCGACAGATTTTTCACCTAGTCGGCTCGGGGATTAGAACCAGCGACCTTTCGGTTACTGGCACAACGCTCTTACCCACTAAGCTACCTGCCGCCCTGGATGTTATAGTAAAGACCATAGGCGGCAGGTGAGTTTGAAGTTTGGGGAAGTTCACAATTTATCCTACCATTTCTAACATCTGCATGCCAGTTATGATTTTCATATGTGCATTTTTGTGGAACAGTTACATTTCAATAATCATTGTCATGTGGTTAATCATACATATCGGAATTAAACCGATAAAAATCGAAAGGTTGAAATTAAACTAATGCAAGAGCACCAGTCTCTGCCATATGGACACATTGATACGCCATGATACATTGGCATTTAAATAAATGAGTACATGGGAGATAGCCAATGCAGCAGTAAGCCCATAACTTCCATCGTTAACTAAATAAAATACATACGCTTGAAGCCGACAAAATAAAAACAGTAGAAAATATCCCTACCCCGCCTGCCTTACGATCTGTCATTTAGCAGACGCTCTTATCCAGAGCGACTTACAGTTAGTGAGTGCATATACATATATATATATATATATATTTTTTTTAATCGTACTGGCCCCCCGTGGGAATCGAACCCACAACCCTTGCGTTGCAAGCGCCATGCGCTACCAACTGAGCTACACGGGGCCTATGTGTCATGACTTGAGCTATTGCTAGTGAAGTGCAACATTATATTAAATCAATTAACTGGGTTTGCCCTGAAGCTGTCACTAGCGAACTTGCAACAATGTATCAACTAGCCTATTCGACCCTCTTTCCAGTGCCAGTGAGCTCGGGACAGACAGCTGTTTTTGCGCAAGGGAAAAGTCTTCAGACATTTTATGACGTTTCCTCTGGATATATGGGGTCATCAGATATTATATTTTGCTCTTTTATGCCAAGGCTTGGTGATTGTCAAGGTCAGGAGAGTGTTGGAAAGATGTTTCAAATACTGTGAGGAACTATTATCATTCGCAACGGAAGTTTAAAAAACAGACTTAGTTGACTTACTGTGTGAGGTTTAGAAAAAATGATTGAGAAAATCTCAGATATTAATATAACCAAATGATGGGTATTAACGGTACATTTACTACTGGTGACATATGCAATGTATGTAACAATTCACACAATGAAACAATGGATGCGCAAGAACTGGCGGGAGACAGCTGAGCACATTCAGGAGAGCTGAATGCATGCATTCTGGAGAGAGATGCCCCATATCTTCGACCCTCCCCTTCTTCTTGTCTCAAAATTTAAAATTACACTGGAAACATATTATCTTCACAGATATTTTAGATACTTTTCACTGACAGTGTCAACTCAATATTCAGCTAGTCCTGATTTCATTTAGACAGGAGTAATTATATAATTTTGGCAAAACATAAATTTACTTTAGGGGAAGCCAGCATACGAACAGTGCACTGCACCCACTAACTTTCCTTTCCAATTCGCAAGTGGCTGAAACCAGAGATCTGTATATGTAATGACGAGATGCTCATGTCTCCGCCCTAACAATGGGAGTCATTGTCCCAAAGGCGGAAAGGGAGGCAACGAGTTTAGGTCTGCATATTAAACCCATAGAAACGCATTGGGATTATTCAAGACAGATTTTAGCTTCGCTTCTTCCCCTCTGCGGAAACTATCTCACCGGAGAAAGCATCAGAGTGAGCAAAACAGCGCCAATGTATCCGATGCTGTCTGGCCAAAAAGCGTATGACAAGCCATACTCTTTTTGTTCAGACAGCATCAGATACATGGTCTACACATGCTGAGACAGAAGGGCACTGTTTCACTCGGTCGGATGCTTTATCTGAGCTTGATGCGTCTTTCTGTTGGCGTGCATCTTAGTGTGGTGTGCCGAAGCCGGAAAACGTGAAGTTGAATTGTTCCCGTTGAGGGAGGAGCTGATTTTTTGTATATGACAGTAAAACATTCTTATGATGACTATAACATTAGTTGTCACCTTCAATTCTTGCAAATGTTCTCATAAAAATTATATTTCAACAATCTGTCTTCTCAGGCAAATTTGCCAAACTGCTAAATTTGGAACCAATCAGAACTCCCGTACATATCCCTCATATGATGAAGGCAGCCAATGGCCTGCTTCTATCTACGATGTAAACACAGACTCTTGTGATAACGCAAGATGATGTCTAATGAAGAGGAACAGATAGCTAGCTCCCAAAACGGAAATAAGATAAATATCTGTTTTCGAGTGCACTTGGAATATACAGCATGCAATACGAATTGTCTTGCTCGTATGAAGAGGTAACTCCGTTGACCATTTATTAAATGTATTTAAAGCTAGCCAATGTTACAGTTTGACTAGCCTAGCCAGCTACTGTAAATGTCAATATGTGCTTCATTATCTATCTCTCTGTCAGTGAATTGACATTTTTATAATGTTTTCGCATTATTGTATGTCTCTTTCAAGTAGCTAGCTACAAGCTTAAAGAAACATTCAATCATATACTTTGCATAGAAACCCACATTACATTATTTTTTTTTATTTTTTATTTTTACAAATGACAGCTGCATATGCATATTAGCCAATACATATAGCATACCTTGCAATACTATCTGCACTAAAAACAGTTGTACAATGTTCTCTGCGATAAGATAACCCAGAGTTTGATTTCTAAACCAGATGAGTTCTCAAACAGCAGCTGCCCAATGCCATGGTGGGCATGAATAATGTTGGATGCATTGGAATATAAGAGATGGAGAATGATAAAGAGACTGTAGGATTATAGAACAATGCACTAGACTGTGTAGGCCAAAACCCACAAAGAAAATACAACAGGCAAATGCATACAGTGCATTTGGAAAGTATTCAGACCCCTACACTTTTTCAACATTTTGTTACGTACAGCCTTATTCTAAAATGGATTACATTGTTTTCCCCCCTCATCAATCTACACACAATATCCCATAATGACAAAGCAAAAACAGGTTTTTAGACATTTTTGCAAATATATATATATATATATATATATATATATATATATATAAACTGAAATATAACATTTACATAATTATTCAGACCCTTTACTCAGTAAAGGATCTCTGCAGATCCTCTTAAGCTCTGTCAGGTTGGATGGGGAGCGTCGCTGCACAGCTGTTTTCAGGTCTCTCCAGAGATGTTCGATCGGGTTCAAGGCCGGGCTCTGGCTGGGCCATTCAAGGACATTCAGAGACTGGTCTCGAAGCCACTCCTGCGTTGTCTTGGCTGTGTGCTTAGGGTCGTTGTCCTGTTGGAAGGTGAACCTTCACCCCAGTCTGAGGTCCTGAGCACTCTGGAGCAGGTTTTCATCAAGGATATCACTGTACTTTGCTCCATTCATCTTTCCCTCAATCCTGACTAGTCTCCCAGTATGATGCTGCCACCACCATGCTTCACCGAAGGGATGGTATTGGCCAGGTGATGAGTGGTGCCTGGTTTCCTCCAGATGTGGCATTCAGGCCAAAGCGTTCAATCTTGGTTTCATCATGTTTCTCATGGTCTGAGTCATTTACAGTGGGGAAAAAAAGTATTTAGTCAGCCACCAATTGTGCAAGTTCTCCCACTTAAAAAGATGAGAGAGGCCTGTAATTTTCATCATAGGTACACGTCAACTATGACAGACAAAATGAGAAAAAAAAATCCAGAAAATCACATTGTAGGATTTTTAATGAATTTATTTGCAAATTATGGTGGAAAATAAGTATTTGGTCAATAACAAAAGTTTCTCAATACTTTGTTATATACCCTTTGTTGGCAATGACACAGGTCAAATGTTTTCTGTAAGTCTTCACAAGGTTTTCACACACTGTTGCTGGTATTTTGGCCCATTCCTCCATGCAGATCTCCTCTAGAGCAGTGATGTTTTGGGGCTGTCGCTGGGCAACACGGACTTTCAACTCCCTCCAAAGACTTTCAATGGGGTTGAGATCTGGAGACTGGCTAGGCCACTCCAGGACCTTGAAATGCTTCTTACGAAGCCACTCCTTCGTTGCCCGGGCGGTGTGTTTGGGATCAAGACCCAGCCACGTTTCATCTTCAATGCCCTTGCTGGTTTTCACTCAAAATCTCACGATACATGGCCCCATTCATTCTTTCCTTTACACGGATCAGTCGTCCTGGTCCCTTAGCAGAAAAACAGCCCCAAAGCATGATGTTTCCACCCCCATGCTTCACAGTAGGTATGGTGTTCTTTGGATGCAACTCAGCATTCTTTGTCCTCCAAACACGACGAGTTGAGTTTTTACCAAAAAGTTATATTTTGGTTTCATCTGACCATATGACATTCTCCCAATCCTCTTCTGGATCATCCAAATGCACTCTAGCAAACTTCAGACGGGCCTGGACATGTACTGGCTTAAGCAGGGGGACACGTCTGGCACTGCAGGATTTGAGTCCCTGGCGGCGTAGTGTGTTACTGATGGTAGGCTTTGTTACTTTGGTCCCAGCTCTCTGCAGGTCATTCACTAGGTCCCCCCGTGTGGTTCTGGGATTTTTGCTCACCGTTCTTGTGATCATTTTGACCCCACGGGGTGAGATCTTGCGTGGAGCCCCAGATCGAGGGAGATTATCAGTGGTCTTGTATGTCTTCCATTTCCTAATAATTGCTCCCACAGTTGATTTCTTCAAACCAAGCTGCTTACCTATTGCAGATTCAGTCTTCCCAGCCTGGTGCAGGTCTACAATTTTGTTTCTGGTGTCCTTTGACAGCTCTTTGGTCTTGGCCATAGTGGAGTTTGGAGTGTGACTGTTTGAGGTTGTGGACAGGTGTCTTTTATACTGATAACAAGTTCAAACAGGTGCCATTAATACAGGTAACGAGTGGAGGACAGAGGAGCCTCTTAAAGAAGAAGTTACAGGTCTGTGAGAGCCAGAAATCTTGCTTGTTTGTAGGTGACCAAATACTTATTTTCCACCATAATTTGCAAATAAATTCATTAAAAATCCTACAATGTGATTTTCTGGATTTTTTTTTCTCAATTTGTCTGTCATAGTTGACGTGTACCTATGGTGAAAATTACAGGCCTCTCTCATCTTTTTAAGTGGGAGAACTTGCTCAATTGGTGGCTGACTAAATACTTTTTTCCCCCACTGTAGGTGCCTTTTGGCAAACTCCAAGCATGCTGTCATGTGCCTTTTACTGAGGAGTGGCTTCTGTCTGGCAACTCTACCATAAAGGCCTGATTGGTGAAGTGCTGCAGAGATGGTTGTCCTTCTGGAAGGTTCTCCCATCTCCACAGAGGAACTCTGAAGCTTTGTCAGTGTGACCATCGGGTTCTTGGTCACCTCCCTCACCAAGTCCCTCCCCTGATTGCTCAGTTTGGCTGGGCGGCCAGCTCTAGTAAGAGTCTTGGTGGTTCCAAACTTCTTTCATTTAAGAATGATGGAGGCCGCTGTGTTCTTGGGGACCTTCAATGCTGCAGAAATTCTTTGGTACCCTTCCCCAGATCTGTGCCTCGACACAATCCTGTCTCGGAGCTCTACTGACAATTCCTTCGACCTCATGGCTTGGTTTTTGCTCTGACATGCACTGTCAACTGTGGGACCTTATATAGACAGGTGTGTGCCTTTCCAAATCATGTCCAATCAATTGAATTTACCACAGGTGGACTCCAATCAAGTTGTAGAAATATCTCAAGGATGATCAATGAAAACAGGATGCACCTGAGTCTCATAGCAAAGGGTCTGAATACTTATGTAAATAAGGTATTTCAGTTTTTTATTTTTCATACATTTGCAAACATTTCTAAAAACCTGTTTTGCTTTGTCATTATGGGGTTTTGTGTGTAGATTGATGAGGGAAATTTTTTCCCAATCCATTTTAGAATAAGACTAACGGAACAAAATGTGGAAAAAGTGAAGGGGTCTGAATACCTTCCGAATGCACTGTATGTGGTCTCAATGTCTAAATAGTGACGGCAGGGCTTGTTCAAGCTGCAGGACTTGGTGAATAGATCATGGGAGACAAAGTGAGAGACAATAATGAATAAAGATGTTCAAACAAGCACGTGTATCTCTATCTTCCGAATGCACTGTATGTGGTCCCAATGTGTAAATAGTGATGGCAGGGCTAGTTCAAACTGCAATAGGATGGTTCTCCTCACAGGTGAGTGAATCAGCCCATGCTTGGTGAATAGCACTAGGTTGATCTCTGTGAGCAGGAAACTGGAGAGTTGAATAGATAATGTGAGACAAAAGTGAGAGACAAGAATGAATCAAATATATCATCACAGCAAAGGAATTTAGTTTGTGAGCTAGAAAATGAATATCCCGACAGTCTGAGGCAGGGGGCTCTGCAATCATCCTACTCCAACTATTGACATTTACATTTACATTTTACATTTTAGTCATTTAGCAGACGCTCTTATCCAGAGCGACTTACAGTTAGTGAATACATATTTTTTTATACTGGCCCCCCGTGGGAATCGAACCATTGACAAGGATAATGCAGCATTTATTTTTTGTCATTATGAATGAAAGTAGTGGGTCCTGCCTTGATGATTGTATTAGATTTACACTACTTGTCCTATAGATTTTTGTAGTCTTAAATTATTACTTGGAATAAATAGATAGCTAAAATGCTCCTTGTCCTGGAATTACATGCTAGCTAGTGGTAAAGCATCTGCTCCTGCTAGCTAGCAACATATCTACTTGTTGTAACTAGCTAGCTATCTAGCAAGCTAACGTTAGCTACATTACAAAGGTTGCTGTGTTCTAAGTTGGGAGTAATTTTACTGCTTGCATTGATGGTATCACATTTCTATAACTAAATAGTTAGATTACAAAAAATATATATATATATACTTTACCTGATGTCACCAGCTGTCTAACACCTTAGATACGGGTAACGCGATTGGCAAATGTGATCAGCAGAGTTTTGATTGGTTTACAGTTTAGTGCTCGGCAGCATTTGCCTGTCCTGCTAGTGAACATAAAAGTATGTATTTTGAAAATGAAAGCAGATATATGGCTACGGCCCACCACCTATGTCGATCAAATAAATTATCAATATTTCAATATTTTATTTGGATGGGTAAGGAGATATGGTAGGGAGAGCAAGGCCCCGCCCATAACGTCGGTGTGCTACTATCAGTGGGCTTTGTCCCTCCTCAAATTATTCATACCCCCACCCTGTCCCAACAGGTACATCTGCAGACTCACTGATGCGTATATAATCTGAAATGGCTAACTAGAATTACAAGATTAACAATAGACATCAAGGCGGTTTGTGTGTGTGTGTGTTGCCTGTGTGTGTAGGTGTAGGTGTGTGTGTGTGTGTGTGTTGTTCAGCTTCAGTTGAATGAGTTGTATAGTAGCTCATTTCACCTATTATAGAATTCTTAGGGTGTGGATGAATTGAGCTTAATACAGCAGCAACCTGTGGTGTGGGTGTCAGTCCTAAAAACAGGACCATCTCTTATGGGGTGTTGGATGTCAGGTGATAATGATTTTGCTGTCACAGTTGTCTAGAGACCAGTCAAGCATGAGATTGAGGACTACGTAGGTCATTTATCTCTGAAGTCAGCATGGGGGCAATCTGAACTAGGAGGTGAGTTTTCTTCAAGGGCCATATTGTTTTTAATGTATCACGCCCCAGTCTGGTACAAATAGATGCAGTATTTGTTCACCTGATGTGATATAAGAGTGGGTAACATGTAGTAGTACACAGTTATGGGCAAAAATTACAAAATACAATAACAAAATAAAGATACAAAATACCATAAAGATCAATGTATCAAAATAAACTACAAAATACTTGTATTTTGTCATGTATTTCATTAAAATACATATATTTTGTATTTTTTTAAACAAAAATACATTCGCAAGTAGCCGCACGAACAGCAACAACATTCTCAGTAACGGTTACAAAAAAAGTTTTACTAGGTATGGCTGTGATATGTTGTTGTTTATTTACCTTTAGTTGAACAAGTCACTCTGGATAATCGTGTCTGCTAAATGGCCAAAATGTAAATGTGTATGTGAAAATGAACATACCAAAATGAACTGCAAAGCACACTGTGTATTGTTTCGGGGCAGAGCTCATTAGAATAATACTCACCATGCTTTGCAATTGTTAATTTTTACATTTACACTCAGTATACCAAACATGAGGAACCTTTTGCCCTCAGAACAGCCTCAATTCGTCGGGGCATAGACTCTGCAAGGTGTCGAAAGCGTTCCACAGGGTTGCTGGCCCATGTTGACTCCAATGCTTCCCACAGTTGTGTCAAGTTGGCTGGATGTCCTTTGGGTGGTGGACCATTCTTGATACAAACGGGAAACTGTTGAGCGTGAAATACCCAGCAGCATTGTAGTTCTTGACACAAACCGGTGCGCCTGGCACCTACTACCATACCCCGTTCAAAGGCACTTCAATCTTTTGTCTTGCCCATTCACCCTCTGAATGGCACACATACACAATCCATTTCTCAATTGTCTCAAGGCTTAAAAATCATTCTTTAACCTGTCTCCTCCCCTTCATCTACACTGATTGAAGTGGATTTAACAAGTGACATCAATAAGAGATCATAGCTTTCACCTGGATTCACCTGGTCAGTCTATGTCATGGAAAGAGCAAGTGTTGTTAATGTTTTGTATATTTAGTGTTTATTTAGTTCATTTAGCAGATAATTTTATCACACCATAGTGCTATCAGGCTTCTGATCCCAATACAGGGTGAAAGGGGAGCCATAAAATGTGAACCGCTATAAAAAAAATGGTATAGAAAAGTTTTTTGTATTTTGAAAATACAAATTACTGTATTTGGAAAATACAAAATACGTTGGAGTGTAGTTCAGCCCAGTGTAATTAAAATCACAAAATACTCAGAAGTAATTAAAATTCCTATTTCAAATACATGTAACAGAAATACTGCCCATCTCTAGTAGTACTTTAGGCTGTTGCTTTGTGTCCTTTTCTTAGTAACAGTAATGTTTCACAGTGCGAAGGCTACCTATTGTCCTCTGGAATGCACCAGACAGTCATGGCTGCTCATCTTGAAAATGATACTGGCGGGTTGATGCTTGTATTTATTTACAGTGCCTTCAGAAAGTATTCATACCCCTTGACTTATTCCATATTTTGTTGTGTTACTGCCTGAATTCAAAACTGATTAAATATATTTTTTTCTCACCCATCTACACATCTACAATACCCCATAATGACGAAATGAAAACATGTTTTTAGAAATGTTTGCAAATGTATTGAAAATAAAATACAGAAACATCTAATTCACACCTGTGAGTCAATACTTTGTAGAAGCACCTTTAGCAGCGATTACAGCTTATTGACTCAAGAAATTTCACTTTTTCATTTCTTATTCATTTGTGAAAATTTAAAATCTAAAAACATAATTCAATTTTGACATTATGGGCTATTGTGTGTAGGCCAGTGACAAAAAAATCAAGAAACTGTATGAATGTAGGTCCATTATCAAATCTACACAATTTCGATTTGGTTTTAGTCATTTTAAAGTATATTAAGTTATTCCCCCCCCAGTAAAATGCTACTTGAGTAAAAGGCTAAAAGTATCTGGTTTTAAATGTACTTAAGTACAGGGGTGGAAAAAGTACTAAATTGTCATACTTGAGTAAAAGTAAAAAGTAAAAGTAAATGCTATACATCAAATTCCTTATATTAAGCAAACCAGATGGCACAATTTCCTTTTTTGTTATATAAAAAAATGTTTTTACGGACAACCAGGGGCACACTCCAACATCATTTACAAATGCAGTATTTGTGTTTAGTGAGTCCGCCAGATTGGAGGCAGTTGGGATGACAACACATTATATTGATAGGTGCATAAATTGGACCATAATTCTGTCCTGCCTGAGCATTCGAAATGTAATGAGTACTTTTTGGTGTCAGGGAAATGTATGAGGGTAAAAAGTACAGATTTTCTTTAGGAATGTAGTAGAGTGAAAGTACAAGTTGTCAAAAATATAAATAGTAAAGTAAAGTACAGATACCCCCCAAAAACGACTTAAGTAGTACTTTAAAGTATTTTTTCTTGAGTACTTTACACCGCTCCTCTCTGCACGTGATCGTCCGATCGTTGGCCTTTACTGTACTTAAGTGTTATTTACCTGTATGTACCTGACAGACATTATGACTTTAAGGATGTGTCTTTTTACTTTTTACATCCAATACCCTGATCAATTAAACTTGTTTGCGGACATGAGCCATGAATGTACTGGCAGGACTATTTGTTGCCATATAAAAAACACTTAGGGGCCCAGACAGACTGTTGTGTTGGCCCAGACTAGCGGGAGTTTCAATCCTATAGGGGCAGAGCAGATTAACACTGATGAAAGCATTTGATCGCAATCACAATCACCTGCACTACTTTAGCTACTTCAATTTGGGTGTTTGCAATGGAGATAGGACCTGTTTGCATGTGTATCTTCTGCTCTGTGTTGTGATAGAAGAGGATAACCATGTACCTACATCCATCACCACCAGATTATGGCTGTGAGTCAGATAATGGGCAGGATGTACATATTCTTCTGAAATAGTTCCAGAATTTGAGATGAGTCACTGACAGGGTAAATTTATTCATCAGACATTTTGTCAATATAGTTAGATTTTATCAGAGGATGGATATGTTTGATCAAAGACACATCAAATTAATTTCCATCTCTAATTCCATTAATCGCCTTGGTTGAACTTTGATTGATATGGAACTGACCCCAACTGACCCTCTCATTTACATGACAGTGTTGATCTGCACTTCTTACCCCTTTCTACCTCTCTCCCTCATCCCCCACCCCCCGTCCGTCCGTCCGTCTGTCTCCCTCAGGTTTCCAGGACGTCCATGTGATGATCTTTGTGGGCTTCGGTTTCCTCATGACCTTCCTGAAGCGCTACAGCTTTAGTGCCGTGGGCTTCAACTTCCTCATCGCCGCCTTCGGCCTTCAGTGGGCTCTGCTGATGCAGGGCTGGTTCCAATCTCTGGACCCCATGGACGGCAAGATCAAGATCGGCATGGAGAGGTTAAAGTTTGGCGGCTTTGGTCTAACAGTGTTAAACTAGTTTTCTTGAACTATTGAGATCAGTGAATGCTGGTATCGGATTTGATAAGTGAAAGTGATGTGGGTTTTTAAAAAAGTGATATAGACCTAGTTAAAGCATCCACTTTTTTCAGCGCAGTGGTCTCTTGGAAAGACAACAGTGAATATTGTATGGATTTATATAATTATTTAACAAACTCACCCCATTCAACATCAATGTATAGAGCCCTTCTGGCTGACCATTCACTGACTATAGTATGTATAACTTTTGCATGAATGAGTCATATGTGAAAGAGTCAGTCATGCAGAACCTAGGCCTACGTCATTGAAATCAATCCATAGAATAACATATGTTTATGGAAAAGGATCATGTGAGTGTGAGTGCCAGAGAGAACCTATTGTGATGGAGGAGAAGTGGAGGAACCGGTCTGCATGTGAAAAAATCCATCATTCAGTGCCTTCAGAAAGTATTCATACCCCTTGACTTATTCCACATTTTGTGGTGTTACAGCCTGAATTCAAAATGTATTAAATTGATTTATTTGCCACACCAATCTACACACAATAACACATTATGACAAAGTGAAAACATGTTTTTTGACATTTTTGCAAATGTATTGAAAATGAAATACAGAAATATCTTATTGACATAAGCATTCACACCCCTGAGCAAATACTTTGTAGAAGCACCTTCGCCAGTGATTATTACAACTGTGAGTCTTTCTGCGTACGTCTCTAAGAGCTTTCCACACCTGGATTGTGCAACATTTGCCAATTATTCTTTTAAAAATTCTTCAAACTGTCAAATTGGTTGCTGATCATTGCTAGTCAACCATTTTCAGGTCTTGCCATAGTTTTTCAAGTAGATTTAAGTCAAAACTGTAACTTGGCCACTCTGGAGAACATTGACTGTCTTGGTAAGCAACTCCAGTGTAGATTTAGGTTATTGTGTTTTAGGTTATTGTCCTGCTGAAAGGTGAATGAATCTCCCAGTAGCAGACTGAACTAGGTTTTTCTCTAGGATTTTGCCTGTGTTTAGCTCCATTCCGTTTATTTTTTATCCTGAAAATCTCCCCAGTCCTTAATGATTACAAGCATACCCATAACATGATGCAGCCACCAATATGCTTTAAAATATGGAGAGTGGTACTCAGTAATGTGTTGTATTGGATTTGCCCCAAACATAACATGTTTTTGCAGTATTACTTAATGCCTTGTTGCAAACAGGATGCATGTTTTGGAATATTTGTTATTCTGTACAGGCTTCCTTCTTTTCACTTTGTCAATTACGTTAGTATTGTGGAGTAATTACAATGTTGTTGACCCATCCTCAGTTTTCTCCTATCACAGCCATTCAACTGTTTTAAAGTCACCATTGGCCTCATGGTGAAATCCCTGAGCAGTTTCCTTCCTCTCCGTCAACTGAGTTAGGAAGGACGCCTGTATATTTGTAGTGACTGGGTGTATTGATACACCATCCAAAGTGTAATTAATAACTTCAACATGCTCAAAGGGACATTCAATGTCTGCCTTTTTTATTTTTACCCATCTACCAATAGGTGCCCTTCTTTGCCAGGCATTGGAAAACCTTTCTGGTCTTTGTGGTTGAATATGTGTTTGAAATTCACTGCTCGACTGAGGGACCTTACAGATAATTGTATTTATGGGGTACAGAGATGAGGTAGTCATTCAAAAATCATGTTAAACACTATTATTGCAGTCCATGCAACCTATTATGTGACTTGTTAAGCAAAATGTTTCTCCTGAATGTATTTAGACTTGCCATAACAAAGGGAATTAATACTTATTGACTCAAGACATTTCAGGTTTTTATTTTTTATACATTCTAAACACAGAATTCCAGTTTGACCTTATGGGGTATTGTGTGTAGGCCAGTGATAAAAAAAAACTCAATTGAATACATTTTTAATTCAGGCTGTAACACAACTAAATGTGGAAAAAGTCAAGGTGTGTGAATACTTTCTACAGGCACTGTATGTATCACCTGTTACTGTTGATCCTCCTGGCTTGTGAGATGTACAGTCTGTACACAGTAATGGGAGGGCAAACAAAAACACATTAGTGCTAATCACGCATTTATGATACTGCTGAAGTTTCTCCGACCTTGTGGATACAGATATGATATGTGTGGGTGCATGTCTGTGTGACGTGTGTGTGTGTGTAAGCAAACGTGTACCTGTATGTGCCCGTGTGTGCCTCTGTGTGTCTGTGCAGGCACGTGAACAGATAGAGGTCTAAGGGTGCCTGAACACCTGCCCTTTTGCCCTCCTATGAGAAAAGTGCCCTTTCAGAGAGGTGGCGTTTTTTTATTATTACATTTTTATTTCACTTTTAGTCTGTTTTCTCTCTTGTTATTTAAATGAATTGCCCATCAAACTAGCTAATTTCTCATTATTGAATCTTGGAAAATTCCTGCTCCTCTGCCCCCACTCGAGCCCACACTGACTGCACTCGTCCTGCAGGCAGAAGCTACAGGCGCCGAAAGGTAGTGTAGTAGGGGCTACCTTATAAATTGCATGTGTCATCTCACGGTTAGGAATAGGGAAGCAGAACAAACACTAATCACAGTTAAAGACTAGTTAGATTGTTTCAACGGCATAGCTAACTAGCTAACTAGCTGATTTACATAATCTACATTTGCTATGATCAGCTGATAGCCCACCCCTCTTTGCCCTCTCTTTGAGCTGTAGGCTGTTAACTTGCTGGGAGGAGTTTGATTTTGCAGAAATTAAAGGCCTATGCTAAAAAATATATGTTGAAATTTGACTACAGGAGCATTAGATAATTAACTATGAATGTAACAATTTTAAGTCAACTGTTGTTTCAGGAGGTGAGGGTGCCCTTTTCACTGAGCACGCTAATATCATAATAATTCACACACTAATACCATAATAGCAGTTCGTATCCAAGCAGAACGGACAGTTATAAAGTAGGATGTAAATTAAGGGCTCTATTCAATCCGCAGTACTGAAGAGTTGAAATGTAAAGGTAAGTTACGATTGAGCCTACATGTGCAGTGGTTACCGCGAATGCAGTTTCCGCGAACGCAGGAACATTGCCTTTACATTTTTATCATGCTGTAACGCCGAACTTCAGCGCTACGGATTGAATCGTGCCCTTAAAACCTTTTACTGCAGTGGGCTAAATCAGGGTCACAAAGAGTGTTTATTGGTAGTCTTAAACAAATCTACTTTGAAACAAAAGGATACACCTCACACACATGGTTATGGGCTTAAAAATAGAAGACACCTGTACCATGTCAGATATTGAGTTTAAATATATTCCATTTTGAGTTTGCATCCCAATATTACACTTTACAGTTGAAGTCGGAAGTTTACATACACCTTAGCCAAATACATTTAAACTCTGTTTTTCACAATTCCTGGCATTTAATCCTAGTAAAAATTCCCTGTCTTAGGTCAGTTAGGATCACCACTTTATTTTAAGAATGTGAAATGTCTGAATAATAGTAGAGAGAATTTTTATTTCAGCTTTTATTTCTTTCATCACATTCCCAGTGGGTCAGAAGTTTACATACATGCAATTAGTATTTGGTACCATTGCCTTTAAATTGTTTAACTTGGGTCAAACGTTTCGGGTAGCCTTCCACAAGCTACCCACAATAATTTGGGTGAATTTTGGCCCATTCCTCCTGACAGAGCTGGTGTAATTGAGTCAGGTTTGTAGGCATCCTTGCTCCCACAAGCTTTAACTTCCTGACTGATGTCTTGAGATGTTGCTTCAATATATCCACATAATTTTCCTTCCTCATGATGCAATCTATTTTGTAAAGTGCACCAGTCCCTCCTGCAGCAAAGCACCCCCACAGCATGATGCTGCCACCCCCGTGCTACACGGTTGGGATGGTGTTCTCCGGCTTGCAAGCCACCCCCTTTTTCCTCCAAACATAACAATGGTCATTAAGGCCAAAAAGTTCTATTTTTGTTTCATCAGACCAGAGGACATTTCTCCAAAAAGTACGATCTTTGTCCCCATGTGCAGTTGCAAACCGTAGTCTGGCTTTTTTATGGCGTTTTTGGAGCAGTGGCTTCTTCCTTGCTGAGCGGCCTTTCAGGTTATGTCGATATAGGACTCATTTTACTGTGGATATAGATACTTTTGTACCTGTTTCCTCTAGCATCTTCACAAGGTCCTTTGCTGTTGTTCTGGGATTGATTTGCACTTTTCGCACCAAAGTATGTTCATCTCTAGGAGACAGAACGCGTCTCCTTCCTGAGCGGTATGATAGCTGCGTGGTCCCATGGTGTTTATACTTGCGTACTATTGTTTGTACAGATGAACGTGGTACCTTCAGGCGTTTGGAAATTGCTCCCAAGGATGAACCAGACTTGTGGAGGTGTACACATTTTTTTCTGAGGTCTTGGCTGATTTCTTTTCATTTCCCCAAATGTCAAGCAAAGAGGCACTGAGTTTGAAGGTAGGCCTTGAAATACATCCACAGGTACACCTCCAATTGACTCAAATGATGTCAATTAGCCTATCAGAAGCTTCTAAAGCCATGACATCATTTTCTGGAATTTTCCAAGCTGTTTAAAGGCACAGTCGACTTAGTGTATGTAAACTTCTGACCCACTGGAATTGTGATACAGTGAATTATAAGTGAAATAATCTGTCTGTAAACAATTGTTTGAAAAATTACTTGTGTCATGCACAAAGTAGATGTCCTAACTGACTTGCCAAAACTATAGTTTGTTAACAAGACATTTTTGGAGTGGTTGAAAAACTAGTTTTAATGACTCCAACCTAAGTGTATGTAAACTTCCGACTTCAACTGTATATACATCACAGAAGACTGAAATATAACAAAACTGTTTGACATAGAAACACTGGATGTTCGGCAAAAAAAAAAAAATGTATGAGAAATATAACATTCCACCCATGAGACCACTAGGTAATTTCACTGCAGGAAAGGGGTACTCTGTGTTGTGAGGTGTACAGAGTTACAGTGAGCTCCAAAAGTATTGGGACAGTGACACATTTTTTGTTGTTTTGGCTCTGTACTCAAGCACTTTGGATTTGAAATGATACAATGATGACTATGTTAAAGTGCAGACTGTTTTAGGGTATTTAAAAAAAATCCATATCAGGTGAACCGTTTAGAAATTACAGCACGTTTTGAACATAGTTACAGACACACAAATATCATACCCCCCAAAAAATGCTAACCTCCCCTGTTATTGTAATGGTGAGAGGTTAGCATGTCTTGGGGGTTTAAACACTGTTTCCCATGCTTGTTCAATGAACCATAAACAATTAATGAACATGCACCTGTGGAACGGTCGTTAAGACACTAACAGCTTACAATTAAGGCAATTAAAGTCACAGTTATGAAAACTTAGGACACTAAAGATGCCTTTCTACTGACTCTGAAAAACACCAAAAGAAAGATGCCCAGGGTCCCTGCTCATCTGCGTGAACGTGCCTTAGGCATGCTGCAAGGAGGCATGAGGACTGCAGATTTGGCCAGGGCAATAAATTGCAATGTCCGTACTGTGAGACGCCTATGACAGCGCTACAGGGAGACAGGACGGACAGCTGATCGTCCTCGCAGTGGCAGACCACGTGTAACAACACCTGCACAGGATCGGTACATCCGAACATCACACCTGTGGGACAGGTAAAGGATGGCAACAACAAATGCCCGAGTTACACCAGGAAATGCACAATCCCTCCATCAGTGCTCAGACTGTCTGAATAGGCTGAGAGAGGCTGGACTGAGGGCTGGCCTGAGGGCTCACCAGACATCACCGGCAACAACGTTGCCTATGGGCACAAACCTACCGTCGCTGGACCAGACAGGACTGGCAAAAAGTGCTCTTCACTGACGAGTCGCGGTTTTGTCTCACCAGGGGTGATGGTCGGATTCAAGTTTATCGTTGAAGGAATGAGCGTTACACCGAGGCCTGTACTCTGGAGCGGGATCGATTTGAAGGTGGAGGGTCCGTCATGGTCTGGGTCGGTGTGTCACAGCATCATCGGACTGAGCTTGTTGTCATTGCAGGCAATCTCAACGCTGTGCGTTACAGGGAAGACATCCTTCTCCCTCATGTGGTACCCTTCCTGCAGGCTCATCCTGATATGACCCTCCAGCATGACAATGCCGCCAGCCATACTGCTCGTTCTGTGCGTGAATTCCTGCAAGACAGGAATGTCAGTGTTCTGCCATGGCCAGCGAAGAGCCCGGATCTCAATCCCATTGAGCATATCTGGGACTGGTTGGATCGGAGGGTGAGGGCTAGGGCCATTGCCCCCAGAAATGTCTGGGAACTTGCAGGTGCCTTGTTGGAAGAGTGGGGTAACATCTCACAGCAAGAACTGGCAAATCTGGTGCAGTCCATGAGGAGGAGATGCACTGCAGTACTTAATGCAGCTGGTGGCCACACCAGATACTGACTGTTACTATTTTGACCACCCCTTTGTTCAGGGACACATTATTCAATTTCTGTTAGTCATATGTCTGTGGAACTTGTTCAGTTTATGTCTCTGTTGTTGAATCTTGTTATGTTCATACAAATATTTACATATGTTAGGTTTGCTGAAAATAAACGCAGTTGACAGTGAGAGGAAGTTTCTTTTTTTTCTGAGCTTATGTGTGTCTGTAACATTCTCACTCATCATTACTCACGATTCATTAATGATTATCTGTAATCATGGTAGAATCCACAACAATGTAGAAGTGTTTGGAAACATATTCTATTCTTATTTACAATAAAAGTGACTCCAAAATGACACAATACATTATTTACCATTCATTTTTATTGGGCACAAAATAATCTGAAACACAACCAAAACAAACAGCAAATGCATCCAACCAATTTGTAGAGTCACAAGCTTGATGTAGTCATTGCGTGCTATGAATATGGGGCCAAATACTTAACTTTTCTTTAAAAAGTATTATTATTATTATTTTTTATTTTTTCGTGATATACAATTGCGATCTTTTTCATCGCTGCAACTCCCAAATGGGCTCAGGAGAGGCGAAGGTCGAGTCATGCGTTCTCCGAAAAATGCCCCGCCAAACCGCGTTTCTTAACACCAGCCCGCTTAACCCGGAAGCCAGCCGCACCAATGTGTCAGAGGAAACACCGTTCAACTGATGACCGAAGTCAGCCTGCAGGCACCCGGCCCACCACAAGGAGTCACTAGAGTGCGATGAGCCAAGTAATTGTATCATTTCAAATCCAAAGTGCTGGAGTACAGAGCCAAAACAACCCCAAAATTGTCACTGTCCCAATACTTTTGGAGCACAAAGCACTCTGTGAACGTCGTAGTTTTGTCCCATGTCTTTTAGTGCAAGAAAGCCCGATAGCTCTGCTCTCCACTCCCACTCTCCCGGCATGGCTGACTTGAAGGGTCTGGTTTCAGACCCCACATTTGCATAGGGAGTGACGTGTCACATTTTCTGGCCTATCCAGACAAAGGAACAATTTCCTGTTTCTGTGAAACTCACAGCTGCGCTATGAAACAGGAGAATCTAGCAGATGCAACGATACTAGTTTCCTTTCGCTGTGATATTCTCAGCCGGATTTAAAGCTCTCAACATGAAAATAAATACTAAATAATTTCATAAATTCGAATTAAGTCCAGACGGACGAAATCACTTTGTGCTTAAAGCTGAAGTTGCAACGAGTCTGCACACATTTGAATGGTGTTTCTGCGCCGCTCAATGGACGTTTAGGAGAAAATTCTCTGTCGGCAGTTATATGAAATAGTGCCAATATTGTACTGTCACTAAGTATGATCATATTTATTTTACAGTTATAAGAAATGTGAAATCGGATAGTAAGTTGTTTATAATTTGATTGTTACTATGTTTAGAAAGCATTTCAGTCATTTCAAGCCCTTTTGCCCCACTTTTGTTGAATAGGAAAAAAATATGATTTTTCCTATTTTCATCATATTTGTCCTACGTACTTGAGCTTGTGTCGTCAAATGTGAGTACACCTCAGCAATGTATAACAATTTCTACCAGAAAGGTACCTTCCAGACCTTTCCAAAACTATACAACATTACCAGTCACTGTTTATGCCCATCTCATTAAAAATAATTACATTTGGGTATGTCTGTTTTGGAAAAATCTACATTTTGCCCCATCATTCAACATTTAAATGGTTATTTGTGATCATCGAAATAAAGTGCATAGAAGGGAACCAGCTCTGTATATTGTGTGTGGTTTAAATGGCCAGTCCAACATTATGTCCAAGATGATGATATATTGACTTGGTCAGTTTGTATCCTTCAGTAATATTTGTTACAAATGAATAACAAGGTTCTTAAATGATTATTCAGTTCACAATACCACAAACTATTGACCTTTGAAGATGAAGTCATTGTCATTATTTTTCTGTGACCATTTTCAACAGTATGGACAGTATCCACTTTTAGAACAAAGACAAACCCACTTCAAACATATACAGGGCATTCGGAAAGTATTCAGACCCCTTGACTTTTTCCACATTGTTACGTTACAGCCTCAATTTCGAGTCTCATCGCAAAGGGTCTGAATACTTATGTAAATAAGGTATTTCTGTTTTTTATTTTTAATAAATTTGCAAAAATGTCTAAACCTGTTTTTGCTCTGTCACTATGGAGTATTGTGTGTAGCTTGATGAGGGGGAAAAACTACATTTTAATCAATTTTAGAATAAGGCTTTAACGTAACAAAATGTGGAAAACGTCAAGGGGTCTGAATACTTTCCGAATGCACTGTACCAATCTAGCCTGGTCCCAGATCTGTTTTTGCTGTGTGACAATGACCAAATGAGTTGGCAAGACAGCAAAAACAGATATGGTACCAGGCTGACACCGACCCACTATACATTGTAATCCTGCCCTGGTTCTTGCCTTCTCAGTCTGATCAATGCAGACTTCTGTGTAGCCAGCTGCCTGATAGCGTATGGGGCTGTGCTAGGCAAGGTGAGCCCAGTCCAGCTGATGGTGATGACACTGTTTGGAATCACTCTGTATGCTGTGGAAGAGTTCATTATCCTCAACCTCATACATGTAAGTCTTTAGTAAATAATAAAGGCTTTAATATTAAGTCCTGCATTAAACCTGCATACATGGTTCTCACGAACGTCCCACAGTGATGCTGTATCAAGGTCTGTTCTTCATTGATTGATTTCTGAATTCATTTACCGTTACAATAGGATTTTATGGAATAGATGTTGATATCCACATACGAATAAGGTGGCTGGTTTACTGTACATCATTCTCCCTTACAGGCCAGGGATGCTGGTGGCTCCATGGTGATCCACACATTCGGCGCTTATTATGGTCTGTCCATCTCGTGGATGCTGTACCGGCCCAACCTGGACCGGAGCAAGCGTCTGAATGGCTCTGTCTACCACTCTGACGTCTTTGCCATGATCGGTGAGTCTGAGTCACAATGGTTGACACTTTGCACATTTTCCATACTGGTATAGATGAAACAGTACTACCATGGATCCACCCCTGCACTGTAGGAACCCTGTTCCTGTGGATGTTCTGGCCTAGTTTTAACTCGGCCATCACGAACCACGGGGATGGGCAGCATCGAGCGGCCATCAACACCTACCTGGCCCTGGCCTCCACCGTCCTCACCACCGTCGCCATATCCAGTCTCTCCCAGAAGGCTGGCAAGCTGGACATGGTAATGTAATGAACCCATATGGTGTGCATTACATACATTGGCCTGGTCCCAGATCTGTTTGTGCTGTCTTGCCAACTCCTATGGTCATTGGAGTAATGGTCATACCCATTTCCTTTTTATCATGTATCTCCACTCAAGCTATTGGCCAACTCTTCTGTTACTGTGCTCCAGGTTCACATCCAGAACTCCACGCTGGCAGGGGGTGTTGCTGTGGGAACCGCAGCAGAGTTCATGCTAATGCCTTATGGGTCTCTGATCATAGGGTTCTGCTGTGGCATCATCTCCACCCTGGGCTACATCTATATCACGGTAATGTAGAATATGGAGTCACATTAGCTTTATTCATGAGATTTCTATCTGCAACATTCCACAGAATGTGCCTACCGAATGCATTGAAGGAGTGTATAGTAGTGACTAATGACTAGGCTACTCCTATTTGATTAGTTGGCATGTATGCGTCTGTCCCATCAGCCATTCATGGAGAAGTATCTGAAGATCCAGGACACGTGTGGCATCCACAACCTCCATGCCATGCCTGGGGTCATAGGGGGCATCGTGGGCGCCATCACTGCTGCAGCTGCCAGTGAAGGGGTCTATGGCAAGGAAGGGTGAGTTCACAGGTCACGGCAGAAATGCCCAACCAATGGCCTGATATTTCAGTCTGCTCAAGTTGTAGCAGCTTTGATGCGATGAACTCACGTGATATCATTATGCACATCCAATAGTGGCACAGAAGCTGGACAAGAATGCTGCGGCAAAGAAAAGTCCACCCAGTTTTCTGGTTCCAATTGTGATATTTTCCTTAGATATAGTAAATGGTTTTTATTTATTTTTAAATAGGTTGATAAACACGTTTGACTTCAAGGGGGATTGGAAAGACATGGTGCCGACCCGGCAGGGAGGACACCAGGCAGCAGGGCTCTGTGTTGCCCTCTGCTTTGGAGTTGGAGGAGGAATCATTGTTGGTGAGTTGGACACAACTTAATGGGCTCTCGATTAGGTTGTGTGTGCGCTCTTCAAAACAGGTTCTGAGATCCCAGGCCACCATACAGAAAAGGCTAATATACCGTAAGGTCAAGGGTTTTTAATTTACAAAAATCTGGTTCACACAATCCACATGCTCAGTCCCAGAAATACAGTCCATGCTGCTGGATGTCCTCAAGATTGGCTGCTGCCACCACCACCCTTCGGTCATCATCCGCTGGCGGCACCCAGCCCACAGAACAGTGCTGGCAGCACAGAGGGAGAGGAAACATCCATTCTGAACAGAAGTATTTGACCTCACCCACACATTTAGGGGTCTACCGTTCCTTATCTGCATGGTAGTGAGCGTTGTCGACGCTGGTCCCCCTCCGGGTTTCAGTGGTGGAGGCAGCAGCAGTGCGGTGATGGTCTTCTCCCTCCAGCAGCAGGCCCAGACTGGTGCTGAAAGCTCCTTTTTCAGTTGTGTGGTAGCTCGTTAAGTCAATCAGGCCCAGGTGTGGCATACCTGGGCCAACTCCTGTCTCCATGGAGACCAGCCAAGGGGGAGTCTACAATCAATAAATTAGAAAACACAAAAGGAGGGAGAACACAGCAAACCATAGAAATCATGCAAAATTTGAAAAAAACGCACAAAGTATATTAAATAAAGCAAGATCACTGCAAACTCAAAATAAATATTACATTCAGACGAAAAAGGCTGGTCTCCATTTTGGGGAAAATATAAGGGAGGCAACATGTGACACGTTATCGTGAGGACAGGTTATAAGGTAGCTGACAAGTTAATGTGGTATTGTATTATTGTGTGGCTGGGGTGGTGTATTTGAATAATTGCTGCATGTACTTAATGGTGTACTCAGCAGTGGTGAGATGAGGATGGTGTGTTTGTCCCTAGGCTGTATCCTGAGGTTACCTATCTGGGGGGATGCTCCTGATGACAACTGCTTTGATGATGATCTCTACTGGGAGGTGAGATACTGTACTAAACCATTACAGTCCAAATGCACTCAAAGCATAAAGACTGTGAAGCCATTTTTGAGCGATCTTTCTGAAGGTGATTTCTTTGCTTTTTTTTGTTGAGAATTTGAATAAAAATAATTGTACCCCTTTTGTTTTTATGAATGTGTCATTGTTAAAGGGCAGTATGTTTTTGTCACCTAAAACACTGTGTTACCCTAATACTGTCCTTCATGGAATGGTCAATACCAATATTTAGTTATTAGCTTGTCCCAAGTCCGAGGAGGTTTGCGTATTGTTATGACTAAATGGTATTTGGTTTGTAGAGGCTAAGGAAGGATATGGCAGTGGAAAATATGTTTACCTCTTCTTTTACATGCTATTGGAAGTTCTAATCAAATCTTTTGATAATGATGATTTCTGCCCTCAGTTACCTGAGGATGAAGAGAGCATTCCACCTATCCTGGAGTACAACAACCACATGCAGAACAGGGATGCGTAAGTAGCAGATTTGTGCAACAATAAGATTATGGAGGTTGGATTGTAAGGCTTTTGTTCATTATGCATTGTGAGATGGCATGACAATAGGCCCTGTTTTTTGGTTAGTCATGTCACATGACCTGGATTTGAACCTTTTTCATATTTTCTTTTTATGTCAGATGGTCCAGAACCATCTTCAGACAATTGCTTACATTTTTGGTCTAATTCTCATTTCTGGAAAATGTTTAAAATAAAGGTTAAAATCCAGGTCATGTGACTTGATTAACCAAAACACAGGGCCCTAAAAAGCCTTTGTCCTCATAAAATGTGTTATGTCAAATATCCTCAAGATGGCAGCAGACCACTGTGCTATATGCAGTGTATGCCCACCGCTAGTGAATACAATCCTTGTTTGGCCCCACACAATACCGTGAAAATTGCCTCAAATTAGTAGAGACAGCATGGCACCGTCACCTCTTACCTTGTTCTTTCAGAGTTTTTGATGTGTTTCTGGTGTGTTGATAGGGGTGTTCCATAGCTCTGGACGGGTTCTTTCTGAAAGTGACCTTGAAGTTACACAGTACCTGTTATGCTTGGCCTGAAAATGACAATGATACTGCTTTTAGAATAGGGGATTTTCAGGGCAGTGTCTGGGGATAAAAATAATTTAATGTGTGTGAGAGGAGGATTATGTCTAATTAGGAGGAATCTGTCTATTTGATGTAAAACAATCTAGAAAAAGAACAGGAACCAACTTTCTCTTAATTCCATTTAAGTGTACTGGTCAGAAAGTATGAATAAACTGTCTGAGACCTTGATATGATGAAACCACATTGGAGAAGCTGTGTAGCCTATGTGTAGTCCTGGGCTGTACCAGTTTCACACATAAAGGTTGTAATCTTAACTTAATGTTTTGTAATTCACAGTACAGAATCAGATTTCTCTATGGAACAGAGTCAGAACTGACACTAGAGCCTGATGTCATCTCCCCCCTACACCAACTGATGGTCCGATCCTACACCGACTCATGCTGTACAGAAACCACTCCTCTCCTCCTCACCACTCTGTATACTGTTCTGTTATGTTCATGGAATTTATAGTCAATCTTTTCTACTTTACATGGAATCACAACAAGAACTCCCTGAGAAACAGTGACAATTGTTATCTTTGTTTAATGAAATCACATTGGAAAATAATACAATAACCAGACAGAAATAATGGTGCCATTTTTTATCACCAGTCAGGCCTAAGTCGAATCCCAAGCAGGTAACCCTACATCATTGATATTAACAGTATGATAGGTGACACATTGTCATTGTGTCACCTTACCAAATAAAGACCACAGGCCAAACCTCCGGTGATGCTGGTGCGAGAGGAATTATTGTAATAATCAGGATTTGTGGAGATTCCGTCCTTTTTGACAGGTATACTCAAATAAAATTGTCACATGCTTTGTAAACAACAGGTGTAGACTAACAGTGAAATGCTTACTTACGGGCCCTTCCCAACAATGCAGAAGCAGAATTGGTCAGGAGCCCTAAGACGGCAGCTATCTACTTCAGCGCCATCTTCAATCTTCTACTGTATGTCATGTTTTGTTTGTTTATAGCTTAGGTTGATGTTTTTTAGGTCCAGTTGGTTTTATGGTTTATCCAAATGGCACTATGGAATTTCAGCTCAAGCTTTCATCATTTAGTCATAGAACCTGATTCAATTTGCATCTCTGCATTCAAGGAGTGTAAAGTATATTTATGACTGTAGAGAAAGGGGTACATTACAGGTGTTTAAAGTGAGATGTGAATTTGATTAAACTAAATCAAGGCAAATAAGAACTGCTGCGTTTGGACGTCTTCACTTATAACCTGTTTGTTTTACATCTTTTATTTATTGTTCATTCTAATCTGTACGTTATGAAGCATTTTATTAAATCTAGCTACCCATTTGTGCAACCTCCTCACGAAGTGTTTGATGAGACTATTATTGTAGCCTAGTAGGTCTACAGTGTAGTAGGTCTTCACGGGTCCCCCCAAACCCGAATACCCGAGAGGGTCCGGGTCCAAAAATCCTTATTGTCATCAGTTCTCGGGTCTATGTAACTACAGCTGATAGACCCAAGTGGACCCGACCACGGCTCTGCATAGCCTAAAGCATATTAATTGTACGCTAATAAGGTGCATTTATTGACTTACAGACGGCCTAGCCAACATATAAAACCCTGTTCGTTAACCAGAAGATCGACTTGGCTGATAAACCTTGTGTCACTCTGGTCCAATCGGATCCGGGTCTAGGTCCAACTTTTTGCATCCGAGAAGACCTCTGGATAGCCTACTTTTTTTGTTTCTTTTTTTGTTATTGTTCCAAACAAGAAGTTCCCTCATAGAAAAAAATAAGTTAATCTATGACTTCATTTTGCAGGTCTGCTGCTTTGTTGAAAACATTGAGGACAAAATAAGTTCAGTCTTTCATTGTAAGATAAGTGGATCCAGGGCTGTTTCTATTAAGCTTACCAGGGCTAAAAAAAAATGTGAACCCTTCTAGACTGCTTCTTTTAGAAAAGCTACTCTTATTAGCAAGAAAATACATCCTATTTAATTGGATTACAGTTTTTTCAATCACTTTCGTGCAATTTTCACAAGTATGTGGTACATTTTCACAACTAAGCACAACAATCTAAACAGATAATCAAAACTAAGCACATTCAGTTAACTGAGTCAACTAAATTCACAAGGTCACTTGTTCACTGCACCAAATCACTATTAATTTGGATACATATTTAACATAAGTATTTGCTTTTATAAATGCATTATTCACTTTACTCATGATTTTCTTGTAATTTGTTAATACAATTAACTTTAGTCACCCTGCACTGCTGAAATACCTGATTTGTACAGTGCATTCGGAAAGTATACAGACCCCTTGACATTTTCCACATTTAGTTACAATACAGCCTTATTGTAAAATTGATTAAATAAAACATGTTCCTCATCAATCTACACAAAATACCCCATAATGCAAAGCGAAAACAGGTTTTTAGAATTTTTTACAAATTTATAAAAAACAAAAAACAGAAATACCTTATTTACATAAGTATTCAGACCCTTTGCTATGAGACTCGAAATTGAGCTCAGGTGCATCCTGTTTCCATTGATCATCCTTGAGATATTTCTACAACTTGATTGGAGAACACCTGTGGTAAATTCAATTGATTGGACATGATTTGGAAAGGCACACACCTGTCTATATAAGGTCCCACAGTTGACAGTCATGTCGGAGCAAAAACCAAGCCATGAGGTCAAAGGAATTGTCAGTAGAGCTCCGAGACAGGATTGTGTCGAGGCACAGATCTGGGGAAGGGTACCAAAATATTTCGGCAACATTGAAGGTCCCCAAGAACACAGTGGCCTCAATCATTCTTAAATGGAAGACGTTTGGAACCACCAAGACTCTTCCTAGAGCTGGCCACATGGCCAAACTGAGCAATCTGGGGAGAAGGGCCTTGGTCAGGGAGGTGACCAAGAACCAGATGGTCACTCTGACAGTGCTCTAGAGTTCCTCTGTGGAGATGGGAGAACCTTCCAGAAGCAAAACCATCTCTGCAGCACTCCACCAATCAGGCCTTTATGGTAGAGTGGCCAGACGGAAGCCACTACTCAGTAAAGGCACATGACAGCCCGCTTGGAGTTTGCCAAAAGGCACCTAAAGGACTATGAGACCATGAGAAACAAGATTCTCTGGTCTGATGAAACCAAGATTGAACTATTTGGCCTGAATGCCAAGCGTCACGTCTGGAGGAAACCTTTCACCATCCATACAGTGAAGCATGGTGGTGGTAGCATCATGCTGTGGGGATGTTTTCAGGGGCAGGGACTGGGAGACTAGTCAGGATCAAGGGAAAGATGAACGGAGCAAAGTACAGAGAGATCCTTGATGAAAACCTGCTCCAGAGCACTCAGGGCCTCAGACTGGGGTGAATGTTCACCTTTCAGCAGGACAATGACTGTAAGCACACAGCCAAGATAACGCAGGAGTGGCTTCGGGACAAGTCTCTGAATGTCCTAAGGGGCTCAGCCAGAGCCCGGACTTGAAACCGATGGAATATCTCTGGAGAGACCTGAAAATAGCTGTGCAGTGATGCTCCCATCGAACCTGACAGAGCTTGAGAGGATCTGCAGAGAAGCATGGGAGAAACTCCCCAAATACAGGTGTGCTAAGCTTGTAGCATCATACCCAAGAAGACTCAAGGCTGTAATCACTGTGTTTCAACAAAGTACTGAGTAAAGGGTCTGAATACCTATGTACAGTGGCTTGCGAAAGTATTCACCCCCTTGGCATTTTTCCTATTTTGTTGCCTTACAACCTGGAATTAAAATGGATTTTTGGGGGGGTTGTATCATTTGATTTACACAACATGCCTACCACTTTGAAGATGCAAAATATTTGTTGTTGTGAAACAAACAAGAAATAAGACAAAAAAACTGAACTTGAGCGTGCATAACTATTCACCCCCCCCCCTCAGGGTGATGAGAAGTGTTGGGTTTGCGCCAGACATAGCGTTTTCCTCAATGGCCAAAAAGCTACATTTTAGTCTCATCTGACCAGAGTACCTTCTTCCATATGTTTGGGGAGTCTCCCACATGGCTTTTGGCGAACACCAAACATGTTTGCTTATTTTTTATAATGAATTTAATGGTGCTCCGTGGGATGTTCAAAGGGGGGGGGACTTTAGTGAGGCTGGGCTGTGGAAACAGAATGGAAAATGACATCTACCATCTACTATTCTTTCTATTCAGCACTTCAAAACTAATTGTTTTGTAATGTGTATGTTATATTTTTTGCTATTGGATTAAATGGTACTTAAAATGACTAAATGGTGAGCCTATCATTATCTGATGTATTGGTGACTAAACAAAATGTGCTCATGTCACGCCCTGGCCTTGAGAGGCTGGTTGTCTTTAGTTGGTTTGGTCAGGGCGTGAGGATCTATGTTAGAATTTCTATGTTTAGGATCTAGATGTGTTGTTTCTATGTTTGGCCGGGTGTGATTCCCAATCAGAGACAGCTGTCGCTCGTTGTCTCTGATTGGGGATCATACTTAAGTAGCCTGTTTGCCTACCTTAGTTGTGGGATCTTGTTCCGTGTTTAGGCTTGTATGTGTATAGCCTGAGGACTTCACGTTACGTTGTTTCTTTTCACGCTGCACCTTGGTCTGACCCGTCTCTCAACGATCGCGACAGCTCATTGAATTTCACAGAAAACTTTGATTTTGCATGATTGACTAAGGGGTGAAAGATGTGTGAAACCCCAATGAATGCACAATCAAAGGTTCTGAACATAAGATGGGGGCATTACAAGTTTTATCAGTTTAGAGTTTTGTACTTACAATTTTGAAAATACACCACTTACATCTGAAAAATATGCCAAAGTGATTGAAGAAAACTGTAATCAAACTGCTCAAAACTGAGCAGTTTGTTGTGCATATTGTGTTTGTTGTGCATGTTTGATTGTGCATGTCAAAAAAAATGTAAATACTGTATTTCTACTACTATTCTTTCTATTCAGCACTTCAAAAAGAACAGTTTTGTATTTTTTGCTAATGTATTAAATGGTAGTTAAAATGACTAAATGGTGAGCCTATCATTATCTGATGTATTGGTGACTAAACAAAATGTGCTCATGGTATTTCACATACTTTTGCATGAATGACAAGGTTGAAAGTGTGAAACCCCAATGAATGCACAATCAAAGGTTCTGAACAGTGGTATCAGGAGATTTTTAAGGTTTTGCCTATGGAAAGACTTAGCACTAAAATGAAAGGAAATGAACACATTTATACTAAAGTGTGGCAGCTGATGCTGGACCATTTGCATAGAGATTTCGTTGACCTGTTAGAGCTGCAGAGATGCTGTACCTTGGTGCTCAAATGGGCATTTTAACTACTTTGTGGATATGAAACAAACAGACAATCTTAATATCAGTCAAAGATATCAAATTCCCAGTTTATGCTACAAAACCAACTCTATGACTTACAATAAGGCATTGGTGGCAGAATAAAGGATGCAGTTCAATGCATGATTAATATAATTCACCAATACATTTCTTGGTAGTTCATTAAACATTTCTATCAGGTTTTAAATAACAGCTGGCCTGGTACATTGTTGGCTTCCTCCACCCATTCGGGATGCACTGTTTCAGTTTCAATGAATCAATATTTTGGACAAAAATGGACAAATGTAACTAAGGCTGGGAGTGTCAATACAATCAAACTAGCAAGGGCAATGATCACAAGTCAGTCATAACATGGTTTATAGGCTAGCATACCTATTTATGTAGCTATTTACTTAGCAAGCTAAAAACACGGAGCCTAACGTAAACTAGCTAGCTAGCTAGTTGCTGGGAGGATGTCATGTCATTGGAGGACTGGGTGAGTGACCGACTTATTCCCCTCATATCATTTTTCGGTGACTGCAGCTAGAGATGCAGGTGTCATTTGGTTAGTTAGCAAGAAATGTGAACTGCTTTGCTAGCTAGCTAGCTATGCTGAATTTGAGCGACTGTTATCCAGTTAGCATATCTCTTGCGTTCATAAATTCACTCTGGCTGTCTACTCCAATTTCAGAGCACACTCATCTGAGTGTACCAGAATGCAGAATAACTGATGAATTTACCAACTCGCAACACCCTCTGAATATGACCGTGTCAGTAAATGTCAGCAAGAAAAAGTAATTAAATTGTTGCCAGCAGCACAGTTAGTCACTAACGCTCTTGATAACATGAAAACAGCCTAACCATCTCTGCTAGGGCGAGTAAAATGGTCAGAGTGAGGTGTTGTCTCATTTGTGTCTGGAAGTAGCTAGCAAGCTAGCTAACTTAAGCCAGTTAGCTTGGGTGCTTGACTGCCGTTGTGAGGAACGCTAGGATCAACCCTACTACTCGACTACACTGGAGGCAATTTACGAATGCGCCGTTAGTTGTCAATGAAATGTATTTGGCATCGATCAAATGGGTGGGCAGTCAAGCAAGTTCCCATTCAGATGTCAAAACGTGGTTTGGGGCATGCATGCATTGGCAGGCAATCTTCAGAAGGACGAGCGAGCTACTATTCCCCATCGTTTCTCAGTGCAATTTTGATGGCCAACTAACTGAAAAAGTTTAATTGAATGTTCCCTCGTTAGATATTAGCTAATCTCACCCTGGTTAGCATTAGTTGTTGATCTTGTTGATGTGCATAACTGAGGGAGAGAGAGCCTACCTTTTCATGGTTGTTTGATCAATAGGACTTTAAAGTTCCCAAACGTAAGAGGACTCCCGTGGTATTTATATATTTGCAGAAATCCATTCAGGTGTGTCAAAGTCGCGTCAATTCAAATCTGGTATTAGGAACAAAAGAGGTCAACACGACTTCTAAGATATACTAGTTATTTTAATTAATGCAAAAACCTTCAATGGTAAATATGATGTTTCGTATATACGGGCTCTCTGAGATACCTCGCAGGGCACCCCAGAGAACTAAAACATTGTTTCAGATTCAATACTCAAATACTCCGACAGAGGGAGTTTCCCACTTCTCTGCTGGCCAATTAGAGTAGAGACTTGAGCGTGGTTTAAACTTACTCAGCCAATCCGTTGATGCACCCCTGTTGCCAGCCTCTTCTGTTACCAGGCATACGTTCATCATAACAACCTGTCATAGTGAGAAGAGCCAGCTCCCTTAGACACCATTCCTATGTCCAAGGAAGGTTCACAGATCACAAAGAACCAGTATAGTCTAGCATTTGGAGACACAATCCTTATCTCATTTTACCCCCTAAAACAGCTCTTCACATCAATCACAGCCTGCCAGGTGTCACAACCTACATTAGCCCAGTCAAGAATGCATTCTTTCTAAGTTAGTCATCCCATCAATTTAGGAGAATAATAAATCCCCAATAATCCCCCTTTTCACACCTAATAAGGTGTGATTCAAAAAATAAGAAAACACAGATTGTCATTCATTATAATACAATACAAACAAAAAAATCACACTTTTATTAATAGGCCATAATGATACTAAAAAATTAAACCCTCAGTTCATCTACACCCAACTTGCAAATTGTTACCAGTCATCAAAGAACATCAAACCATCACATAAGGAAAGACAAACATTCACATGGTTAACTTGATTAATAAAGCATAAAACACAGGATTAATAGAACACAAAACATATGACTATTAAAACATAAAACACAAACAGAGAAGTATATTTTGGCCCCCTTTAGACACCCTCTAGTGTCACTCCACCAAGCCTGGTAGGTCATATCCTCAATTCCTTGGTTGGAGTCCAGGATTGGGCCGTATCTCACCATCTGTTGGGAAATCACCTTCTCCATTTCCTTTCTCACCAAACCTCAGACACAGGAAATAAGACAACATCCACAAAGAACAAGTATACCCATAGAAGCTATAACTTCACCCAGAATAGTTACAACAATAGTTTTCCATTTACCAAATATGTTATCAAACCAACCGTTTATGGAGCTATCAATACCAGAGTTCTCAGCCAGTTCATTCACCAGCGTAGTTACTCCCCTGAAGCTCTTTTGTCACTGACCCGTCCGGTATTATATTGTTTGAGGATGAAAATACAGCACATATATCCAAACAGAACACAAACTCCGCCCCTCTCAGCCAAAAGCATATCTAAAGCTATTCTATTCTGCGATGTCATTAAGATAGTTGCCGCTGTCTGCTCATCTAATCCCTTTATTGCATCACGAGTGTGGTTTATAAATCTTTATAATTTATCCAATCTAAGTTTTTATTAATTGTTGACCACCAAAAAATACTTGATTCAAACTCAGCTGCGATCTGATTCCTAGCTTTGAATTGTTCTGGAACCCCTCGAGTTACTCCTATCCCATCACAGGATCCTTTCATCAAAGGATCCCGGGAGGAGGTCCTACTTTCTACGTGACAACTCACCAGTCTCTGACACGTTTGATTATTTGCGTATGTAGGTGAATTCACAATCAGTTATCACCACACTACCATCAGATGTCAGCACGGGCCTGATTTTGGATCCTAAAATCCTCTGGCTGCAACAAAGAGGAGAGATTAGTCATGTTCTCTTTCAGTTGTGATATTCTCTGTGTAGGAGCAGAGCTAAGATGCCCTACTCTGTATCCTATCTTACTAGTCCTAAAAAAACAATTAGAATCCCCTGAGACTTCAAACGTAGGCAACCTAGGTCGGAATGACTTTGTTATCGGGGGATACAGATAGTTCAAGTTACTACAAGACTCTTTCACCACATTCCCAGGTGGCTTGCATGGAGGATAAACCTGTTTTTGCGTACTTCAGACTTTCAGACAGTACCTACCCTTCTATGGGTCGCACTGCCATTTCTGGTAATTCCCTACTTTCACAATACTACACCTGTCCCTAAACTGTGTATGGAGATTTACATATCCCCCACGCTCTCGGTATGAGCAACTACATAGTCCCAGGATGTACATGGTGACATATATATGGTGATGTCCTCCCCTAAAGTCCCTAGTGCTTCCCCTTTCCCTACGTCTAGCTGTCTCCTATGCCTTCGTAGACTGTGCTCAGGTATTATTTTATCAACTTGTTTTAGGTTAACTACTACTTTCGGCTGATCAGAAGGGTTTGAGTGTGTTTGGAATATGGCCCCCACAATCAGACAGCTACCTACCGTCAGGAGACCTGTGAATCCCCACCCTTGCCCTGAGAACATGTCAGACGCCAACCCATTGCTTCACCTTCTACCAAACTCACACAGGGATGATCAGACAGGGTAAGGGAATCTTCGTTAAGGAGCCAACCCCCGAGCCCTAATGGTGATCGGTTCTTTCTCCTAACTCTGTGTTTGTTCATCAGGTGTAACTGAGTTTACCTTTTTGCAGTGTGTGACATGCACCCAGGTGGATCTAATAGGACTTGATAGGGCCCTTCCCAACAGGCCTGCTTCCAGTTTTTCTTCTTTTAGGGAATGGATCCACACCCAGTCTCCTGGTGAGATAGAGTGGGTCACCTTCTACTTTAGTTCACCTGTGGGGCACAAAACCTCTGACATACGGGTGTGGTTAATAAACTATCTTCACACATACATGTTGAGCTCTCAATTTCTATTGTTTATTTTTATTTTTAAGTATCATTATTATTTAATCCTATCACTCCCCCTTTTTGACACATGATTTGCCCATGTGTCAATATTACCACCTTTCTAAACCATCCCTTAGGTAATTTATCATCCAATTGCCATGCCTTTCATTTTTGAGATTGTCTTTTGCTTTTTTATTGCTCCTCCCACTTCCTTTGTCTTTTATGGCAGCTAAATTCAACTTTCATCCAGTTCAGAATCAATTAGTAATCCAATCTTCAATCTCTTATCTTGTAAAAACACTCATGTTTAGTTCAAACTCTGTTCTACCCAGGCTCTCCCGGGCTTGACCTGAAGACTGATTGTTGGACATGACAAGTCTATTTTTAGGTCACCTAAGTCTTCTGTCTAGCAACAAAGAATAAAAATCTCTATGTTCATGATTAACCCAGTTATATCTAATAGCCCACCAAAAAACCTCATCATCTTTAAATCACGACCAATGTCATATCCCTCGTTACTCTCTACCATTTGGATAACATCCCTGATGTATGTATGCCTCCTTAGAGTTCCAAATTACTTTACCATGGGCTACCATTGCCTTCCCATAGATAAGATCACTTAATTTACCCGTATGCAGTACATAATGGAGTACCCAAGCTTTACAGCAGTTTATCATTACCAAAAAGCTCATCATTTGTTTTTTGTTTTAACGGTTTTGGCGCTTCAAGTATAGCAGTTTTCCTGGATGAGTTTAACATTCGCCCCTCCTGTGTTATAGTGTGTCCTAGGTAAATGACCTCGCTCTGCCAAAGTTGAAGTTTCTTTTTGCTCACTTTGTGTCCCTGTTCTGCCAGGAAGGTTAACAATTGGATTGTATCCCTCTTACATCCCTCCTGAGTGGGATTAGCCAATATAATATAATCTACATAAACTAACATGTGGCTTCCTTCCCTAGGTTCAAACTTTCCCAAATTATTAGTTATAGCCTGGACAAAGATTGTAAGACTTTCTGAGTAGCCTTGAGGCATCCTAGCGTAAGTCCATTTCCTTCCCTGAAAAGTAAAGCCAAACCACCCCTGACTATCCGGATGAACTGGGATACTAAAGAAAGCATTAGCTAAATCTATCACTGTAAAATAGTTGTTCTCTGGTTCCAATTGGTTCAGCAATGTATGTGGATCTGGTACACATGGAACTCTGGGAATTATATTTCTATTAAACTAACTGTAAGTCCATGACCATCCTCCAGTCGGCGCTAGGTGCCTCCTTTCTAACAGGAAATACTGGAGAGTTGCATTGTACCTCATCTCCAGGAATTATCACCCCTCCCTTAAGTAAATGCTCAAATGTAGGTGTTATCCCTTTTATTGCTTCTGGTTTCATAGTATATTGCTTTTGGTATGGTCTATGATCGGATCGAGGAATCACTTGTACTGGAGCTACCCCCTTAATTAGTCCTACATCTGTTGTCCTTGTGACCATAATTTGAACGGAATTGCTGCTAACTCAGCCTCCTGTTCCTGAGTTAAGAAAATCTCTTCCTGTCATCCGTTAAAACTTATCTCCAGGTGGACCCTGGGCTGGGTTTTTGCTCTCCAATTTAACTTTCTTCTATATCTCCCAGTGGAGTGGCCATACTGATCCCCATTTGGTGTATTCTGCTAATCAGTAATATTTTCCCCCTGTTTTATCCATTTACCTAGTGATAACCATTCCTCTGAATGTTCTTTCACTAGGGCAACATGGGAGCTCCACCTTTCTCTGTACAGCCTCTGGCTCTGTGAATCCATTTTAACCCAATTTGAAAAAACAACAATCACAAATAGCCAGGCCTCACTCAATTTGATAGCTCACTTTTATGACCTAAATACTGCCTAACTGAGATGAGCTAATCTCTTTCTCCTGGTTATAATCTAAAGATGGTAGTATACACAAAACATGATAGAGATATCCCCAGTCTTAACCCATCAATAATTGTTTGTATCATTCTAATTCCTCATATCTAATTCATTAAACCACTCAAAATTCCTCGAGTATACAATGATTATTTAATTGATTACCCTATCTCTGCTACATGTGATCTCATCTCAAATGATCCATTATCAATTATTTGTTCAACCCCCTAGGAAAATCTGTCTCCCCTTCTATTGTTCGTGTCCCCCCTGTTTTACCAATCCAGGACCCACCACAGGCTGGCGCTATTTCCCCAGCACAACAGCCAATGCATACTTTCATCCTAACCAAAATAAATTATCGTTCTAAAATGGTCCAACTATTTTGTATTTTCCCGCTAACCCATTTCAGTTCGCTATTCAATTTATTTAACTGTTCTCTCTGATTAGGCCATAATTAATAAAACAAATACTTGCTATCGTTGGTCAGCATACGCTTAATGACATTCCTACCATCTGAACTATACTGTCTCTCACATCTCCTCCCCCTCTCCTGCTCCTTCCTGCATTATGGGGGAGGCGCGGGAAATGTCCCTACAATCTTCCTTCTTAGGAAATAATGTCATTCGTACTTGTAACATATTTTCATAGACTTATCTAAAATACTACTAAAGCTATCTTATGCAACTTTTAATACACGTAAAAACTCTCTCTCTCTCTACCCATTCCCTGTTGAATAAGTGAGTTTTTTCTATTTAACCCCAAAACACGCTACAAATAGTCCATTCAACATTACCAAACCAAATACTCCATCGTACCCATTCGATCAACACATCAGCAGTGGAATTTACACTCATAAATGCAGATTGTTACTCCATGCCTTGAAATGATAAATAGATTTCCACCAATAGTACCATTAATGATCTCATCTTACCCTCTGACACAAAATGAAATTCCCTCACTGTACTACGTTAGCTCTACCATGATAATTAGTTCAATTTAACCCTCTATTTGTTTTGTACTATATTATACATTACGTCTAAAACAACATTACTTATGGTCAGTTTATTCCACCATCATATTATCCAACAACGCCACAATCTTAAACTCATATGGGGCGGCAGGCAGTTTAGTGACCAATAGCGCCGCGCCAACAACCAAGAGGTCGCCGGTTCCAATCCCCGAGCCGACCAGGCGAAAAATCTGCCGATGTGCCCTCGAGCAAGGCACTCAACCCCAATTGCTCCCATAAATCGCTCTAGACAAGAGCGTCCGCCAAATTACCAAAAATGCATTTGTAAATATTCTCTACTTTCTCACCCAAGACGCACGTCTGCGTTCGGTGAGCAAGTTTAGAACATTCTCTCGTCAGATACCCACATGCGTTCCCAGCCAACTGCCAGTCTTTTCTGGCTCCAAAAGCCACACTTTCGCTCTCTCCAGCCCCTCCCCTCGCAACTCTACCTTTTTCTTGTCCAGGGGGAACAGACTTTGTGAGGAGCTATGAGGAGCTGTTTCTCGTTTTAGCGCGTTTCAAATATTCTGCCGTTATTCAAAGTACTTCAGTCTATTTATTTAAATCAAATAATTCCCACCTAATTAGTTAAAGTTGGTGCACGTTTATATCTCAACGATAAACCGAATTATTTTGGTCTAATTGTTTAACCAGTATTTTGCACGGTCAAACATCAAACGTTAAATCAAATAATAAACCAAATAGCCCAAACCAAGCACCTAAAACCAGTATTATGCTATATCAAACATCAAATCGATTACTAAACCGAATTGCTTCGACACAACTATTCAAAAGCAGTATTATGCTATGTCAAACACCAAATGTTATATTTCAAATATATCAGTTCAAACGTTTTAGTTCAGTCACACTCATTCATCACTTTTCATTTCATGTTTTCGATTGTCACTGTCGGGTTATATGGTTTGAGTAACCACAAATCCAACATTTATTCCCAAATTATACCGTTTGGACAGCCACAAACGTCTTTTGATTCCCAATTTGTCTTCTATCAAGGTATACAGGTTTATCATTCACACTTTCATGCATACGACAACACTCGCACTGTCTAACTTTTTACAGTACCTCCTATGGGTGTCTTTTGTTAACGTTTGCACAATTTAAACCTTATTTCCTAATTGTAATTCTCATTATTTACTGTTTTAAAAGATTATTTGTATTCACAGTCAAAAATGGTACACAGTTAAACGTAGTATACAGTTATCACACAGCAAAAATAGTACACAGTTATCGCACTCACTCACAATACACAGTCATAATCCTATCATACAGTCAAATATGTCACACAGTCATAAATGACACACTTATATTCCACACACAATCTATTTGGGCACACAGCCGCGTCTATTTTATTAAAAACACTGTGCTGAACCTAGCCGCAACCCTTAGTTACCGACCTTGCCAGTCACCAGTATTATCTAAAATTTCCCGAACCTAGCCGTATCTCAGTTACGGACCTTGCCGGTGTAATTCTTCGAACCTTAGTCGTACTGTCGTAGTTACGAACCTTGCCGATAGCAATTACTTAAACCAATTATTCCCTATATCTTCCGAACCTTAGCCGTATTGTCGCAATTACGGACCTTGCCGGTAGATGTCAGTATTGTCTCCTAAACCTAGCCGTATTCTCACGGACCTTGCCGGTAGAACCAATACTCTCTGGTACCATGGTTTTAAACATCACATTTAGCAAAGGTTTGCATGTCACAATATTGTGCTTATCTACTCATAATAGTTTCATAATTTAGTTCACTTACATCAGACAGGTGTTTCACAAAATTAATTTGGATAAAGCCAATGTGCAGATCTTTAGGTATTTAACAATAGGTATCTGCTTACCTTTTTAGAAGCCCGGGCAGTTTGTGAAACACACGGTTCGATGAAAGAGGTGACCAAATGGGCCGGACATTTACCCAGCGAAGTCCCTTCTACCAGATCACGTCGGGGTCACCAATTGTCAAAGTCGCGTCAATTCAAATCTGGTATTAGGAACAAAAGAGGTCAACACGACTTCTAAGATATACTAGTTATTTTAATTAATGAAAAAACCTTCAATGGTAAATATGATGTTTCGTATATACGGGCTCTCTGAGATACCTCGCAGGGCACCCCAGAGAACTAAAACATTGTTTCAGATTCAATACTCAAATACTCCGACAGAGGGAGTTTCCCACTTCTCTGCTGGCCAATTAGAGTAGAGACTTGAGCGTGGTTTAAACTTACTCAGCCAATCCGTTGATGCACCCCTGTTGCCAGCCTCTTCTGTTACCAGGCATACGTTCATCATAACAACCTGTCATAGTGAGAAGAGCCAGCTCCCTTAGACACCATTCCTATGTCCAAGGAAGGTTCACAGATCACAAAGAACCAGTATAGTCTAGCATTTGGAGACACAATCCTTATCTCATTTTACCCCCTAAAACAGCTCTTCACATCAATCACAGCCTGCCAGGTGTCACAACCTACATTAGCCCAGTCAAGAATGCATTCTTTCTAAGTTAGTCATCCCATCAATTTTGGAGAATAATAAATCCCCAATAGGTGTATTTTGTGGCTTTTGGCGAATGAGTTTTAATGACCTAAAGTCGTAATGTTGCTACTACATGTAAACACACAGTCCAGTTCAAAGTGAATGATGGCATGCCCATGTGGCAAATGGCTTATTTCCATAAAGGCCTACTGTAGCTCTGATTGGCTATGGTGCACTGGTCTGCGTAGACTCGGGTCCTGGACGAGACAGATGTTATTATTAGGTTTTATTTATTGCAGTGTCTATTAATTGTCCAAACATACGGCCACTTTCCTACTCTATATATTGCTTTAGAATTTTCACAGATGTCTTACTCTACGTTTTTCCCAAGCATTCTATGAATTTATGAAAACTACCATATCTAAGTGCTCGCTTGTCAGAAATAAAATGTGTAATATTCTTCTTCGGGAGTGTATATGAACAGAGTTTAATAAGATATAATGTTGCTAAAACGCTGTCAGTTCCACTTGAATTCAGTGTAAAGGTAGTAAGTGTCACACCCTGGCTCTGGGACTCATTATGTTGAGCCAGGGTGTGTTCATTCTATGTTTTCTGTTTCTATGTTGGGTGTTCTAGGTTGTCTGTTTCTATGTTTGCCTGTGTGACTCCCAATCAGAGGCAACGAGTGTCAGCTGTCGGCTGGTTGTCTCTGATTGGGAGCCATATTTAACTGTCTGTGTTTCACTTTGTGTTTGTGGGTTTTTGTTCCGTGTCGGTATTTGTTTACCGTGGACTTCACGAGTCGTGTTTTGTTTGATATACTTTAACTATTAAAGTCATGTTTGTTTCACACGCTGCGCCTTGGTCTACTCACTCCTACGACGATCGTGACAGAAAAACCCACCAAACCAGGACCAAGCAGCGTGTCCAGGAACACACGCAGGAGGTAACGCTGGTGGATGTCCTCCTCGGCTGGGGGCAGATTACGAAGGAGGAGGCCGTCCGGTACCGGAAGGCGATGAAGGGGGAGACCCAGGCAGGAGTGGAGCAGCGGCGTCAGCAGTGCCATCGTCGGACGGACGAGAGGCACCCCCAAGAATTTTTTAGGGGGGGGCACACGGCATGGGCGACTGGGCAGCAGGAGGCTGCCACAGGGCGAAATGGGAGACGAGGAGAGAAGGCCACCGGGTTACGGGAGCCATTGGCGAGAGGAGGGAAGGAAGTTGTAGAGGCACGGCGAGAGGTACTGAGGTGTATTGCCAGTCCGGTCCGGCCCGTTCCTGATCCCCGTTTAAGGCCAGTGGTGTGTGTTCCCAGTACGGTACGGCCTGTTCCTGCTCCACGCACCAAGCCTACGGTGTGCGTCGCCAGCCCAGTCCGGCCTGTCCCTGCTCCACGCACCAAGCCTACGGTGTGCGTCGACAGCCCAGCCCGGCCTGTTCCTGCTCCACGCACCAAGCCTACGGTGTGCGTCGCCAGCCCAGTCCGGCCTGTCCCTGCTCCACGCACCAAGCCTACGGTGTGCGTCGACAGCCCAGCCCGGCCTGTCCCTGCTCCACGCACCAAACCTACGGTGTGCGTCGCCAGCCCAGCCCGGCCTGTTCCGGCTCCACGCACCAAGCCTGCGGTGTGCGTCGCCAGCCCTGTCCGGCCTGTCCCTGCTCCACGCACCAAGCCTACGGGGTGCGTCGCCAGCCCGGCCCGGCCTGTTCCTGCTCCACGCACCAAGCCTACGGTGTGCGTCGCCAGCCCTGTCCGGCCTGTCCCTGCTCCACGCACCAAGCCTACGGTGTGCGTCGCCAGCCCTGCCCGGCCTGTTCCTGCTCCACGCACCAAGCCTACGGTGTGCGTCGACAGCCCAGCCCGGCCTGTCCCTGCTCCACGCACCAAACCTACGGTGTGCGTCGCCAGCCCAGCCCGGCCTGTTCCGGCTCCACGCACCAAGCCTACGGTGTGCGTCGCCAGCCCTGCCCGGCCTGTCCCTGCTCCACGCACCAAGCCTGCGGTGTGCGTCGCCAGCCCTGTCCGGCCTGTCCCTGCTCCACGCACCAAGCCTACGGGGTGCGTCGCCAGCCCGGCCCGGCCTGTCCCTGCTCCACGCACCAAGTCTACGGTGCGCGTCGCCAGCCCGGTCCGGCCTGTTCCTGCCACTCTTACCAAGTCTACGGTGCGCGTCGCCAGCCCGGCCCGGCCCGTTCCTGCCACTCGCACCAAGCCAGGGGTGCGAGTCGTCAGTCCGGCACAACCCGTGCCTGGGTCATCGGTGCCAATTCAGGTACCGCTCTACTGCTCCACTAAGGAGCTGAAGCCTACCGCTCCTGCTACGTCCAGTCCAGCTCCAGCCAGCGGGGCCAGACCGGACCAGGGGCGCTATGGGGGGTTTGTTGGAGGGTGGTGGGCAAGCCCGGAGCCGGAGCCGCCGCCGAGGAGGAATGCCCACCCAGCCCTCCCCTGTTTTGCTCGTATTTAGGCGCGGTCGCAGTCTCTGATTGGGAGCCATATTTAACTGTCTGTGTTTCACTTTGTGTTTGTGGGTTTTTGTTCCGTGTCGGTATTTGTTTACCGTGGACTTCACGAGTCGTGTTTTGTTTGATATACTTTAACTATTAAAGTCATGTTTGTTTCACACGCTGCGCCTTGGTCTACTCACTCCTACGACGATCGTGACAGTAAGGGGATACAATACTGTTCATGCCGATATGTAAGCTTATTGCATAGTGAAATGTGAGGTGTGTATCTGAGCAGAAAGTTGGCCAACTATTTGGAAATATTATGTTATTGTACTTTTTTTCTATTACACTATATTGTTTCTGATTGTTATCATGGTTTGTCTTTGTTGGGGGAAAAAAACAGTTTTTGATAACTATATAAAAGAAAAAAAACATTGAGAATGTCAAGGCAATTGTCATGCGTCAGCGGTAGGACGGAGTCAGGCGCAGGACACAGAACTTGGACAACGACGTACTTTACTTATCACAAGTAAATAAACATATCCTCCACGCAGGGAAGAAAATACCGACTCACAAAGCAAATGACAACAAGACAACAAACAATCACGTACAACACCATGAGAGAACCAGAGGGTAAAATAGGGAAACAAATGAACGTACATTGGAACCAGGTGTGTGCAATAAAGACAAAACAAGTAGAACACAGAAACATAGGTCGGTGGCAGCTAGTACTCTGGTGACGACGAATGCCGAAGCCTGCCCAAGCAAGGAGGAGGAGCAGCCTCGGCTGAATTCGTGACAGTACCCCCCCCCTTGACGCGTGGTACCAGCCATGCGCAGACACCGGCCTCGGGAACGGCCAGGAGGACGCGGAGCAGGGCGAGTCAGATGACGACGGTGAAAATCCCTCAACAGGGAGGGATCGAGGATGTCCCTTCTAGGAACCCAGCACCGTTCCTCCAGACCGTACCCCTCCCACTCCACGAGATACTGCAGGCCCCCCACCCGACGCCTTGAATCCAGGATGGAACGGACTGAGTACGCTGGTGCCCCCTCGATGTCCAGTGGGACTCAGACTCCTGGAGCGGACCAGCTACTACCGGCCTGAGGAAAGACACATGGAACGAGGGGTTAATACGGTAATCAGGAGGGAGCTGTAACCTATAACAAACCTTGTTCAATCTCCTCAGGACTTTAAATGGCCCCACAAACCGCCGACCCAGCTTCCGGCAGGGCAGGCGAAGGGGCAGGTTTCGGGTCGAGAGCCAGACCCGGTCCCCCGGTGCATACACCGGGGCCTCACTGCGGTGGCGGTCGGCGCTTGCCTTCTGTCGCCTGATAGCCCGTTGCAGGCGTACATGGGCAGCGTTCCAGGTTTCCTCCGAGGGCCGAAACCATTCATCCATCGCAGGTGCCTCGATCTGGCTCTGATGCCATGGTGCCAGGACCAGCTGATAACCTAGTACACACTGAAATGGAGACAGGTTAGTGGAGGAGTGACGGAGGGAGTTTTGGGCCATTTCTGCCCAGAGGATGTACACCAACCAATCCCCCGGCCGGTCCTGGCAATAGGACCTCAGAAACCTACCCACATCCTGGTTTACTCTCTCCACCTGCCCATTACTTTCGGGGTGAAACCCTGAGGTAAGGCTGATCGAGACCCCCAGATGGTCCATGAACGCCCTCCAGACCCTTGATGTGAACTGGGGACCCCGATCAGACACTATATCCTCAGGTACCCCGTAGTGCCGGAAGATGTGAGTAAACAGGGCCTCCGCAGTCTGTAGGGCCGCAGGGAGACCGGGCAAAGGAATGAGACGGCAGGACTTAGAAAACCGATCCACAACGACTAAGATCGTAGTATTCCCTTGTGACGGGGGGAGGTCCGTAACAAAATCCACCGATAGATGTGACCACGGCCGTTGTGGAACGGGTAGGGGTTGTAATTTCCCTCTGGGCAGGTGTCTAGGTGCCTTGCACTGGGCGCACACCGAGCAGGAGGAAACATAAACCCTCACGTCCTTAGCTAAAGTAGGCCACCAGTACTTCCCACTAAGACAGCGCACTGTCCAACCGATGCCAGGATGACCAGAAGAGGGTGACGTATGAGCCCAATAGATCAATTGATCGCCAACATCAGACGGAACGTACACACGACCCACTGGACACTGGGGGGAGTGGGCTCCGTGCGTAACGCCCACTCGATGTCCGCGTCAACCTCCCATACCACCGGTGCCACCAGACAAGAAGCCAGAAGTATGGAAGTGGGCTCACTGGACCGCTCCTCTGTGTAATACAGCCGGGACAGAGCGTCTGCCTTAGCATTCTGGGAACCTGGTCTGTACGAGAGGGTGAAAACAAAACGTGTGAAAAACATGGCCCACCTTGCCTGGCAAGGTTTCAGTCTCCTCGCCGCCCGGATGTACTCCAGATTGCGGTGGTCAGTCCAAATGTGGAAAGGGTGTTTTGCCCCCTCAAGCCAATGTCTCCACGCCTTCAGAGCCTTAACAGCTAACAGCTCCCGGTCCCCCAAATCATAGTTATGCTCCGCCGGACTGAGCCTCTTCGAAAAGAAAGCACAGGGGCGGAGCTTTGGTGGCGTACCTGAGCGCTGAGACAGTACAGCTCCTATCCCAGCCTCAGACGCGTCCACCTCGACTATGAATGCCAAGGAGGGATCAGGATGAGCCAGCACGGGAGCTGAGGTGAACAGAGCCTTCAGGTGACCAAAAGCCCTGTCCGCCTCAGCTGACCACTGCAGGCGCACCGGTCCCCCCTTCAGCAAGAAGGTAATGGGAGCCGCTACCTGACCAAAGCCCCGGATAAACCTCCGGTAGTAGTTGGCAAACCCTAAGAATCGCTGCACTTCCTTAACCGTGGTTGGAGTCGGCAAATTACGCACGGCTGAAATCTCCACCCCTGACGCGGACATGCGGTAACCTAAGAAGGAGACGGATTGTTGAAAGAACAGACATTTCTCAGCCTTGACGTACAGGTCATGTTCCAACAGTCGACCAAGCACCTTGTCCACCAGGGACACATGCTCGGCTTGTGTAGCGGAGTATATGAGAATATCGTCTATATACACACCACTACACCTTGTCCGTGCAGGTCCCTGAAAATCTCATCGACAAAGGATTGGAAGACTGAGGGAGCATTCATCAACCTGTACGGCATGATGAGGTACTCATAGTGCCCAGAGGTGGTACTGAATGCCGTCTTCCACTCATCCCCTTGCCGGATACGCACCAGGTTGTATGCGCTCCTGAGATCCAATTTGGTGAAGAAGTGCGCCCCGTGCAATGACTCCATCATACTAGCAATGAGAGGTAGTGGATAACTGTACTTCACCGTTATCTGATTGAGACCTCGATAGTCAATGCACGGGCATAAACCTCCATCCTTCTTCTTCACAAAAAAGAAACTCGAGGAGGCAGGGGAAGTGGAAGGCGGAATGTATCCCTGTGCCAGAGATTCGGAGACATATGTTTCCATAGCCGCCGTCTCTTCCTGTGACAGAGGATACACGTGACTCCGAGGAAGTGCAGCGCCCTCCCGGAGTTATCGCACGATCCCCCTGTCGATGGGGTGGTAATTGAGTCGCCTTCCTTTTACAGAAGGCGAGAGCCAAATCGGCATATTCGGGAGGAATGTGCATCGTGGAGACCTGGTTTGGACTCTCCACCGTAGTTGCACCTACGGAAACACCTACACACCTCCCCGAGCACTGACGAGACCATCCCTTGAGAGCCTCTGTTGCCACAAAATATTGGGGTCATGAGAGGCTAACAAGGGAAGCCCCAACACCACTGGAAACGCAGGAGAATCGATCAGGAAGGGACTAATTCTCTCCTCATGACCCTCCTGCGTTTTCATCCAGAGTGGAGTTGTGACCTCCCTAATCAGGCCTGACCCTAAAGGGTGACTATCTAAGGGATGTACAGGGAAGGGCACATTAACAGGCACAATAGGGATCCCTAATCTATGAGCAAATAGACGGTCCACAAAATTCCCAGCTGCACCTGAATCTACGAGCGCCTTATGCTGGGAATGAGGGGAAAACTCAGGAAATTCTACATAAACCCACATGTGCGCAACAGGGAGCTCTGGGTGAGACGGGTGCCTACTCACCTGGGGTGGTCCACCAGTGCCCTGCCTGCTGCCTCGACTCCCTGAGGACCCTTTCCAGCATCGACCAGCAGTGTGTCCTCTGCGGCCACAGTTGGTGCAGGAAACAGCCCCCCTTCCGGTCACCCTTAGATCAGCACCTCCGAGCTCCATCGGTGTAGGGTCAGAAGTGCTGGGGAATGGACTGGACGGACCCTGATCCGGACGTCCGCGGGTGGCCAACAGGTTATCCAGTCTTATCGATAAATCCACTAGTTGGTCCAGGTTAAGGCGGGAGTCCCTGCAGGCCAGCTCCCGACGAACGTTCTCCCGTATGCTGCATCGGTAATGGTCGATCAGGGCCCTCTCATTCCATCCCGCGCTGGCTGCCAAGGTCCTGAAGTCCAGTGCGAAGTCCTGTGCGCTCCTCTTCCCCTGTCTAAGGTGGAACAACCGAGGAGAAATCCTCATAGCGCACCGATGCCGCGTCTATACTTCCCCACTCAGCGTTGGCCCACTCAAGCGCTTTCCCCGACAGACAGGAGATGGGGGCGGACACGCTCTCGTATCCCGAGGGAGCCGGGTGGATAGTTGCCAGGTAGAGCTCCACATGGAGCAGAAACCCCTGGCACCCGGCAGCTGTTCCATCATATGCCCTCGGGAGCGAGAGCCAAATCCCACTGGATCCAGGTGGTGAAGGGGTGGACAGCGGTGTGGAGTGAGTAGTAGTGGAAGGAGGTGTAGAAAAAAAAAAACTCTCCCATCACTCCATAGTCTGTACCACTCTATCCATGGCTGTGCCAAGAGTCTGTAGCATGGTCGAGTGCTGCTGGATGCATTCCTCCACCAATCCTGGAGGAATGGATGTACCTGCTGACTCCATAAAGGGTGCGTGATTCTGTCATGCGTGAGTGTGTAGCGGTAGGACGGAGTCAGGCGCAGGACACAGAACTTGGTCAACGACGTACTTTACTTATCACAAGTAAATAAACATATCCTCCACGCAGGGAAGAAAATACCGACTCACAAAGCAAATGACAACAAGACAATGAACAATCATGCACAACACCATGAGAGAATCAGAGGGTAAAATAGGGAAACAAATTCATGTCCATTGGAACCAGGTGTATGCAATAAAGACAAAACAAGTAGAACACAGAAACATAGATCGGTGGCAGCTAGTACTCCAGTGACGACGAACGCCGAAGCCTGCCCGAGCAAGGAGGAGCAGCAGCCTCGGCTGAATTTGTGACAGCAATATACAGTGGGGAGAACAAGTATTTGATACACTGCCGATTTTGCAGGTTTTCCTACTTACAAAGCATGTAGAGGTCTGTAATTTTTATCATAGGTACACTTCAACTGTGAGAGACGGAATCTAAAACAAAAATCCAGAAAATCACATTGTATGATTTTTAAGTAATTAATTTGCATCTTATTGCATGACATAAGTATTTGATCACCTACCAACCAGTAAGAATTCCGGCTCTCACAGACCTGTTCGTTTTTCTTTAAGAAGCCCTCCTGTTCTCCACCCATTACCTGTTTGAACTCGTTACCTGTATAAAAGACACCTATCCACACACTCAATCAAACAGACTCCAACCTCTCCACAATGGCCAAGACCAGAGAGCTGTGTAAGGACATCAGGGATAAAATTGTAGACCTGCACAAGGCTGGGATGGGCTACAGGACAATAGGCAAGCAGCTTGGTGAGAAGGCAACAACTCTTGGCGCAATTATTAGAAAATGGCAATAAAATGCAAATTAATTACTTAAAAATCATACAATGTGATTTTCTGGATTTTTGTTTTAGATTCCGTCTCTCACAGTTGAAGTGTACCTATGATAAAAATTACAGACCTCTGCATGCTTTGTAAGTAGGAAAACCTGCAAAATCGGCAGTGTATCAAATACTTGTTCTCCCCACTGTATACTGTATGTCACTCAGTTGTGTTTTTCAATTATCCTTATGTTTAAAGAACTGTGATATTTGTTTTAAACAATTGAAGTTACAGTATATAAGCCCTACCACAAATATGGTTATTTTTACTCCTATTATAACTACTGTAATCAGCTGCCTTTGTGATAAGAAATAAAATCCTTTAAAACCAGTTAACAGTGAGAAAGGAATAGCTGTATTGTACTCAAAAGAATGTGACCTTTTTACAAATAAAAACACCATACAGTAGGTGTATCTCCCTATCTCCCTCAACTCAAACTCAACTCATACCAACCCTTGAGACTTCACTTCGTCCAATGTGAAGTCTCAATATGTAACTTCTACCCCATCGCCCGAATATGTCACAATTTATTGCACATCTGAAAATCAGTACCCAAATGCAACATCCCCGGATGTCCTTGTTTGTCCTCATCATTTAGTTTTAATTAGAGGGTTCTGACCCTAGTGTCAATTTCCAGGCACCTCGCACAACGAACGTTTGGTAATGCACCATTACTCTGACCCAGACCCTCCACAGTCCTCTCTCCAGAGAGATCACACAGGGGTCATGAAGTCATTCCCCATGCTCTCCTGGTACACCAGAGTGACTGCAGGAGCGACCACACACACGCATGCATGCACGCACAGGAAGGAGAGGTCATGTCCATATGGTCTCCTGGGAGACTAGAATGACCACAGGTACAGGAGCACGGTCGGAAACGATGTCCTCCGGAAGGCCATAGTGCCGGAAGACCTGCTGGAATAGTGCCTCAGCGACCTGGAGAGCGGTAGGTAGACCAGAGACAGGGATAAAATGGCAGGATTTGGAGAATCTGTCAACAACAACCAGAATAGTGGTAAAACCATCAGAAAGGGGGAGATCCGTTACAATGTCTATGGACAGATGTGACCAAGGCCGCTGAGGCGCAGGAAGGGGAAGTAGTTTACCTGCTGGAGTGTGCCGGGGAGATATGAAAAAGTATTTTCCCCCTTTTCTCAACTTTTGCATATTTGTGATACTGAATGTTATCAGATCTTCAACCAAAACCTAATATTAGATAAAGGGAACATAAGTGAACAAATAACACAACAATTACATATTTATTTCATAAACAAAATGATGCAACACCCAATTCCCCTGTGTGAAAAAGTAATTGCCCCCTTACACTCAATAACTGGTTGTGCCACCTTTAGCTGCAATGACTCCAAACCAAATGCTTCCTGTAGTTGTTGATCAGTCTCTCACATCGCTGTGGAGGGATTTTGGCCCACTCTTCCATGCAGAACTGCTTTAACTCAGTGACGTGTGGGTTTTCAAGCATGAACTGCTCGTTTCAAATCCTGCCACAACATCTCAATTGGGATTAGGTCTGGACTTTGACTAGGCCATTCCAAAACTTCCAATTTGTTGCTTTTTAGCAATTTTCATGTAGACTTGATTGTGTGTTTTGGATCATTGTCTTGCTGCATGACCCAGCTGCGCTTCAGCTTCAGCTCACAGACGGATGGTCTGACATTCTCCTGTAGAATTCTTTGATACAGAGCAGAATTCATGGTTCCTTCTATTAAGGCAAGTCGTCCAGGTCCTGAGGCAGCAAAGCATCCCCAAACCATCACACCACCACCACCATGCTTGACCTTTGGTATGATGTTCTTACTGTGGAATGCAGAGTTTGGCTTTCGCTGGGAAATGACCATGGCAACCTTGGACCTCGGTGGTGGATGCTCCCGTCTGATAGGCAAAATAAAGGGAGCACTGGAGTAGGATGCCACGGCATTTCGATGGAGTACCGTCATATTTCTCCGGAAGGGACAGTCGGGCATCGCTGACCTGGGCAGACGGCTGGGTAGGCTGGGGGACTGGCTCACTGACGACCTGTGGTAGGAGTCCCTCCGTCAGAGGTATGGAGAACCTCGCTGGTGGTGTTGAGGCAGTGGAGAACGTGGAGGACCTCCTTCATGGTCGTACCCAGTAGAGCCAGCTGGTCGTGGTTTTGGTGGAGTACATTACCCTGTTCTTCAACCGTCTGGAAGATGTGTAATCATCTGCTGCTTCCATAACGATGGTTGCCATGTGTGCGCAATGTGGGTTGCCAGGACCGGTGGTTAGTAGACCTGCAATGTCGAGCACTGGAGGGAGGGAGCAGGAGTAGGAGTGACAATGACTTAGGCTGTTATTGTGTTTTGTTATGATGTAATTGTTCTAACTCTGTTTGGATCCCAGGAAGAGTAGCTGCTGGGGATCCTAATTAATACTAAAATACAATTCATTACGTGATTATTTTATATTGGGGATAAAAAGGCATTCATTTAGATTTTTGATTAGGGAGCTATAGCCTATCTAGACAATGAACCTCACCCACCACAGTTGGTGACAATCTCTCAATCGGATGATATACAAACAATATGGCAGTTGTAGTTCATTTTTTATCCATTAGACTTATATATTGGTTTATTCAAATGTCAACTACAGAGAGTTAACTTTATGATCGCCAAAGAGTTGTCTGTCTCAGGAGGCATACATAGTGTAGGGAGGCATTCAGGGCCTTATGTTCAGTCTCTCATAAAGAGACTTGTAAAAACATCCAGTGAAACCATCCAGAAGTCCATAAAAGTGTTCATAAACTCTACGTATCCAACTTATTCCCCTCACATTATACCCAGCCTCTCTATAGTTTTCTCAAAACACAGCCTGTCACAGCCCACTGACCACCACCACTGTCCTGCCCAGCCCTGGCCGCCCAAGGCCGCTAACTGGCCACAGAGGCTGACTAAGTGTCCCTATCGGAGCACAGTGGAGTGGAACAGCGGATTAGCCATGATCTTATCCATCCTATCTGCTGGTGGCCGGCCCCTTTATACGCTCCATTACACCGCTGTTTAAAAGGAGTAGGTTCGTCCATTCAGGTCCTGGCGTATGAATCCCAGACGCAGCGCAGAAGAACAGGCCCTTTCAGCCACAGAAAATAGGCCTTTTTGGCACCTTCTAATTCCGGTTGCTAAGGACCCCAGGGTTCAATGGTGAGGCCTCGTTGTGAGGGGAAAATGCCCCGTGGTCGCCCGACAACAGTTGCCAGGGGAGGCAGAATGTGTGGGGAGGGACAGGCGAAGACGAAACGTCTCTCTTAAGACAGGCGTGATATGGTGATTGACAGGTGGCTACATGCTCCAGTGCAGATCGTCCGGGAGGTCTGTCCTTCCTGGGTCCTGTGTGAGTGGGTGTGTGTGTGTGCATTCATGTGTGGGTGCCTGCCTGCATGCGTTTGTGCTTGCGTGTGTGCATGTGCAGTGCATGTGCGTGTGCATGTGCAGTGCATGTGCATGTGCATGTGCATGTGCTAGCATTAGGTAGCATTGATGGAGCCCTGACAGCACTGTTTGTAAGTCCATAGGATGGGGTCTCTCAAGTTTCATTTTCTAGCATACCTCCTGGTCCATAAACAGCCCTGTTAACTATGGCTGAAGGGGGCAGTATTGTCCATATCCTCAGTCAGTCAAGGGCATCCTAAACACTCACTGAGTCCACTACATGCCTGTTGTCTGCGTGTCTGCCTGGGCCCCACCAGGACATCCATCACAGCTCTTTGTCCCCCCTAGTCAACACTAGTTTCCCAGGGCCCTCAGACGGATGTGTAAACGGCTGTCTCCCTCCATACCTACCTGAATACGTTTTCTATTCTTAGTCTGTATAAAATATAGGTTTTGTTGCAATACTCCGGTTTTGTATTTTATAGAGGTTGTGAGGTTTACAAGAGTTTGTAAACAGTCTGTAAATGATTTATGATATGTGTTGTGTTAATAATGAATGCCTTTCCACATGGTGTGCAAAGTGCTTCACTCAGCAAAGTGAAGCACAGTGCCTTCAGAAAGTATTCATACCCCTTAACTTATTCCACATTTTGTTGTGTTACAGCCTGATTTCAAAATAGATTAAATGTAATTTAACAAATCTCATCTATCTATACACAATACCCCATAATAACAACGTGAAAACATGTTTTTAGAAATGTTTGCAAATGTATTGAAAATGAAATACAGAAACATCTCATTTACGTAAGTATTCACACCCCTGAGTCAAAACTTTGTAGAAGCACCTTTGATAGCGATTACAGTCTCTAAGAGTTTTGCACACCTGGATTGTACAATATTTGCCCATTACTCTTCTTAAAATTCTTCAAGCTCTGTCGAGTTGATTGTTGATCATTGCTAGACAGCCATTTTCAAGTCTTGCCGTAGATTTTCAAGCCGATTTAAGTAAAAACAGTAACTAGGCCACTCAGGAACATTCAATGATGTCTTGGTAAGCAACTCCAGTGTAGATTTGGCCTTGCGATCTAGGTTATTGTCCTGCTGAAAGTTGAATTTGTCTCCCAGCGTCTGTTGCACAGCAGACTGAACCAGGTTTTCCTCTAGGATTTTGCCTGTGCTTGTAGCTGTATTCCGTATCTTTTTATCCAAAAAAATGTTCTTGTCCTTGCGATGACAAGCATACCCATAACATGATGCAGCCACCACCATGCTTGAAAATATGAAGAGTGGTACTCAGTGATGTGTTGTGTTGGATTGGTCCCAAACATAACACTTTATATTTAGGACAAAAAGTTCATTTCTTTGCCACATTTTTAGCAGTATTACTTAAAGGGCTACTTTTTTGGGCTACATTCTCATTGAAAGCAAGTCTAAGAAGCTGTAGATCTGTTCTATGTGCTCCATTTCTATGCTTCCTGTTCTTAAGTTCCATTTTTGCTTCTTTTACTTTCGGTTTTGTACACCAGTTTCAAACAGCTATTTTTGGTTTAATTAAAATATATTTCACAACGGTTTAGATGCAACCATGATTCTCTACACTATCCATTGCTTGTTTTGTCACATAAACTGAAATTAGGCAAATTATTAGAATTTTTGCAACCAGGAAATGGCGGAGCGATTTCTGCATAATTGCACCTTTAAGTGCCTTGTCGCAAACAGGTGCATGTTTTGGAATATTTTTTTCTGTACAGACTTCCTTCTTTTCACGCTGTCATTTAGGTTAGTATTGTGGAGTAACTACAATGTTGTTGATCCATTCTCAGTTTTCTCACATCACAACCATTAAACTCTGTAACTGTTTTCAATCACAATTGGCCTCATGGTGAAATCCCTGAGCAGTTTCCTTCCTCTCCGGCAACTGAGTTAGGAAGGACGCCTGTATCTTTGTAGTGACTAGGTGTATTGATACACCATCCAAAGCCTAATTAATAACTTCACCATGCTCAAAGGGATATTCAGCGTCTGCTATTTTTTTCACATCTCCCAACCGGTACCCTTCTTTTCGAGGCATCAAAAACCCTCCCTGGTCTTTGTGGTTGAATCTGTGCTTGAAATTCACTACTCGATTGAGGGACCTTACAGAGAATTGTAGGTGTGGGGTACAGAGATAGGGTAGTTTAAAAAAAATCATGTTAACCACTATTATTGACCACGGAATGATTCCATGCAACTTATTATACAATTTGTTACGCACATTTTTACTTATTTACTTATTTAGGCTTGCCTTAACAAAGGGGTTGAATAATTATTCACTCAAGACATTTCAGCTTTTCATTTCTTATTAGTTTGTGAAAACAAACAAAACAAAGAAATTCCACTTTGACATTATGGGTTATTGTGTGTTGACAGTGACACAAAATCTCAATTTAATCTATTTTCAATTCAGGCTCTAACACAACAAAATGTGGAAAAAGTAAAGGGGTGTGAATACTTTCTGAAGGCAATGTCTTAATGGTGGGGATATAGAGTGTGGATTCTGATTGAATGTGTTTTATATGCATGCATATAATACAGTGTATAATGTTTATGCAATGATTCTATGTGTGTTTGTGTACGTTAGTACCTCTTTGTGTCAGTCTGTGTACCCACTTTACACACCCCTGTCTGGGAACCAGCACCCCGCCAGTCCTCAGACAATCCCTCAGCAGTCCACCTGTTCATTCATGCCCAGGGGGTTAAGGGAAACAGACAGAGGGGTGGGGTGGGGTGAGGATCTGAAAGGGGGTGCAGGATACACAGCCTCCCCTCTACTCTCAACCAGACGTCTGGGACAGTCTGGACCCTTCTCTCCCAGACAGGGATCCCTTGCACCACCCTGCCCCCCCAAATGCGTTCCATAAGCCCCCATCCCCCTTTCCCCTTGACCTTGACCCCCTTGTCACAGTGGCCTTCCAGACAGACTGGGGTTAAAGGTTAGCCTGGCAGCCACACATCAGACATGGCTGATGGACCATGCCTGCACTGATGTGAATGGAGAATAATGGTAATCAAATTGAGAGTCAGCCTGTTGGAATGTGGCTGGTGCATTCCTATAGACATGGACCCAAAGACCTTTTGGGTCCTTTTTGAAAGTGCTGTGATGAGCATAGTGGATGACTCTAGATATTCTAAATGTGTAGACCATGAAGGGAAATTATAATGATGTTAATGTTTCAAGGGCCCCTTGCCTTCCTACCCACTGTGAGATTATATTTTGATTAAAAGTGTACGATTTATAGGGAAAGTTGGGGGATATGGAATTGACTGATCAATTTCTTTGATAACTATAAAGCACATGAACAATCCATATTATATGGCCAATGGCTTTTAAAAAACAACATGCATTCTCTTATGTTTAAACATATGACAGGACATACTGCTTTAATTGCTAAATTGTCAATGTTGTTGTTGTTGTTAAAGGGACCTCAGACATGTATAATATCATATTTTATATTTTATTTATTTCACCTTTAATTAACCCGGTAGGCCAGTTGAGAACAAGTTCTCATTTACAACTGCGACCTGGCCAAGATAAAGCAAAGCAGTGCGATTAAAAACAACAACAACACAGAGTTACACATGGGATAAACAAAACATACAGTCAATAACACAATAGAAAATATATATACAGTGTGTGCAAATGTAGTAAGTTATGGAGGTAAGGCAATAAATAGGCCATAGTGCAAAATAATTACAATTTAGTATTAACACTGGAGTGATAGATGTGCGGAAGATGATGTGCAAATAGAGATACTGGGGTGCAAATGAGCAAAATAAATAACAATATGGGGATGAGGTAGTTGGGTGGGCTAATTACAGATGGGCTGTGTACAGGTGCAGTGATCGGTAAGCTGCTCTGACAACTGATGCTTAAAGTTAGTGAGGGAGATAAGAGTCTCCAGCTTCAGAGATTTTTGCAGTTTGTTCCAGTCAATGGCAGCAGAGAACTGGAAGGAATGGCGGCCAAAGGAGGTGTTGGCTTTGGGGATGACCAGTGAGATATACCTGCTGGAGCGCATACTACAGGTGGGTGTTGCTATGGTGACCAATGAGCTAAAATAAGGCAGGGATTATTTGCCTAGAAGAGATTTATAGATGACCTGGAGCCAGTGGGATTGGCGACGAATATGTAGTGAGGGCCAGCCAACGAGAGCGTACAGGTCACAATGGTGGGTAGTATATGGGGCTTTGGTGACAAAACGGATGGCACTGTGATAGACTACATCCAATTTGCTGAGTAGAGTGTTGGAGGCTATTTTGTAAATGACATCGCCGAAGTCAAGGATCGGTAGGATAGTCCGTTTTACGAGGGCATGTTGTGAAGGAGGCTTTGTTGCGAAATAGGAAGCCGATTCTAGATTAAACTTTGGATTGGAGATGCTTAATGTGAGTCTGGAAGGAGAGTTTACGGTCTAACCAGACACCTAGGTATTTGCAGTTGTCCACATATTCTAAGTCAGACCCGCAGAGAGTAGTGATTCTAGTCGGGCGGGCGGGTGCAAGCAGCGTTCGATTGAAGAGCATGCATTTAGTTTTACTAGCGTTTAAGAGCAGTTGGAGGCTATGGAAGGAGTGTTGTATGGTATTGAAGCTCGTTTGGAGGTTTGTTAACACAGTGTCCAATGACGGGCCAGATGTATACAAAATGGTGTCGTCTGCGTCGAGGTGGATCTGAGAGTCACCAGCAGCAAGAGCGACAATTTGCTATTCAATTTCATTATTGGTTTTGCTATTAAACGTTCACAGTTTCAGCCACTGTTCTTAGTAACATTGTTTTGTTTCTGTACCCACAGCTCACAGCTCAAATACCCTCAACCTTTTACTTTTTGACTGTGGTGACTCACACTGGTTTCAACCAATCCCCACTTCACGTTCAGCCCTGCTTCTTTGTTATGACTGATCTATAACAGAGGGGGTGGGCTTCATCCTCTCTACACTGAGCAGCTAGTTAATCCACGTAGCATGTAGCTCAGATGGCTCCCTCTCCCCCTGACAGTAAGCATGTGCATGCAGATAATTGTGACTGTCAATACATGGCCCTTTCTTTCTCTCGCCTCTCCATCTCTCTCTCTCTCTTGCTCTCACTCTCTCTCTTTCACTCTCTTTTTCTCTGGAAGAATAAGAAAATAAGAGAAACCCTTCCATTAAGAGCTAAGATAACATTAGGAGATACGGCACCGATCCAAACACATTTCAAGCCAGCTGCAAACACAGACAACATGAATCTACCTCTCATTCACGGACTAATGATTGATTCACCCCGTTCCTCCGCACACTCCACTGGCTTCCAGTTGAAGCTCGCATCTACTACAAAACCATGGTGCTTGCCTACGGAGCTGTGAGGGGAACGGCACCTCCTTACCTTCAGGCTCTGATCAGACCCTACACCCAAACGAGGGCACTACGTTCATCCACCTCTGGCCTGCTAGCCCCCCTACCTCTACGGAAGCACAGTTCCCGCTCAGCCCAGTCAAAGCTATTCGCTGCTCTGGCACCCCAATGGTGGAACAAGCTCCCCCACGACGCCAGGATAGCGGAGTCACTGACCACCTTCCGGAGACACTTGAAACCCTACCTCTTTAAGGAATACCTGGAATAGTATAACAGTAATGCCCCACCCCGCCCCCCACCCCCCAAAGCCTATTCATAATGGTGCCTGTCAAATGGTGCCTGCCAAATTGTGCCCGCCCAGTGCCAGTGCTCTAAACAGTCCCTCCCTATTGATGCAGTGGAGGCGTGTCACGTTCAGGATTAAACCATTGGACTAAATGTAGGAGTCCATCTAAACGCACACACCATTTGAAACTTTGTATAGTTTGCTGTCCTCAATTAATTTCACACTTCTGTATGCTGACTCTGAATGGCATAAAACTTTTTTATTTTACATTTAGATATATGACGTAAAAGCCCGTAGCATTATTATAAGAAAATCTCTGATGATGCTGTGTTGTTGTATCATTTCTTGAGGTGCATGATATTATGTTGATTAATTTATGATGTTGGTATACACAGTGCCTTCAGAAAGTATTCATTCCCCCTTGATTTATTCCACATTTGTTGTGTTACAGCCTGAATTCAAAATGGATTAAAAAAATTGATGGTTTGACTTTGTCATTGTGGGGTATTGTGTGTAGATGGGTGAAAAATTGTTGTAGAAATATTTGCTAATTTATTGAAAATGAAATACAGAAATATCTCATTTACATAAGTATTCACACCCCTGAGTCAAGACTTTGTAGATGCACCTTTGGCGGCGATTACAGCTTTGAGTCGTCCTGGGTATGTCTCTATCAGCTTTGCACATCTGGATTTGGGGATTTTCTCCCATTCCTCCTTGCAGATTTCCTCAAGCTCTGTTAAGTTAGATCAATAGCGGCGGTTCACAGCAATCTTCAAGTCTTTCCACAGATTTTCAACGGGCTTTGGCTGGGCCACTCGAGGACTTTCACATTCTTGTTCTGAAGCCATCCCAACGTTGCTTTGGCTGTATGCTTGGGTTCATTGTCCTGTTAGAACGTAAATCTTCACCCAGTCTAAGGTCGTTTGCACTCTGAAGCAGGTTCTCATAAAGGATTTGCCTGTATTTGGCTCCATTCATCATTCCCTCTATCTTTACCAGTCTCCCAGTCCTTGCCGCTGAAAAGCATCCCTGTAGCATGATGCTGCCACCACCATGCTTCATGGTAGGTATGGTGTTAGATGGGTGTCTGGTTTTCTCCAGACATAGCCCTTTACATTCAGGCCAAAGAGTTACATTTTTTGTCTCATCAGACCACATACTTTTTTGCCTTATGCTCTAAGAGTCTTTCACGTGCCTTTTTGCAAACTCCAGGCATACTGTCATGAGCCTTTTCCTCAGAAGTGGCTTCTGACTGGCCACTCTCCCATAATGCCCAGATAGGTGAAGTGCTGTAGAGACTGTTGTCCTTCTGGCAAGTTCTCCCATTTCATCCAAGGAACTCTGTAGCTCTCTCAGAGTGGTCATTGGGTTCTTGGTCACCTCCCTGACCAAGGTCCTTCTTGCCCGGTTGCTCAGTTTGGTCAGATGGCCAGCTCTAGGCTGAATCTGGGTACTTCATATTTTTTCCATTTCCCAATGGTGGAGACCAATGTGCTCTTGGAAACGTTCCACACTCTAGAAATTGTTTTATACCCTTCCCCAGATATATGCCTCATCACAATTCTATCTCGGAGATCTACAGACAGTTCCTTGGACTTCATGGTATAGGTTTTGCTCTGACATGTACTGTCAACTGTGGGACCTTATATAGATAGACGTGTTTCTTTCTAAATCCGAACAATTGGCCACAGGTGGACTCCAATCAAGAAGTAGTGACGTCTCAAGGATGTTAAACCCCCCCCCCCCCCCACCCCCCCCTACCTTGTCACAACACAACTGATTGTCTCAAACAAATTCCACAAATTAACTTTTAAGAAGGCACACCTGTTAATTGAAATGCATTCCAGGTGACTACCTCATGAAGCTGGTTTAGAGAATGCCAAGAGTGTGCAAAGCTGTCATCAAGGCAAACGGTGGCTATTTGAAGAACCTCAAATATAAAATATATTTTGATTTATTTAACACTTTTTTGGTTACTACATGATTCCATATGTGTTATTTCATAGTTTTGATGTCTTAACTATTATTATACAGTGTAGAAAATAGTACAAATAAAGAAAAACCCTTGAATGAGTAGGTGTGTCCAAACTTTTGACTGGTACTGTATGTAAATGAGATATTCCTGTATTTAATTTTCAATACATTTTCTAAAATGTATAAACATGTTTTCACTTTGTCATTATGGGGTATTGTATGTAGATCGGTGAGAACAAAAATCAATTGAATCCATTTTGAATTCAGGCGGTAACACAACAAAATGTGGAATAAGTCAATGAATAGTTTCTGAAGGTTATGTATTATGTTGCGTTGTATCAAATGTTTTGATGTACATATGATGTTGTGTTGCATGGCTCTCTGACTCTGCTGATGTGATTCTGGTCTTGTAGATTCCACTAGATTCTGCTGTGAGAGAGGACTCTGAGGATCTTATAACAGCCTGCAGTTCTTAGTCAGATCACACTTTGGCCATTTTTATGTTGCCTGCCTTTTCCTCTGGTTCTAAAATGAAACTAGAAAGAATAGTTTTTATTCCATTTTTTCTCACAAGATCTGTTACGTAAGTATAATATTTTATTCCTGAACATTACTCCTGAATAGTTCAGATGCATTACATAGCCTATACCTAAAGAGAAATATAATGAAATGTAATATACAGATATACGGTATAACATGCATACATCATAGACGTGGGTGTCAGGGAGTGACAGGAAAACGGGGATCAGTTAAAAAGCAAGCACTTCTCTCCGTTGTTATCTCTGTCAGTTTAAGACCATGAGATTTTTAAAATCACACGATTAAATTAATAAAGACAATAAAATCCTTATAGATTTCTCAATAATCCAAGGGTTGTTCAAGGTTCAAGATGTTTTGTGTCTTTATAAAACTTCCAGACATATTAAAGGCAGATTTGAGTCATAAGAAATTGCTTTGCAAACTAGTATAAATATCAAAATAAAAGAACGATTATAAATCCTAATTTACAATATAAAAAATATAAAAAATATAAACATTTGTTTGATGAACACATATTCTGGTGTAGCCTATACTCAAAGCAATTTAACAAAAATGTTACCAGAATCTCTCTATTTTCCTCTTTCCCTCTCGTTCTCGTTTTATAGCGTTTACATTTCACACATTATGTAGGCCAAGGCTATGTTGCGTTCATCAAAAGGTTAGTAGCCAGAAGAAAAAAGTCTGAGAAATAATCGCACATTTAACATAAATTATATGACCGTTAAATATTTGTAGCCCACTCTGGACTCATAGTTTTAGTTCCTCAATTGAATTAAGATACTAAGCAGCATAAAATTCACTTTCACTTGCAGATAAATCATTTTCAAGACTTGACTTTTCGTTGACATATATTACAAGTTTGATGACAATTAGCCCTATAATTGCTTATGTGAGGATTCAATCAAGAAATGAAACGGGAACAAACTTTTATTTGGTTTGCCATTGTGTTGTACATCGTTTTGGGCTACACTGTTTTTGAACTTGTTTGGAATAGCGTGTTTAACAGTACGAAATTCAATTGGAATAATATACTGTATTTTTGTAACAAATATGAGAATGTAATATACATCATTTACATTCCAAATATGGCAAAACGTTTGAGGACAAGGGGCTATTCATATTATAGGGCTACATTTCATACACCACTTTTATAGGTCTAAGGTAAGGTATGAAATAATATGATTGATTAAGACAATGATATATGTTGTAGGTCTATACATTATCTCCACACCTCGTTTTGAGCCCCACTTATGCTCTGGGAAGAGAGCCAGACATCGCTTAAGGGCTCCACTCCAGTAGGCCAACATCAGGCTACCCAGGTATACCATTAACTGTTTTACTGACAGTCCGTAATTATTCAGAGAGTAAGCTTTAGCCTACTACTTGATGTATCAGTACCACGGGCATAGGAGCATTTACACAATCTAATGGATTGAGATCAATGTCTGACACAGCCTTACTCATTGATTATGTGACTAACTTTGCTTGCACCTTTCATTTAATGCAAATTATTCGATTATTTCATTGGTTGTTATGTCACAGTCTCTCATTCATACACCGATGAAAACTCATAGGCCCTAAATAAAACAGTTAGGCTATTATGGAATACATATAGTCTTTTTCTGGGGAACAACATGTCTATGGTAAACAGAAACCTCGTTATTTTTTGTTTTTATGTGCAGTAACTAACAATCATCTGTTTAAAATGTTAGATACCTTCTAGGTGTCATGCATTTCTTTTTAAAACAGTTTTTTTGCAGCGAATCTATTATGACGCTACTGCAAATAGCTTCGTGTAGACACATGCATTTTAACTTGTAATTTGTTTGACTTCGTCGGGAGAGGTTGTGTTTTTCTCTAGCAGGAGGTAAGCTTGGCTTCTCATATGGTGTTGAGTAAAGCTTAAACCATGTATTTAGATCGTAGGTAGGTAGTTTATTTAGGTAGTTATTGTAGGTTTCCGTAGGCAATTATTGTAGGTAAGTATTGTTTACGTATTGTTTAAGTATTGTTACGGCGGAGCCCGGCGAAGCACGAGGCTAGCTAGCTAGCGGGTAGCTACTGGTAACGTTTATTGGTTATTATCTGTTTAGTGCAATGGTGGAGAGTGGTTTCCAATGTTAATGTGCTAGCTAATGTGCTAGCTAGCCAACGTTTAATTTTTTTTGCTGCGTTATGAAAGGAACTTGACACGGACATGAATTATCTGTTTTGTGTGTTAACACACTCTTGGTATGCTAGCTAGCTAGCGGGTAGCTACTGGTAACGTTTATTGGTAATTATCTGTTTAGTGCAACGGTGGAGAGTTGTTTCCAATGTTAATGTGCTAGCTAACCAACGTTTAATTTTTGCTGCGTTACGAAAGAAACTAGACACGGACATGAATTATCTGTTTAGTGTGTTAACACACTCTTGGTGGTTTGTTGTAACCAAGTATTGGTGCTAAACTGTGTGTTATTGGATGCTAGCATGCTAGTTAGCTATGGCGTTATAGCTAGGCATCGTGGGCTGTTGTGGTTAGTTACTGTGGGTTGGCATTGTTGTTCGGCGGTGCCGGGGGTAGCACGAAGCTAGCTAGCTAGCCGTTCTTCAAACAAGGTCAACACAGTGGCCATTGCTAGCTAGCCAACAGACACGGACACGAATTATCTGCTTAGTGTGTTAACACACTATTGGTGGTTTGTTGTGACCAAGTGTTGGCGCTAAACTGTGTGTTTTTGGATGCAAGTGTTGGTGATAAACTGTGTGTTTTTGGATGCTAGCATGCTAGTTAGCTATGGTGTCATAGTTAGCTAGCTGAATAAAGTGGGTTGAGTCTATTCCTTTAAACATTGAACCGCTGTGGTTCACAACAATTCTGATTTCTAAAGGTGGAAGTTGGTAGAGTTTTTGTTCAGGTGGTTCAGTGAAACAATTATAGTTGTTAGAAGTAGAAGTTTTTGGTGAGGGAGGCCCTGCTCTCTACTCTCCCAGATGTTTAGTTCATTTCATTCCGATCTCCTCTGCATTATTGTAGCCATTTGCTACAGCCTGTCAACTATGCCTCTGCCTATCCCTGTTCTCTCCTCTCTGCACAGGCTACACAAACGCCCCACACCGCGTGGCTGCTGCCTCTCTAACCTGGTGGTCCCTGCACGCACCCCACACCTGGAGTTCCAGGTCTCAGGCAGCCTCTGGAACTGCCGTTCTGCTGCCAACAAAGCTGACTTCATCCCAGCCTATGCTAATCTCCAGTCCCTCGACTTCCTGGCGCTGACGGAAACATGGATTACCACTGAAAACACTGCTACTCCTACTGCTCTCTCCTCGTCTGACCATGTGTTCTCGCATACCCCGAGAGCATCTGGTCAGAGGGGTGGTGGCACAGGAATCCTCATCTCTCCCAAGTGGACATTCTCAATTTTTCCCCTAACCCATCTGTCTATCTCCTCATTTGAATTCCATGCTGTCACAGTCACTAGCCCATTTAAGCTTAATATCCTTGTCATCTATCGCCCTCCAGGTTCCCTTGGAGAGTTCATCAATGAGCTTGACGCCTTGATAAGTTCCTTTCCTGAGGATGGCTCACCCCTCACAGTTTTGGGGGATTTCAACCTCCCTATGTCCACATTTGACTCATTTCTCTCTGCCTCCTTCTTTCCACTTCTCTCCTCTTTTGACCTCACCCTCTCACCGTCCCCCCCTACTCACAAGGCAGGCAATACGCTTGACCTCATCTTTACTAGATGCTGCTCTTCTACTAATCTCAATGCAACTCCCCTCCATGTCTCCGACCACTACTTTGTTTCCTTTTCTCTCTCGCTCTCCTCCCACACTACTCACTCTGCCCCTACACAGATGATAATGCGCCGCCGCAACCTTCGCTCTCTCTCTCCCATTACTCTCTCCTCTTCCATCCTATCATCTCTTCCCTCTGCTCAATCCTTCTCCCTCCAATCTCCTGATTCTGCCTCCTCAACCCTCCTCTCCTCCCTTTCTGCATCCTTTGACTCTCTGTGTCCCCTATCCTCCCGGCCGGCTCGGTCCTCCCCTCCAGCTCCGTGGCTTGATGACTCATTGCGAGCTCACAGAACAGAGCTCCGGGCAGCGGAGCGGAAATGGAAGAAAACTAAACTCCCTGCCGACCTGGCATCTTTTCACTCCCTCCTCTCTACATTTTCTTCATCTGTTTCTGCTGCTAAGGCCACTTTCTACCACTCTAAATTCCAAGCATCTGCCTCTAACCCTAGGAAGCTCTTTGCCACATTTTCCTCCCTCCTGAATCCTCCCCCCCCCGCCCCCCCCTCCTCTCTCTCTGTGGATGACTTCGTCAACCACTTTGAAAAGAAGGTTGACGACATTCGATCCTCGTTTGTTAAGTCTAATGACACTGCTGGTCCTACTCACACTGCCCTACCCTATGCTTTGACTTCTTTCTCCCCTCTCTCTCCAGATAAAATCCTGCGACTTGTGACTGCAGGCCGCCCAACAACCTGCCCACTTGACCCCATCCCCTCCTCTCTTCTCCAGACCATCTCCGGTGACCTTCTCCCCTACCTCACCTCGCTGATCAACTCATCCTTGACCGCTGGCCATGTCCCTTCCGTCTTCAAGAGAGCGAGAGTTGCTCCCCTTCTCAAAAAACCAACACTCGATCCCACTGATGTCAACAACTACAGACCAGTATCCCTTCTTTCTTTTCTTTCCAAAACTATTGAGCGTGCCGTCTTTAGCCAACTCTCTTGCTATCTCTCTCAGAATGACCTTCTTGATCCAAACCAGTCAGGTTTCAGGACTGGTCATTCAACTGAGACTGCTCTTCTCTGTGTCACGGAGGCTCTCCGCACTGCTAAAGCTAACTCTCTCTCCTCTGCTCTTGTCCTTCTAGACCTGTCTGCTGCCTTTGATACTGTGAACCATCAGATCCTCCTCTCCACCCTCTCCGAGCTGGGCATCTCCGGCGCGGCTCACTCCTGGATTGCGTCCTACCTGACCGGTCGCTCCTACCAAGTGGCGTGGCGAGAAGCTGTCTCCGCACCACGTGCTCTCACCACTGGTGTCCCCCAGGGCTCAGTTCTAGGCCCTCTCCTTTTCTCCCTATACACCAAGTCACTTGGCTCTGTCATATCCTCACATGGCCTCTCCTATCATTGCTACGCTGACGATACACAACTAATCTTCTCCTTTCCCCCTTCTGATAACCAGGTGGCGAATCGCATCTCTGCATGTCTGGCAGACATATCAGTATGGATGACGGATCACCACCTCAAGCTGAACCCTGGCAAGACGGAGCTGCTCTTCCTCCCGGGGAAGGACTGCCCGTTCCATGATCTCGCCATCACGGTTGACAACTCCGCTGTGTCCTCCTCCCAGAGTGCGAAGAGCCTAGGCGTGACCCTGGACAACACCCTGTCGTTCTCCGTCAACATCAAGGCGGTGACCCGCTCCTGCAGGTTCATGCTCTACAACATTCGGAGAGTACGACCCTGCCTTACACAGGAAGCGGCACAGGTCCTAATCCAGGCACTTGTCATCTCCCGTCTGGACTACTGCAACTCGCTGTTGGCTGGCCTCCCTGCCTGTGCCATTAAACCCCTACAACTCATCCAGAATGCCGCAGCCCGTCTGGTGTTCAACCTTCCCAAGTTCTCTCACGTCACCCCCCTCCTCCGCACACTCCACTGGCTTCCAGTTGAAGCTCGCATCCGCTACAAGACCATGGTGCTTGCCTATGGAGCAGTGAGGGGAACGGCACCTCTGTACCTTCGGGCTCTGATCAGTCCCTACACCCAAACGAGGGCATTGCGTTCATCCACCTCTGGCCTGCTGGCTCCCCTTCCTCTGCGGAAGCATAGTTCCCGCTCAGCCCAGTCAAAACTGTTCGCTGCTCTGGCACCCCAATGGTGGAACAAGCTCCCTCACGACGCCAGGACAGCGGAGTCACTCACCACCTTCCGGAGACATTTGAAACCCCACCTCTTTAAGGAATACCTGGGATAGGATAAAGTAATCCTTCTACCCCCCCCCCCCCCCCCCCCCAAAAATTGTAAAGTGATTATCCCACTGGCTATAGGGTGAACGCACCAATTGGTGAGTCGCTCTGGATAAGAGCGTCTGCTAAATGACGTAAATGTGCCCTTGAGCAAGGCACTTAACCCTAATTGCTCCTGTAAGTCGCTCTGGATAAGAGCGTCTGCTAAATGACTAAAATGTAAAAATGTAAATGTAATATAAATACATAAACTGGAACAATATAAAATGTGCATAAATTGAGATGAAATAGGCAATTCACTTTTTGTGTCTGGTTCTGGATTGCAAACTATAGAGATTAATTGGAAGCACGTGGCGCTGTCCTCTCAGCACTTCTAATCCATAGGCTAAATTAGCCAAACTGGCACACGCAATGGTATTGCCTTTAATCTCCCCTTTCTCCTGCTAGGCCTAGGCAACAATAAAGGTTTTGCTGGTTAAGTCATATTTTTGTGTCAATATTTAATTCAAACCAATTGCAAACAATGAGATGTACCTTAATTAAAGGTATGAGGCACAAGTTGTCAAGGAAGATGCAATGAAGTCTCTTTTCTCAAACAATGTAATTAAATAGGCCAAGATGCACATTCTCTACCATGAAAGGTAGGCCATTTTAGCTATATTCTTGACATTCATGAGAGACTGTGGATGATACAGACTGAAATGTTTCTTCTCCATGCCTGAAGGTGTCACTCTTTCTAGCCTGCTCTCAGTGACTCATGCATTGTTGAGAACACTTCACTGAAGCTCTCTCTCTGATACAAATATTCTCATCTTAGACCAGTGACACCAGCCTTATACTTCTACCATTATAATTTGGATTAGCTACAAACAGCTCAGTGGTTGGGGAACAAATTGATTATGTGGAGGTCCAACTTCTTTAGGAAGAGAAAAGGGCCCCTGTTGTCTTATACCAGCTCCTCAGACTCCTCCAACTTCCAAGTCCAGGGGCCCATAAATTGGATGAGGGGTACCCGGATTGGGGGGTGGGGCATGCCTTAAACAAACTGCTGTACCCCCAGTCTGAAGAAGTGGGGAGTGGGGATGTCTAGAAGGGGGTTGTAGGATACATTAAATCAGCCTGATTAGGATTTTAGGCATGGCTTAGGTCTGACTGAGAGAGCGAGCAGCTCTTGAGTGATACTATTCACATCCCAGGAGAGAGGTCAATGGGTCAGAGAAGTTCACAGGACCCATCCCTATTCTCATGCTAACAGTTCATATACACAGCCTTAATGCTCACTGGCTAGAAAGACATCAACAATTCCTATTCCTATCCTCTCACTGCGAAACTTACTCCAGCCCCCACTTACTGCTGAATTGGAAGGTTTAGCAACTTTTTTGTGAGTTTCCCTCTTTGTCTTTGACTCCTCAAACTAGCCTACAACTGCAATAGCCTACTGGCTGACTCTTCTGGTCTTGTTTCCTTTTTTTAGTTTACTACTTGCCATATAAAAAATAGAAAACTATTTCCTTTTCACAAAAGAACATGATTTTGCACATGTGTTACAGTATATTCTGACACTGCATTTGTGTTGGTCTTCAAAAAGATTGTAAATGAACACAATACAATTATGCCATTGTGCAATCACCAATAAGCAATCAGCTTTTTTTTGTAGTTACTACAGTATTACTACAGATTACTACACAAAAAAAAAATGTATGCACGCATGACTGTAAGTCGCTTTGGATAAAAGCGTCTGCGAAATGGCATATTATATTATTATTATTACATATTTTGCCTGAAATTTGCCTGAAATACTGTGTGGTAAATATCCCAGTAAACACACCCTGTAAAACAACCCTTTATTGGTCCCTCCACTAGTCTCCTGATTGTGGTGAATAGGCTGTAATCACTAGTTAGTTTAGTTAGTTAATCACCATTTAGTGTTTGTTAAAGCCTGGTCATCAAGGACCTCCCCAAGCCTCTGCCTGTCCATCTCAGCCAAGCTGTCACTGGGGAATAGCCGGAAATAGCCACTTAATTACTGGCACTTGACCTCTGGCTGTGACCCCTGACCTTGGTATGCACTGGCCCTGTTTATTGTCCTTTGGGCAACTGTCCAGAGCATGATCTCCTGACCCTATCCTCCAGCCACCACAAGGTCATTACCAACAGGTCCATGTGCCTCGGACCCACTTTGGTCTCATCAAAGAGGATGCTTTCATCACCTCAAGCTGCTAATTTAACTGACTCAATGCTAACAAAGGTGGTGGAGAGTAGGCCTACATGACAATAAATCAATAAAAATAAATAATACATTATAATAGTTTATACAGCATTTTACTACAGTGTTTTCCTTTGTTGTCCAGTCAAACGTGACAACTGTCGTCCACTTGTGATCTACAATATAAATCATAATATTCATGATGAAGAGAGCTTGCTGCCTTATATTTCAGGAAATATTTTTATGTAAAATGCATGTGAAATATCACAGCCAATGCACAATTTGTAAGATTACTTGCACAGTTGTGTACATTCTGTCTTTGTGGTTGCAAGAAAATACCATATGATTGATCAATAATTACCAAAAAATGTGTTAATACAAAATCTAAATAATATTAATAATAATAACAGTTTATAACAGTTTATTACTGTTATGTAATTATATTAAACTTAATTGGATGTCAGTCTTTTCACTCCACCAAAACAGCACTATTAGGACTGTTTTTCAACATTAATTAAACAATTTCCTTGACAACTTTGTAAGTGTTAGCAACAATACCAATGATAAGCATTAATTGAGTTATATTTACCTCTTTTTGACTGTCACATCAAACATGTTTTGATTATAACAACACAAACACTCTGAAATAATCCCCTCTTTATCTTACTTCTGTCCATCTGTTGTTGACTTTGGTCATCCAGCCAGACACTGATTGAGGTCAAGGTTCAGATATTGGAGTCTTGTTTCGGTCCATCAAATCAGACCTACACTGTATAATCCTAAACCTGATTTGGAGTCAGAAATTGGAGTCACTAATCAAGTCTGTCAAGTCTGGAATTAGGAGCAGCATCTAGCAGGGTAAACAACTCCATCAAAACAAGAGTCTAACTTCAGATTTAACCTACTTCAGAAATGACTGTGTTAAATATTAGAATATTCAATTATATTATATATACTAATTCATGTATATTTACTAATTTACGTACATTTTATAATGCGCCTGAGGCCACCATTGTTTCTCACTCCCACCTGCATAAATGAGTTTGTTATATGCAAAAGTGGGAGCTGTAGCCCAACCCATGGTGCTGTCCAAGGAACTGATACAAGCATGGTAGCCTATATCACAATTGTTTTAATCACCACCCCTGTGCTACTTTTCTCATTCCAGTTTGAGGCAGGTGTCCTTAGTCCTACTCCCCACCCAATCTGTTATTTTGGTTCCCCACATTTGCCATCACTTAAAAGATTGATGAACATGAAGCAAGACACAAATTATCATTGTACAATGCAACTTGCATAATTTAATTGAAAATAATGTGGAACCACTTTCTTCAAGGTTTGCAAAGAGCAGTGCCACACACACACACACACACACACACACACACACACACACACACACACACACACACACACACACACACACACACACACACACACAGTATGAATGTCACTTGTGACTTGAGCACATAAGTGGGTTTATAATGTTTTTCATTATTATTATTACGTTGAATCAGTGAAAGAACAACCAATTCAATGTAGAGTGAAAGTCCAAGTGTGAATGTATTCCTTGAAAAAATATGAGATTTCTCCAGTATTTTCTAGTCTCTTGTGATTTGGTTCTGGGTGCTGAGATGAGTATTATGTTTTGGCCAAAGTATATTTTAAGCATCCTCTTGCATAATCTTCCATCGTCTTCACTCTTGCTTTCTGTGGTCCTCTGGTTCTGTGGGAAGTGTAGCCCACTGTAGCTCCTCATGCCAGATGTATAAACTGTCTACGACAGTGACAGAGATGGTTTCAACTGTCTAATGGTTGTTTGGTGGTTTGGTCCCATACCAGGATCCCAAATAGGGTATGCAGAATCCTGACGACTCTACATCCAGACCTGAGAATATGACAGAAATAAAGGTTAAGAATCATAAGCATTAGAATGAGGACTAGATCTACAAAACCTGCAATATATAGACAACCACACGCGCAGACACACGCACGCACACACTCACACACACACTATATATACAAAAGTATGTGGACACCCCTTCAAAATAGAGGACTTGTCTATTTCAGCCACACCCGTTGCTGACAGGTGTATAAAATCGAGCGACAGCCATGCAATCTCCATAAACAAACATTGGTAGTAGAATGGCCTTACTGAAGAGCTCAGTGACTTTCAACGTGGCACCGTCATAGGATGCTACCTTTCCAACAAGTCAGTTCGTCAAATTTCTGCCCTGCTAGAGCTGCACCGATCAACTGTAAGTGCTGATATTGCGAAGTGTAAACATCTAGGCGCAACAACGGCTCAGCTGCGAAGTACTACAGGGTTGTACTTTAAATGCATTTCACTGCCTACCCGAAACACTTACACAATCCATAACAATGCCAGATCGTTGGTCAACATGATAGCAACCTCCACAGTCCACTATCATTATTTACGCTACCTAAACATAATTTATATTTATCTTTTATTCATTTTAGACACTTTCAGACATTTATTCAAATCTGAAATGCAAACTGAAATGCACTGAAACGCAAACAGTATTTTTCCCTTTTCTGCAAATAGGCCCTGCATGCACTGCATTGCATGTTGTTCCTCTCCTCCATTTTAACTCTGTATGCATGGAGCGCTCTATAGGCTTTAATCACTTCAGGGAGCCAGCCCAAACTCTTTCTCTGTCAATTTCCATCCACTCCCGCATTCAAACAGTCCCTTTCTGTCGCCAGCCCCACAATGCAGGGTTTGTCCTCTCTCTCTTTGTCCACCTCTGATATCTTTTTTGACTGCTCCCTCTCCTCAGACAGCATGCAGCTTATGCAAATATAGGCCCTTTTATTCACCAGACCCCTCCCCTGAACGGGTACGACCAGGAAGGGGACAACACTTGCATTCGAACAGAGAGGTGTAGAAATAGATGCGCAAAAAGCCTGTACATGCACTTACAGAAACACACACAGACTCACAAACACAAACACTAAAACACACAGACTGACATACCAGTTATTTTACACTGAAAAGTGAAAATCCTCTCTGGCTGGTCTTACCACATCCATAAGGTGGTTCTGTAACACTAGAGATTTATGCCATCCAAATACTCCTCAAGTCAACAGAACAATATAACACAACACAACAGAAGCATACTACCTCAAATACACGTAGGCAAAGCATGCAGTGAGAGGCAGAGGGAAAAGTTTGAATATAGGGCGGAGGATGTATGGATTCTCTTCTATAGGGTGAGGGTGTTGAGTCTAGACAGGGATCAAGGGTGGGGGGGTTACCCTACACAGATCTACAGAGGGGTAGACTGAGGGAGGGGCCAGACTGGAGCTATGGAGCATAGACTGAGTATTTGGGGTTTGGGGGTAGACTGTGTGCTTATGGTGGACTAGACTGTGTGTCTGAAGTTGGGGTGCAGGTGGGGGTTGGGTAGACTGGAGTTATGGTAAGGAGGTCTCTGATGAACATAAAGCAGTCCTTCCCTCAGAGCTGACATTCTAAAGCTCTGGGCCTGTGCCTTCTGTGTGCGTTTGCGTATGTGTGTGGTGGGGGGCTGATGTGCAGGCCACTCTCACCCATTTAGACAGCTCTGACAGCTTGGCCTTTTCACTGGTGCATTGCTGAGCCAGCCGGCTTCCCTTCCCTAGCAACCTCCACAGGGGTCAAAGGGCAACCCCCCCCCCCCCCCCACCACCACCCCCTACCACCACCACCACCTCCAAGAACACCTCTCCCACTGGCCAAAGACCAGACAGCTTGGCAGCCATGAACTTGAGCTTGACGAACTTGACCTATACTACGAAAATACGTAGAAACAAAAAAGCATGCACATTATATCACATGTGATCAGATGTGGATATTCGTTCGGTCAAACAATGATCCAAATCAGATCTAATAATATAGAATCAGTAGCACAATAATCAAAATGGAGAAGGAACTAGTATGCAGTATCAGCAAGGACTGAGAGCTAGAAATCTTTACAGTGCTATACTTAACACTGAAACTGAGACTCCTCTTTCTAAGTGTTCCTCGCTTCTCTCAGTTGCAAATCTGCAGTATTTCAGAGAAGGATCGACACAATCATTACAGAACTGTAGATAGTACTATATAGTAGCTGTACATATTCAATCAGATTAAGAAAATGCAAAGAAAGAAACAGGTCACTCTCAAGACTCCCCACCCCCTCCCTCCTCCATCTTCCCCTAGTGTGATTATAATATGAGCACTGTATTAAAAGCTCAGTTACCTAATTCTCCTCTACTTTCATTAGAGCACAGAAGATCCCTGCTCCGGGACTCTGGGGGCAGACAGACATAATCTGAAAAGCCCTGGATGTAGAAACTTCTCCTGTGTCTTCCTCTATAAGATACTTAAAGACAAGGCTTTGTGCTAGATTACTCCTGGCCAGAGTTGTATTAGGGAGCCCTGATGAGGCCAGCCTGAGCCACATTGGACTTTCACTCCCCCTTCAGACATTGACCCCCCCCCCCCCCCCCCCACACACACACACACACACACAGGGACGGCACGTGAGCCAAGCTTAATATATATCACAGTGGAGCCATTAAAACATGAATACAATCCACACAGTGAGAGGTGAATCCAGAGAGGTAACTGGGGAGATGTACTTATTTCATTAACTGTTTGTGGGCTACATTACTCACATGTACAGAATGGGAACTGTGGGAACACACAATATCAGTTTATGGTATGACTCTCAGTCACTGAAATACCTCCAAGCATTAAAGAATACTTTTTATAAATAATAATATACTATCCAAAAAGCTCAAACAAAAGTACTATGATTCAATTAATGCTAGGGTATAATATACATCTCTAATTTCTTCCTTTATTTTTCAGGACACACACACAGTCGCCTGTGGCGGTCACCAAAACGTATACAGTCCATCCCTATATGGATAATTATGTTTGTTCAGAGATTAAGGGAAAACCTTTGGCTGATGTATCCATACACGGGAGGGGGAATCTTGGGAACACTAGGATCCCAATTTGTCCTGACACCATGTCTTAGTGCCACTGACCTCTCTGACTAATCACTGATTGGACATGGCCACCATCTTGATTGAAAGCTGGAGTTTAAGATTAAAGTCTTCCTCCTTAAGCACCTCAATACTGATGCGTTATAATTAAATCTCTTCAGCTCATAGGTCAACCATCAAACTATGCAACATTTGACATGTTTTGGATCACTTTGGTATTTTATGTTATAGTTGATTTTCTGTTTTCTGTTCAGTTAGAAGTTTATGTTTTACTTCCATACCATATTCATATGATCTGGGACTATAGAACAGAATGTATTTCATTTGAACTAACTGTGTTCTTTCCTTAATTAAATGCAAATATGGCTTAGTGTATCATTAACGAAAACACACAGGGGAACAGTGTTTGTCTGTGAACACTGAACAGATGTGCATGGACAGTACTGGGGCTGGGTGGGGGGTCTAAATACCTATTGAATGCATGCACGCTTCCAGTATTTGAAAGAAAAACCTGTCTCCTTTAAATGCTAGTATGGTGAGCATGAATACATTTAGATTGCCTGACAAATCTGTCTCGGTCGCTGACTCTCTTTGGCCACTGTGCCGACGACTGTAGCATCTGTCACATAGAGCTGAACCCCCCCCCCCCCCACACACACACACCCCCCCACCCCACACACACACACCCCCCCCCCCCCACACACACACACCCCCCCCCCACACACACACACACACACACTCAATGTCTCCCCCTAATTCTCCATTACTGACATGCAATTAAACACATATACAGTGCATTCGGAAAGTATTCAGACCCCTTGACTTTTTCCACATTTTGTTACGTTACAGCCTTATTCTAAAATGGTTCCAATTGATTGTTTTTTATCTCATCAATCTCCACACAATACCCCATAATGACAAAGCAAAAACAGGTTTTTAGAAATGTTTGCAGATGTATTTTTTAAAAACCCTGAAATATCACCTTTATATAAGTATTCAGACCCTTTACTCAGTATTTTGTTGAAGCACCTTTGGCAGTGATTACAGCCTCGAGTCTTCTTGGGTATGACACTACAAGCTTGGCATACCTGTATTTGGGGAGTTTCCCCCATTCTTCTCTGCAGATACTCTCAAGCTCTTTCAGGTTGGATGGGGAGTTTCGCTGCACAGCTATTTTCAGGTCTCTCCAGAGATGTTCGATCGGTTTCAAGTCCGGGCTCATGCTAGTGGTCCTCTGTAGCTCAGCTGGTAGAGCACGGCGCTTGTAACGCCAAGGTAGTGGGTTCGATCCCCGGGACCACCCATACACAAAAAAATAAAAATAATTGTATGCACGCATGACTGTAAGTCGCTTTGGATAAAAGCATCTGCTAAATGGCATATTATTATTATTATGCTGCCACCACCATGCTTCACCATAGGGATGGTGCCAGGTTTCCTCCAGACGTGACGCTTGGCATTCAGGCCAAAGAGTTCAATCTTGATTTCATCAGACAAGAGAATCTTGTTTCTCATGGTCTAAGAGTCCTTTAGGTGCCTTTTGGCAAACTCCAAGCGGGCTGTCATGTGCCTTTTACTGAGGAGTGGCTTCCGTCTGGCCACTCTACCATAAAGGCCTGATTGGTGGAGTGCTGCAGAGATGGTTGTCCTTCTGGAAGGTTCTCCCATCTCCACAGAGGAACTCTGGAGCTCTGTCAGAGTGACCATCGGGTTCTTGGTCACCTCCCTGACCAAGGCCCTTCTCCCCCGATTGCTCAGTTTGGCCGGGCGGCCAGCTCTAGGAAGAGTCTTGGTGGTTCCAAACTTCTTCCATTTAAGAATGATGGAGGCCACTGAATTCTTGGGGACCTTCAATGCTGCAGACATTTTTTGGTACCCTTCCCCAGATCTGTGCCTCGACACAATCCTGTCTCTGAGCTCTACAGACAATTCCTTCGACCTCATGGCTTGGTTTTTGCTCTGACATGCACTATCAACTGTGGGACCTTTATATAGACGGGTGTGTGCCTTTCCAAATCATGTCCAATCAATTGAATTTACCACAGGTGGATTCCAATCAAGTTGTAGAAACATCTCATGGATGATCAATGGAAACAGGATGCACCTGAGCTCAATTTCGAGTCTCATAGCAAAGGGTCTGAATACTTATGTAAATGTCTATTTTTCCGTTTTTATTTCTAATACATTTGCAAAAATGTCGAAAAACCTTTTTGCTTTGTCATTATGGGGTATTATGTGTAGATTGATGAGATATATATATTTTTAATCCATTTTAGAATAAGGCTGTAACGTAACAAAATGTGGAAAAAGTCAAGGGGTCTGAATACTTTCCGAATGCACTGTAGGTCCTTTGATTGAGCTTGCGCCTCGCTGTTCCTCTGCTTACAGTAGTTTCTGAGGGAAATAAACATGGCCACTCACCCTCTACACACTGTCATGTGTCTCTCTCCTCCTCCCCCTTAGCATCTTTCCGCCTCTCTCTGCCCCTCCCTTTCCTCTCCTTTCCACAAATCTGTCTTTTACCTCTTTTCGATGAGCAACTGTCATCTTTTCAAATGGCGTTCTATAGCTGTTTTTACTCTGTTCAAAAGCAGATTGTCTGTCAGATATGTTTTCTTTCTCTCTTTGTTTGCTATAACACAGTAGTACCACTATTATAGAAAAGAGATTATGGACCGGTTTCCTGGACCCAGATGAAGTCTGTTCCTGGACTGAAAAGTATACGTAATGTAGGATCTCTACTTGTGCCATTTAGTCCAGGACTAGTCTTAATGCTGTTCTGGGAAACCAGTCTTGTAAATATAAATGACACAATCACTAAACCTGCATGATGAGGAAGATGGATGATGAGTCAGCTGTTTCATCACACCTTGCAGGTTTGCTGAAAGTGCTCAGTCATTCAATACATCACTTTTCATCTACAGTGAGGGAAAAAAGTATTTGATCCCCTGCTGATTTTGTACGTGTGCCCACTGACAAAGAAATGATCAGTCTATAATTTTAATGGTAGGTTTATTTGAACAGTGAGAGACAGAATAACAACAAAATAATCCAGAAAAACGCATGTCAAAAATGTTATAAATTGATTTGCATTTTAATGAGGGAAATAAGTATTTGACCCCCTCTCAATCAGAAAGATTTCTGGCTCCCAGGTGTCTTTTATACAGGTAACGAGCTGAGATTAGGAGCACACTCTTAAAGGGAGTGCTCCTAATCTCAGCTTGTTACCTGTATAAAAGACACCTGTCCACAGAAGCAATCAATCAATCAGATTCCAAACTCTCCACCATGGCCAAGACCAAAGAGCTCTCCAAGGATGTCAGGGACAAGATTGTAGACCTACACAAGGCTGGAATGGGCTACAAGACCATCGCCAAGCAGCTTGGTGAGAAGGTGACAACAGTTGGTGCGATTATTCGCAAATGGAAGAAACACAAAATAACTGTCAATCTCCCTCGGCCTGGGGCTCCATGCAAGATCTCACCTCGTGGAGTTGCAATGATCATGAGAACGGTGAGGAATCAGCACAGAACTACACGGGAGGATCTTGTCAATGATCTCAAGGCAGCTGGGACCATAGTCACCAAGAAAACAATTGGTAACACACTATGCCGTGAAGGACTGAAATCCTGCAGCGCTCGCAAGGTCCCCCTGCTCAAGAAAGCACATATACAGGCCCGTCTGAAGTTTGCCAATGAACATCTGAATGATTCAGAGGAGAACTGGGTGAAAGTGTTGTGGTCAGATGAGACCAGAATTGAGCTCTTTGGCATCAACTCAACTCGCCGTGTTTGGAGGAGGAATGCTGCCTATGACCCCAAGAACACCATCCCCACCGTCAAACATGGAGGTGGAAACATTATGCTTTGGGGGTGTTTTTCTGCTAAGGGGACAGGACAACTTCACCGCATCAAAGGGACGATGGACGGGGCCATGTACCATCAAATCTTGGGTGAGAACCTCCTTCCCTCAGCCAGGGCATTGAAAATGGGTCGTGGATGGGTATTCCAGCATGACAATGACCCAAAACACACGGCCAAGGCAACAAAGGAGTGGCTCAAGAAGAAGCACATTAAGGTCCTGGAGTGGCCTAGCCAGTCTCCAGACCTTAATCCCATAGAAAATCTATGGAGGGAGCTGAAGGTTCGAGTTGCCAAACGTCAGCCTTGAAACCTTAATGACTTGGAGAAGATCTGCAAAGAGGAGTGGGACAAAATCCCTCCTGAGATGTGTGCAAACCTGGTGGCCAACTACAAGAAACGTCTGACCTCTGTGATTGCCAACAAGGGTTTTGCCACCAAGTACTAAGTCATGTTTTGCAGAGGGGTCAAATACTTATTTCCCTCATTAAAATGCAAATCAATTTATTACATTTTTTACATGCATTTTCCTGGATTATTTTGTTGTTATTCTGTCTCTCACTGTTCAAATAAACCTACCATTAAAATTATAGACTGATCATGTCTTTGTCAGTGGGCAAACGTACAAAATCAGCAGGGGATCAAATACTTTTTTCCCTCACTGTACTTCAACCAAATGAACTACTATACCAATCAGATTCCCTCTGATAAATCTAGTGGTCTCAGTGTCTTTTATCTATCTATACCTGGTTCCTCTGTAAAACCTGCTCCATGCACCCCAGAGATAAACAGAGAAAAATGAGGTAGAGGAGGAGAGCTTGGCAGAGAGGAAACATGTCAGACCCACTGATAACACTGAAACACTTCCTGCCTTTTTTGTCTCCGACAAACTCCGACTTAAATCTATTTTACCACTAAAGCAACAACAACACAATCCAGAACGTAAAATAATAATAGTGATGAGTAACATTTCACCTGTAATACAACTTATATTTCTATCATATACCTTTGCCAGCTTGTGTTTATTGTGTACATTGTTAGCGTACATCTGTATAATGGCAGTAAAATCTCCTATACGTTTCTCAAAGAATTTCCCAGTCCACAGCATCTATACCCCTCTCAGCCATGCAGAGCAGACTGAATAGACTAATGAACCCAGTCAGGTGGCACTCTAGTGTGTGAACCTACCCCCACCCACCACCCCTCACCCATCCAACCAACATATCAAATGCACATATTAAACACACACCACACACACATTAAACCCAGTCGCTCACAAGACCCTCCAGATTCTAATGTCTGTGGCATCTGTTCATAGTCTAGTCTGGTGGGCCTTTCCCACCCTGACCCCCGGCCCCAGGCCCTCCAGACCCAGGACCTGCCGCACCACCAACCCTCACAATGGTGGGAAAGCAGGGGCTTTTTTGAGGGGGTGAACAGCCATTGAGGGGGAGAGAGAGTGGGGCTGAATGATAATGTGAAAACGCAGGCCTCTGTTCATTAACACGCGAACGTAGGCTGCAGCTGCACACATTGGCCCTTAACGCAGAATCTCTCTTTCGGCCTCTCTGCTTTTCGCTCTCTCGCTTTCTCTCTCTCTCTCTCTCTCTCTCTCTCTCTCTCTCTCTCTCTCTTTCTCTCTCTCCCTGTTTCAGGTTGAGGCAGAAACCGCCAGGGGCACAGGGCGGCATTTATACCAGACTCAAGTCTGATTTCGGTGTGTGCTTGTGTGTGTGTATGTGTGCTTGTGCGTGTTTGTGTGTGTATTTTGCATGCCTGACAATTTCTGCCTGTGCAGAAATTGGGGGGTTGGTTTACCCCACTTACCCCTTCAAAGTAGGAGGATCCATATGCAAATAAAAAATGACTGGTTATTGGTCAGAATAATCTGATCAGATTGTGATGTCATGCTGTGGGCCAAAAACTCAATCCCACCTGAACAGGCTGAAATTCCAGGAGTTTTTATTTAATTTTTTAAAGCTCTTACATTAAAAGGGCATTATCATAATTTTCACAATTTCAGAGTGCTATTTCGACGTCATAGTTTGGAAATATCTTCTTTAAAAAAAAAAGGAAAATCACGTTTTTGACTGCACTGCCCCTTTAAAATATTACATACCATAATCAAGGGCTTCTCAGAATAGCATATCCTAATTGAACGGGAGGAATAAGCCTTCAGCATGTGTTCCTCTACTGTAAAGAGTAAAAAGCCACCATGACAAGAGAAAATTGTAGGCTTCCTGCAATCCTCCAATCGGTGCCAGCTCATTCATTTTGTTTGCCACCCAGCCCCCTGCCTCCTTCTCCTCGCCCCAACTCCTTCTCTTTTAATTAATAGTATCAGATAGGCGAGGGAAGAAAACCATGTGTGATGTGGGAGGAAATAGGGAATACCCCCCCCCCCTCCCTTCACCACCAACCTAACAATTTTTCACCCCAATCCCCAACCTGACCTCTGGTACCCAACAGAGGACCATGATGCAACTCACCTCGTGTGCCAGCCCAGCCATCTTAGGTACCGCGGCAACATCTCCCAAGATGGCTCCTGTCTCTCCTCTTTCAGCACCCATCCTCTGGGGATCCGGCGGGGTCTTTGTCCCCTCTCTTGTCTCCCCGTTGGCAGTACAGATGGCATTAGAGGCCGGTGGGTAAAGGTGGTGGGGTGTTGGGGTAGGGGTGGCAATTTCCAGACCATTTCATCCTCCTCATTCTCTTTTTTTGCGGTGATTCTGTCTCCCTTTTGTGCTCCTTAATCACACCATGTTGTGAACAAGTCACCTGTGAAGAAAGCAGGTGGACGAGAAAAACATACGCCATGATATTTGGTGATTATTGCCAATTCGGAACCATGGCAACTACCTCTACAGATTATTTTTAAGAGACAAATGTGGATGCACAATTCCTCTAGTTCATTAGAATGTTAACGTACAGTGCATTTAAAAATGACACTACAGAAACCAATTCTACAATGATTTAATTATTTTATGACATACAGTACATCTATACACATTGTACTTACACAGAGGTACTTTTGTTTGTCGGCTGCTTGAGGAGTTGTCTGACTCTTGCATTAGATGAATACATCTGGAGATGTACAGTAGCAATGTGTGGCTGACATGTGCAGAACCCAGCATGCTGTTGGTCAATATCTTAACCCATTACCAGTGCATGATTACTAATGCAAAGGGATTTCAAGCTAGTACGGTTAGCACATGCATACACACACGCATGCCTCTCCCAGAAACTTCTCCCCAAGTCATCCTTATTACATCATCCACCCAGGCTAACAACACCACAATTAACGAAATCAAAGGAAATCTATATTATTGCAAGATTTTGTGATGGCATACAGAATGTCCCGACTATACCGTGAAGACCACACTGAGTGAAAGCTTGGTTTAGGCCTGCAAGGGAAAAGAACTAGGACTTTTACATATATCCAATCTCCCTATCTGAATCAAAGCAATTAGCCAGGCCTGGCAGTGAGCCCGGCTGCAGCATATAGTTAAGGGGATGAATGAAAACTCATCTCACTTTAGTGCTCTCTAGGCTTTAAAATCTCAGTTGCTTAATTCTCTGCCCAAAGCACACAAATTAGGTGAAGTAGCAAGTTAAGAAGTTCAGGCCCGGTATCCTGGATGTCCCTGCCCTTGTTATTGAGAGGACACAATGTATTGGTAGAATTACTCCCAAGGTCTCAGACACTTCCATTTTAACTGCAGTCTGCAAGTGTTTTTCTTACCCATGGGTTTATTCTTAGAGTAGGCCTACCTACACCATTCAAATGTAGTTGCATTTCTAATGTATTGCTTATTCAAATAGCCTACACTGCTGAAACACAGTCCTTTATTAGGCTAGTTTAGCCTACACTCTTATTTGACCATTCTTTCAAACATCCATTAATTTTTATTTTTCCTAATGGCATGAATAAGGAAAAGGCCTACTGTAATATTTTGCCAAAATGTAAGAGATATTAATTTAAGTTAGAAGGCCTATTTGTGTGAACAGTGGTGGCCATGACAAAGTGCTGGCAGGGTGGTGGTTTAACGTGGTGATTTAACTTGAGACGCGGCCAGAGAGCACGCGCCCTTCTCTCCCTGTGGGCGCGAACTGTTTAGCATTCAGCACCATGTTCTAGAACGGGCCTGAATGCATAGCTCCCGCGTAGGCAGGCTCGGTGGATAATCCCCCCAAAAGACAAACTAATCCAACACGAAACAGATTCATACCTCGTCAGTGACTGCGACTAATGCCACCAACCAAATAGTAATTGAAAATGGAGAAAAAAAATCTGTCAACATCGGGCCCTAGTAGGCATAGGCCTATATTCACAAATGTAATCGAGTCATGTGCTTGTTTTAATAGCTTTTATGGCAGCCTTAGCCATGATATCAAAAATGCAAAGACGTGGTATTTATTTAGATTACCCTATTCGAAATGTTTTAAATGTAAAGAGAGGCCTGTAGTCCTTATTAGGCCACAAACATGGTCGTATGAGCAGCGCACACCCTTACCACAAAGGAAACAGCCAAAAAAGGCCAGAAAAACGAACAAAAACGAACAAATGTCCTCAAGCCAGTCGAGGCGGGCATACATTAAGGAATGTACACGATGTCATTGTTCGGAGAAAAGTAGGCTTACATCTGTTCATATTTTGTTTGCTAAAATTAAAAAAGCAGACATTTCAAATAAATTGTTGATTTTATTTGATTATATTTGTAACCCTAAATATTAAAAACAATATCATGTTTAACAAATTACATTGCAAGCATTGTGACAACAAAGACGTTCATTATTTTTACAATTAACAACATGACGTGTTGCTTACCTTTGAGGTGGAACTTGGCGAAACTTGTTAGAAGGTCTAATTAGTTGTAGGCATACCCTGGGCCTTATTTCCCACCTGAGCGCGAATGTGGAAGTAATTTCTACTTTCGGTTATCTAGCTTTATGACAGGTATTTAACACTCATACAGCTAGATAACCAAAGACAGAAACCGACCTCCGGTTCACATTCATTTTCGTAGACTACTTTGTCTTGCTGGCTCGGACTCATGACCGATTGGTGAGCGGTAGTGATGACATGCTTCATCCGACACCTTGAGAGAGGAAGGAATGATAGATATGATTTAAATTTGTTTATGACCATATTAAATGTCCTTTTCCCAATGATGACCGAAAATAAGTGGGGGAAATATTATATTATATTCTAGAGATGTCATTTTATTCTATTCAGAGATGTCCATGTGGCGTGAGTACTGGACACTGACAGCAATTCATCAAATTCCTTTTAAAAAGACCAATAAGAACAAGATAGACCTGAATTAACATTGACTATAAGTGAGTGGCGTTTATACAGTTAGGCCTGTTATTACAATATATAGCACCATCTTTCAGGCTATGGCAACAAAAAGGCCTATGATGATTGGCCTTATCATTAATAGGCATAGGCCTATCATTCGATTATATTTAGTTTGCTAATCATTATTAGGAAGTTCATCAACAAGTAGGGAGGAAAACTTCTAGGGTTACACTCAATGTGAGTTAAAAAGTACATTGCCTTTAATTGAAGGAAAAAAAAGGTATATTTGTAGGCCTACTTTACCAATCCAAACAAACTCAGTACGAACAAAGAGGCTCATAATTTGTTCTACGATAAATACTATGTTTGTATAATGTGCGCATGAGACCTGGTTTATGTTGGACCTATATATAAGTTATCTGTCACCAGAATTAAATTAATCAAGTAGTTAATCTTAATTTAGGAGATATCGCTACAGAATTTTGGAGATGTTGGAGATGTTTCCTTGCCAATTTAAAAGCTTTTAATTTATCTCAGAAACAGAAAAAACATTTCCTGAAGTGTCTAGTATCAAATTATAGTCTAGTAAAGTAGCCTTTTATTGCGTTATATCTTCAAAATGACAATTGTATTCTTAGTAAGTAATCCAGTAAATGTGGTGTTACAAGTGTTGATTAATTGGCATGACACTGGCCTAACCAACAGGTGCTTTGTTACATTTCATTAGGCTAATATTAATGGACAACGCTTACACATAAATAAACGATTAAACTTCCACTGAAAATAGGCAATATGACTAAAAGAGATGTGAATTAATAGCTTACATTTTATTTACTAAATTACTTATTAGTTTTGTAAGGGTGTAGGCTGCATAAGACCTACTGATTTTGTTTGCATTTGGACTGTTATATTCCTTCTATCCATTAATATACAATTTACTGAACTACAACCAAACTTAACAGTTCCTTGTCTATAATCAAATTAACCAAATGTGAATATAGACAATCAAAAGCAGTCCTAGGCTTACTTGTATTCTGGAATTCTTCCTAATCGCAATACGAACCATTGTTTGTTTTGTATTTTAAGAACAACAACACTATTAGGCCTAGCTGTGAAAACTAGTTTTGAAGACTATGATTTGCCTATATATCCCTGTTTAGAAGTTGAGCATATTTAGAGGATGACTTGAACGTGAAACTGAACTTGAGACAGCGCGGCTATAACTCATGATATGGCGAATATATCGTGTAGGACTCGGCCCTCATGCTGTCTTCAGTTCAAGCACGTTCCAATTTACAAACCACCGACCCGTTTACAAACATACAAGACAGGAAAGAAGGACTAGGCTATATAATAGACCGTAATTAAAATGCTAGTAATATGATTGCAGAGTTGCCTTTGTGTGCCCCTAGGCCTGGTCACTTTTATTGAGAGTTCGTGTCAATTACCTAGTTCTGAACCAAGGGCTATATTCACATCAAAAGCAAGCCTATAGCCTGGATATGAAAATCACGGTATTCTAATAGCCTACTGAAAATAGCACAGTACATTGTTATAACACTTTGGACAAGAATGTAGGCTACTTTTCTATTCGATGTAAATAAATAACATATGCCTCCAATCTATTCCAATGTACCCGATGCCAGAAGCGCACGCCTATTTATAACCATGGCACAACTACAATTCGATAATTGTAAGTAAAATGTGACCACCAGCAAACCAGACGCATCCAAGGCAGCAGGCAGACCTTGGACATGACGAGAGAACAGATTCCTTGAAAGGTGCAATCAATCCTTATCTAAGATACCCTGTCTGTTCGCAGTGATGCTCCTATGGCTTACTTGTGTTTTAAGTCCAAGATTAATAAATATATTTCTGGAATCCCCCTTCTTCAGTCTTAAGTTCTATCTTCCCTCCACGTGCGTAGGCTATGTCTAGTTAACTCGCGCTCTCACTCCTCATCTGGCCGTCCTTTCATTGCATTAATACCCACGGTCTTCTACCCCTAGTCCGTCTCCTTCCCTAGTCCTCCGAGCTCTAGCCTACTCGCTTCCTGCGCGCATCCTCTGGTAACAATTTTCGCCCACAGTGACGACATTCCAGTGGCAGGTTGTTATATGTCCAATCACAGAACACGATGAAACCGAAGGTTTTTGTATGTGCGCATGTGTTGGTAAGGTGCATGGGGGCCACGGGGTTGGGAGTCTTTCTTTAAATGTTCCGGAGTGGTGCAGTGGTCTAAGGCACTGCATCTCAGTGCTTGAGGCGTCACTACAGACCGCCTGGTTCGATTCCAGGCTGTATCACAACCGGCCGTGATTGGGAGTCCCATAGGGCGGCGCACAATTGGCCCAGCGTCGTCCGGGTTTGGCCGGTGTAGGCCGTCATTGTAAATAAGAATTTTCTCTTAACTGACTTGCCTAGTTAAAATAAATAAAAATGTCTTATTAACACTCATTAAGTATCACCATTATCAAGCCAGTGCAAATTGCTGCACAGTTTGGAATCCAAATGTGCCAGTTTTTGAAGCATTATTCTTTATATGCTTACTCTTATTATAACTCAATGCAAACAATGAGTTATATATATTTGTTGATGCCCAGTTAACGTAGGCTAATATGGCTCATGTTTACTCGTTAAATGTAGGCTATTACGCAGACACAAAACTATAGAAGGAATTTAAAGGTTTCACTTGATAGCCTATACTAATTTATAAATAGGCCTTATTGGTGCGTAAAAGGCGACTCTTTATCCAACAACATTAATTATGGCAACGTACACTGAGGTGCTTGATTCATGTCATAGTAGCCTAATTCAGTAACATTAAATTATAACTGCTTTATGTCTGAATGATGACTAAATTCCTTGAAGGGAGTGTATATTTGTTTCCCTGACGTTTTAAGGCATTAGGATACTTGAATTGGTGGAAATTGAACTTTATTTTCCCATTTTAGCTTGCATATAAATTTCCTTGCGAGTTTCTAGGAGATAAAGGCTAAGAAACTTCCTTCAAAATAGACTCCTTCAAAAATATAATCTCACCATTTAGGCTATGCTAAATGTGCAATATTGTTTTACATTGTTCTCCTCTCTGAGATCATAACCCCCCATGAATAATAAATACATATAATTGAAAAGATACAGTATAAATGAGCCTATAAAACAGTTTATAATTTCCATATGATAATGACATTAATTTCTATGCTACTATATCAACATACACAGAGCAAATTCCTGTTATTTACCTAATCTATTACACACATGACACTAGACCTACACAAACCCCAAACATATGCTTAAACTGAAATAAGAACAATCTATCTAATACTTTATTGTCATGGGAAAACAGATTACAATAAATAATTGTTCTCATTTATTATCCCAGAATAAGCTACCAGCTGACAAGTTTGTAACAGGTTTGAACAGAATAAACCTAGAATGACCAAAATTGAAAGAATCTCACTGAAAACAAGCACTTAATATAACCTGTAACAAAGCACATGGGGCAGGGGTCAAGTTCTTGCTGGTGACCCTACCTTCCATCCCACTCCCTCTGCACCACAGTGGCAACATTTTTACACATTATTTTTTATTGGACATTTCACAAAGATTATGAGCAAATATGATGTAGGCCTATCTAAAGAAAATAAGTGTAGGCCTATCTAATTTGAGCAAAAAAAGACCAGTTGTGTTAATTACAATGATTTATATATTCACTAGATGGTTGACAGGGGGCGCTGTTTTGAAGACGCGCTGCCTCCATCTTGGCACTCCCCCACCATTGTAAAAAAATGTTGGAATCTATAGAAATGTATTAAAGTCTATGTTTATTCTATTACAGACATCTTAATGCATACGTGTACATTATATTATGCGCGCTAAACATACAAATGAAAAATGAAAAAAATATTTACAAACATTTTCCTTAAAGTATATATATATTTTTTTAGTTCTCAAGTTACTATCCCCACAATAAAAAATATAAAAATTATACAAGTAATTTTGTCCTTGAAACATTTAATTGGAATAATGTAGAATTCCATTCATTGCTATGGAGGACTGCTTCTTCTGGAGAGTGCCAATATGGCCGACCGGTGGCTTCAAAGCATCTCACTGGACAATACACAGAATCAGCAATCCAGGGTTTATATACATCGATGGTTAATTAGTTCTGAGATTTTGTGTTTGTTGTGCGTGCCTTGAATTCCTGCATGCGGCGGGCAAAGGGAGGTACAGTATATTTTCAGTTTAAATGGACAGACTGACCCCTAGCGATGGTTTTCCATATTTACAATTTTTTTAAACGACAATACGACCAAAGACAGTACAGTTTGAAGATACGCTAAAACTGCTTCTCCAATAGAAATCCCCGAACACACTTGTAGGCGATGTTATGGCGACGTTAGCAAGCAAAGCCACAGATACAACAATGAAACAGATATTTCACCGGATGTATAAATGTGAAGCATCCGGTTGGCGTTTCCACTCATTACCACATATGGTGGTAAGAGGTAGCCCAGTGGCCGGTAGTGGGAGAAGATGTAGGAGATGGACTTTGGCTGACATTCTGCTAATTTTCGCATCGATGAAACATTTGATCTCAATACAGTTTTATGTTTCCAAAACAACAATATGTTACGAACAGAGTGGACTAAGTTTCATAGACTTTAAGTTTACAAAAATTGCGTTGTTTAGAAGGAGTGCAAGGGCGAATTTAGTTATTGCCCGCACGCACTTCACAGCGTAGGCGTTCCCTAACGGAAATATGCAAATACATGCTAGAACGCGCCAATAGGCTCTCGCTAGCTCGTGATTGGCTTTGCCCACCTCCTTGCTTGTTCTGCCCACTATGATGAATTTGCTCCCATTGGAAACGACAGGCTGTGGTGTATCTTGGGTTAGTTATAAAAGTATTTGGCAAAGCTCATGCATAGAAAAACGTCATCGGTCTAACGGTCGTCTCGCTCCAAACTGCGCAGGTGCAGGCCGTCATATCAAAGGCACTCCTTCGATATAAAGTTGTTTTTGACGAAAATGAAAACGTGTCAGTTTATCACTTTCACGAAGTTGGAGTAATAACATGTTCAACTACTTAAAACATTGTCTCGAATCTAGGTTGTGCCTTTACATTTCGAAATGAACAACTAAGGAATAATTTTTCACTGCTCTCATTGACTTCACAAACCCCAAACCCAGGCCTGGTCTTGGTCGTTCCCGGAAGTCTCGCGGTGTTGCGGCTCTGGGTTTAGAAAGTCGGTGATATAGCGAAAAGATTTGACACGTGACATAGGCCACAATACTGCTACAAAATAGGCCTATTGTCACGGTTTCATAACCTACTCACTGACATATGGGACAGCTTAAAAGTGTTGCATGAAGGGGAGTCATAAGGGTCCTATTCATGTTCCAAAATTACTTTTACATATTACGTTTTGGTTTTTGAAACATACATTGGTTATAAGGACAAAAAAGGCCGAATCGATTTAATAGCCCCGCAAGTTTCTTCTGCAAAGAAATAGCTTGAACTGCACAGAATTTGAGATGCATTTTTCTATTCAGGAAAAAGTAAGAGAGGAACATATCCTTAATTCACATAAAATACACGTTTTCATGTGCACAGTCTTCAGGATAGTAGCTCATATCCCGCTTAAGGTCTTATTCGGGATAAGATGTTTACATGCACCTTTGATATCCGCTCATGAGTATCCCTGTTACCATGAATAAACAGAATATTTCTCATTTAAATTCATATGGGTTAAATGGAATAGTAACTGAAATATGGACACTGACTGTAGGCCTATAACCTCTCACGTAGCGTAATAGCCTATAATATGAACTCCTGCAGAATTATTATTTTTTTGCAGTGAAATTATACACTTAAAAAAAAAAAATTGTCTCGGGAACAGGAGTGGAGTAATATGATTTCTTTATTTCACCATCGCCTGAGAAAATGCGAAAGCTGCGAGTGTAATGTGTTATCTTTGATACTGTTATGCAAGCAGACAGTATTTCCACCACGTAAAATATGCACACAAGACAAACTGAAGTCTTATCAGAAACGTGTTGAGTCGTTTTCCTCAGCTTTCAATTTCCTTAAAACCGGTCAAATTGATGACAATTGGACATTTTGCACAGGACCAATATTTCCACTGTTTTTGCATTTTCTCCCCAGTCCCTCCTAAACGGTTTCTTATAAACAGTGGTTGAAAAAGTACTCAATTGTCTGTCATACTTGAGTAAAGTAAAGATACAGTGCCTTGCAAAAGTATTCATCCCCCTTGGCGGTTTTCCTATTTTGTTGCATTACAACCTGTAATTTAAATTGATTTTATTTGGATTTCATGTAATGGACATACACAAAAAAGTCAAAATTGGTGAAGTGAAATGAAAAAAATAACTTATTTCAAGAAATTCGAACAAATAAATAACAGAAAAGTGGTGTGTGCATATGTATTCAACCCCTTTGCTATGAAGCCCCTAAATAAGATCTGGTGCAACCAATTACCTTCAGAAGTCACATAATTAGTTAAATAAAGCCCACCCGTGTGCAATCTAAGTATCACATGATCTCAGTACATATACACCTGTTCTGAAAGGCCCCAGAGTCTGCAACACCACTAAGCAAGGGGCACCACCACGCAAGCGGCACGACGAAGACCAAGGAGCTCTCCAAACAGGCCAGGGACAAAGTTGTGGAGAAGTACAGATCAGGATTGGGTTATAAAAAAATATCAAAAACTTTGAACATCCCACGGAGCACCATTAAATCCATTATTAAAAAATGGAAAGAATATGGCACCACAACAAACCTTCCAAGAGAGGGCCGCCCACCAAAACCCACGGACCAGGCAAGGAGGGCATTGGGAGATTGGAGTATCTGTCCATAGGACCACTTTATGCCGTACACTCCACAGAGCTGGGCTTTATGGAAGAGTGGCCAGAAAAAAAACATTGCTTAAAGAAAAAAATAAGCAAACACGTTTGCCAAAAGGCATGTGGGAGACTCCACAAACATATGGAAGAAGGTACTCTGGTCAGATGAGACTAAAATTGAGCTTTTTGGCCATCAAGGAAAACGCTGTCTGGCGCAAACCCAACACCTCTCATCACCCCGAGAACACCATCCCCACAGTGAAGCATGGTGGTGGCAGCATCATGCTGTGGGGATGTTTTTCATCGGCAGGGACTGGGAAACTGGTCAGAATTGAAGGAATGATGGATGGCACTAAATACAGGGAAATTCTTGAGGGAAACCTGTTTCAGTCTTCCAGAGATTTGAGAATAGTTATGCACACTCAAGTTTTCTGTTTTTTTTGTCTTATTTCTTGTTTATTTCACAATAAAACATATTTTGCATCTTCAAAGTGGTAGGCATGTTGTGTAAATCAAATGATACAAACCCCATTTTAATTCCAGGTTGTAAGGCAACAAAATAGGAAAAATACCAAGGGGGGGTGAATACTTTCACAAGCCACTGTACCTTAAGAGAAAATGATTCAAGTAAAAGTGAGTCACCCAGTAAAATACTACTTGAGTAAAAGTCTAAAAGTATTTGGTTTTAAAAATACTTAAGTATTAAAAGTACATGGAATTGCTAAAATGTACTTAAGTATCAAAAGTAAAAGTATAAACCATTTAAAATTCCTTTTATTGACGATAGCCAGGGGCACACTGTATTTGTGTTTAGTGAGACCGCCAGATCAGAGGCATTAGGGATGACCAGGGATGCTCTCTTGATAAGTGTGTGAATTGGACCATTTTCCTGTCAAAATGTAAAGAGTACTTTTGGGTGTCAGGGAAAATATATGGAGTAAAAAGTACATTATTTTCTTTAGGAATGTAGTGAAGTAAAAGTAAAAGTTGGCAAAAATAAAAATAGCAAAGTAAAGTATAGATACCCCAAAAACGACTTAAGTAGTACTTTAAAGTATTTTTACTTAAGTACTTTACACCATTGCTTATAACCGGGATGCTTTTTCTGGTTATTGTAAACGGGATATGATGTTCATATGCGTCAACTCAAAAACAGAATAGTTGAGTATCCCGAATAAAAACGGGATATTGTTGTGCATATAAATGTGGTCACTGATTGACCAAGCAAGGGTGGCATCTTTGCATCATTGTCCCTTCATTCGTCATTTTTAACAATTATGTCCAAAATTTTCGATCCCGGCAGGACTCGAACCTGCAATCTTCTGATTCGAAGTCAGACGCCTTATCCATTAGGCCACGAGACCAACGAGAAAGATACGAAAAAAGTTTATTATAGTACATAAACAAGTTAACCAGTGACTGATTTGATTTGACTTGAAATTATATTTTCATCAAAAACTGGGCAGATACTTTGTAAAAGGTTCACTTTATCTTACACTTCCGTACGGGAGGTCATCCCTACCACTGGATGTCGCTAGATAGCTGGTCTGCTACAATGTTTCACCCTCCATGCCGGGGAAATCTGGTTGTCACTAGTTACCACAGCCACAAAGTCCATATTGTCTGTATCGTAAACCTTATTTTCTTGTCTTGATTTAAGGTTATTGTTAGGCATAAGGTTAACAACTTGGTTAGCATTAAGGTTAGGGTTAGGTTTAAAATCAGATTTTAAGAAGATTAATTGTAGAAATAGGCGGGGTTTAACCATAAGTATGACTTTGTGACTGTGGTAACTAGTGACGACCGGGAAACACATTGTTTATGTCGCGTTGATGCGAGCGGTGAATTGCTAAGCGGTAGGAATCTCAGGGATAATGGTAAATAATCACTATTTTATTCTGTTTAATCAACACAGCATTCTGACCATTCGCTGCATTGTCGCTTGAAGATATCAGCAGGTTTCTCAAGGAGGCCTAATTAGGCCTATTTAGCAATCATGTTTTTTGTATGATAAATGGAGTGCCAGGGGATCATGTTGATGATCTAAATAGCTATTACATTTTATTTTTATTAATTATTTTATGGCTCTGATCGGATGGTTGCATGGTAAACATGTTGCATCCTGTCTCTCTCTCTCTCCCCATTCAGTTTTTCATCATGTTCCTGATCAAGTCCAAGGGGAGGAACAAGTAACTGTAAGGACTAGTTAGACAATGCTGCATCTTCTGCGTCTTCGTCCCTTCCGGAGGCCTCTCTCCTCTGTCCTTTGGAGGACACTATGCTGCACCTCCTACTCCACCCAGCAGCCCCACTCCCTCCAGGGCTCCCTCCCCCCAGAGACCCGCCGGAACCCTCTCAACATCCAGATGCTGTCCCAAAACCTCCATGAGCAGATCTTCCGCGGCGCAGAGCAGGAGTACGAGGACGAGAAGGTGGAGCGGAGCATCAGGCACCTGCAGAGGCACCAGCTGTGGGGAAAAGAATCCTCCCTGCTGCCTGGTGTGGAGCTCCAGCTGCCCCACATGTACGGGGAGGACATCAACGGCCACTTCCGCATACTGGCCCAAAAGCAGAGCCTGCCCTACCTGGAGGCTGCCAGTAAGCTCCAGCAGGCCCCGCTGCCCCCCATGCCCCAGGACTGGGTGTGGGATGTGGGCTGGATGCGCTACGGGCCGGGTGGGGAGGCCAGACGGGTTGACTTCCCAGACGAGGCAGGCCTGGTGTTTGACGTGGAGGTGTGCATGGCGGAGGGACACTGTCCCACGCTGGCTGTGGCCGTGTCCCCCACTGCCTGGTGAGACTAATAGAGAGGACCAAGACCCTCTACTGTGGGAGGGAGGATTTGTTACAATGAGCTGGAGGAACTGACTACTTTATTTCAGTACCAGACATTTTATGTCACTTCTTAGGATTTGTACCTATTTACTTTAACTGTAAAATGATCTGTAGATATAAAAATACTGAAAGGCTTTTCTAGTGACAGGTTGATGGTGTATATTGTGTTTGAACTGGTCAGGAATAATTACAGTTATTTATCAAGGACTATTTCTTTTAGGCCAGGGTGGTATTGCAGTTTCATTGAATACTCTGTATTCTGTCTTTCTGTTTCCTGCCAGGTACTCGTGGTGCAGCAAGCGTCTGATAGAGGAGAGATACTCCTGGTCCAGCCAGCTGACCCCTGCTGACCTCATCCCCATGGAGACCCCAACCAACTCCAGCCGCCCTCCGGGTGGCCAGTGGAGGGAGAGACTGATTGTGGGCCACAACGTCAGCTTTGACCGGTCTTACATCAAGGAGCAGTACCTGCTGAAGGTCAGAGTTCACAGGGTTACGGGGACACATTTTGAAGCATAATTCATCACTATTTAGTGTGATTGACAGTCATTTATGCCGGATTCACACTATAGGGCGGAATGGCACCGTGCTGTGCTGGCTATGATATTTTGTTATCCTCAGGCTAGCCCAGAACAGCTCGGTTTGGCCCAATAGTGTGACTCAGGCATTAGGGTCTTTGGAGTGGCTCATGCGTTCTGTCTTTATTCTGGCTGTTTCCCAATCCACAAGGATGCTTCCATTGGAGGCAGGTAAGCAGCTGCCTTTGGATTGAGACACAGTCTCTGTATGTTATTTTTCCCACAGGGTTCTAAGGCTCGTTTTCTGGACACCATGAGTCTCCACATGGCCATCTCTGGTCTGACTGGGTTCCAGCGCACGCTGTGGATGGCCAACAAGCACGGCAAGAGGCGTGGCCTCCTGGAGGTCAAAGAGCATATGAAGAAAGTGGGCCGGCCTGGGCGGAAGGAAGGGCCCATGGTCAGTGCGCTCTGTCTTCTAGTCCACGATTATGGAACTACACAGAAAACTGTTGATTTGCGATTGTTCTGTAAAAATGTTGTTTTTGCCTATCCGCAGGTCAATAATCTCGTTCCTCAGCCCTTCTTTTCCTGGATTGACTTTGGTTCTTTCCTTCAGGAATCCAAAGTTTTAAAAGGAGCTCATTGGTTAATATATGGTTTTGTTGTTGTGTGTGTATGTGTGTGTGTGTGTGTGTGTGTGTGTGTGTGTGTGTGTGTGTGTGTAGATCGGCTCATGGGACTGGGTGAATATCAGCAGCATCAACAACCTGGCTGATGTGCATGCTCTGTATGTGGGAGGGGAGCCACTGCAGAAGGAGGCCAGAGAGATCTTCGTGAAGGGCAGCATGGCTGACGTCAGGAACAACTTCCAGGTCAGAGGTCAATGAAGTCAAACCTTTCGTGTCCAATAATGTTTGGTTATTTACAAACCTCATTGATTTTGCTTTCCTTAAAAGGGGAAATCTGTAGTTTAAACAACAACATGCGGTCGCCCCGCCACCTTTTTAGGAAAACAGCTTAGGGATGGGGCTGGAGAAATATAACAACTTTCAAATTCATAGATGCCGCTATGGATTCAAGGACTGACCATCCATGAGATCAAAATGATAGTTTGAAGTATTTTGTGAAGCTATACAGTGTTTGTTTACAATGACATTGTTTACAAACAATGGAGTAAAACAAGCTTACATTTTGGGTTAGACAGTTGAACTAACCTCACAAGGCATTCATACGTTATGTTCTTCATGAATAAATTGCTATTTATCATTAATTTTAAAAGTCAAAACATTGATATAGCAATCGTAGATTAGATTACCCTCCCTCTCAAAGTAGTTGTCAGGATGGAAATAAATAATATATATTTTTTCTTTGAACATATATGCCCAAACCAAGGCATTAATCACCCACTATACTTGTCATGACTGAGTCATTTCTTTGCTGCCCCCTGCAGGAGCTGATGCAGTACTGCGCTCTGGACGTCCAGGCCACTCACCAGGTGTTCTGTGAGCAGCTGCCGCTCTTCATGGAGAGGTCAGACAACCACACTTGTTTAATTCATTCATTTAAACTTTATATAATAATAATACAATAATGCTCTGTCCAAGAGGCAAAGCCACAATATGTTTTACTTTTAGGGGTATCTCTAGCCTGGTCCCATATCTGTTTGTGACACTGACTATAGGAGTTAAAACAAACAGATCTAGGACCAAGCTAACCCATATCCCTCTCCACCTGCCAATCATTGGACAGTAGTCTCTCTCAACCAATCACTGTCCCTCCTTTGTCTGTACACAGGTGCCCTCATCCAGTGACGTTTGCAGGGATGCTGGAGATGGGCGGGTGCTACCTACCTGTCAATCAGAACTGGGGGCGGTACCTGGAAGACTCTCAAGACACGTTTGAGGAGCTGCAGAGAGAGATGAAGAAGAGTCTGATGAGTCTTGCGGACGACGCTTGTCAACTGCTGCAGGATGACAGGTGAGGGACCATCATGCATGCAGTACTTGTTTCATGAAGCAATGAGGCTTACATAATGACATTGTAAATACACTATGGTGTGTGCATGTGCATACATACCCGAATATGTGTGTGTTTAAGGCCATGGCCACATTGGGATATTGTGTCAGAGAATTTCGGATGGAGCCAATGCTTTTTCAAACGATCCGTCTTTTTACGTATGCAACTTGTCCAAACTCGTTCGGAAAAAATAGATGAAGAAAAGCTAACAATGATGTACATCATACGATTTTATCCGTGTTCATCCGTCTGATTGTGGCCGCAGCCTTAAGCTAACGGACTGTTTCTCTGTAAGGTATAAGGAGGACGCCTGGCTTTGGGATCTGGAATGGGATGTCCAGGAGTTCAAGCAGAAGAAGGTGACCGTCAGCAAGAGAAAACGCTCCAAGGCTGAGGCTGAGCCAGCACCCAGCACACCACTGAGAGACTGGGACCAGGGTAGGAGCTCACACTATACACCAGGGCCCATATTTAAAAAGGAGTGCTGATCTAGGATCAGTTGCCCTGTCCATATAATCTTATTCATTATGATATAAAAGCAAAACTGACACAATATCAGCACTCCTACTCTGAGACTCTTTGTACATATGTGCCTGGAACAGAGATGGACCAAGGGCCAGTTTCATAAAACTAGTTAAGACTGGTCTATGGTTCCAGGACCAAATACCAGTACTACAGGACTATTCTGTCTTGCTAAGTTGTTTTGTGTGCTTATATTGGATCCTATTTGGGTAAAGGTGTAGTCCAGTGTCATGTGGAACTGTAAAATGATTGACTCTGCTGCTGTGTTGACTTGGATTAAGATAACCAGGTGACTTAGCCATGTTGTTGTGCTGTCAGACCCAGGTCCCCCCACTGAGGAGGAGATGGCAGGGCCGTGCCCAAGTAGGGAGGCTCTGGAGAGGCTGAAGGAGATGGTCAGCCGGCTGCCCAAGAGGAGACAGCACCTGCCTGGACATCCTGGGTGAGCTGGGCTGGACTGGGCCCCCTGTGGAGCTCCATGTTAACTAATAAAACACACTAACACCCTGGTACAGATAACTATGGCTGTGAAATACATCAGGCAACACTCACCAACGTCCTTCCTCCATCTCACTCTTCAAATTCTCATTTGGGCTCTTTCTCAATTAATCTTTCCTTGATTCTTCGCATCTTCTCTCCTCGCCTCGAAATGCATTGGAGAAGAAGGTAAGAGTGGATGAACCTTCTCCTATACGGTGAAAAGGGAGGCGAGGAGATGGGATGTGAGAAATCAAGGAAATCTCATTGAGAAACGGCCATAGTTTATTCCTCCCTACCTTACCAGGTGGTATCGTAAGTTGTGTGTGAAGATGTCGGAGGAGGAGAGCTGGTCGCCGGGGGCCAGCCTGATCAGTCTGGCGATGCGGGTGACTCCCAAGCTGATGGGGCTGACATGGGATGGCTTTCCCCTGCACTACACGGAGCTGCACGGCTGGGGCTACCTGGTGCCTGGCCGCAGGGACAACCTGATGGAGCCCCAGGGGGAGGAGGAGGACGCCACGGAGCCTGTGTGCCCCCACAAGTAGGTCACAGCACAACACACAGCTCAGTCAGGGGCACCAGGGGAAATGGAGACCAAAGACAGGGATGAGTCTAAGTGAATTAATGAATCAGTCAACCAATTTTTTTTTACCACTACATCACTGGGTGTACTATACGTGCATCCACCAGAAGTAGTGTGTGTGTGTGTGTGTATAGTTACCTCTGTGTATTGTTGTGACTCGCAGGGCCATAGAGAGTGTGTACAGAGAGTACTGTGAGCAGAAAGGTAAAGAGCAGCCTAGGTGTCTGGACAACGGCCTCTCTGATGACCTCATGCTGACCGACAGCACACTGTGGCAGACGGTAAGACCCTGACACACACACACACACACACACACGATGGGTCTGTCTTCATGACACCTCCTGAATTACCGTTAAAGCTAAAATCCTTACTTGCTACATCCATTTTATACTTAATTAATTATATGTACCCATTGATTCATAAAGAATATAACTTATAAATGCCTCATGAGCTTAGTTCAACTGTCGTACCCCATCAGAACCCAAAATATAAGCTTGTTTGACATGTAAACAAACACTGTATAGCCTCAACATGATTAAAACTGTAATTTTGATATCATGGATGGTCAGTCCTTGCACCCATAGCTGTCTATGAATTTGAGAGTGGTTACATTTCTTCAGGCATTTTACCAAAACAGAGGCGGGGGGTTTCAACTGCTGATTCTAGTTTTAATAGCTGGAATATATAAATTACATGATAACTGTAATAAAGAGTTACACACAGAGAATGATCTTCCCATATCAACTAGGAATTCTGTGCAAATAGCAAATATGCTCTTCTGTCGGAAAGCATAACAGGTGGGTGTATTTCCTGTGTTGACCTCTAGGTGGAGGAGTTGGGTCGCTTGGAGAGTGTGTCAGAGGAGGAGAACGGTGGCAGGGTGATGAGGAAGAGAAATAAGGTGAACTGTCCCCTCCATAGAGATGGAACGAGGGCACGCCTCTGTTTTGACATTGATTGATTCTTATGGCAAGTGCGCCCTCTATACATCTCTATGGTCCCCTCCTACACATTTCACCTATTACGTCAATGATCTTTAGGATTTGAATGCGTTGGGTGACATGTTCTATGTTATGTAACCAGGAAATGCAGGATGTTAATTCTCTACCAGGTGAGAGTCACTGCCCCTATCACCATGGAAACGGACCTTACAATGATGTCAACTTTCCGGGCTGCTGGTTTTTCAAACTCCCACACAAGGTACATCAACTGATCTATGCGATGCTGACCTAATTTGTGTTGTGCCGAAACAAAATGCCAATCCTCTCATTGGGGGTCGAATCCTAACTCAAATTCCTAACTCAAATGTTCACTTAGTCTTGCATGGCTATAGTGTGGGTATCAAGTGTTTAATAGAATAATCCTATAATCTGTGCAGTATCTGAGCACATGAACGCACCTATAAATGCTTAAGAGACCGTTTTGACTACAGGATGGAAATGACAACAACGTGGGCAGCCCCTTCTCCAAGGATTTCCTGTCCAAGATGGAAGACGGCACCCTGAGGGCAGGGAGGGGGGGCACCAACGCCACCCGGGCTCTGGAGATCAACAAGATGATCTCTTTCTGGAGGAATGCCCAGAAACGCATCAGGTAGCTACCCAGGCTCCACTTCATGTGGACAGTTAACTGACTTGCCTAGTTAAATAAAGGTAAAAAAATAAATAAAAATTAAGAAAAAATTCTTATTTACAATGACGGCCTACACTGGCCAAACCCGGACGACACTGGGCCAATTGTGCGCCGCCCTATGGGACTCCCAATCACGGCCGGTTGTGATACAGCCTGGAATCGAACCAGGAGGTCTGTAGTGACGCCTCAAGCACTGAGATGCAGTGCCTTAGACCACTGCGCCACTCAGGAGCCATGTGAGAATGACTTAATGAATAGGAATTAAATGAATTTCTGGAAAAGGATGGTTGAAGACGTACTGCAGTTATATTGCTAATCATCATGGCCAGACACAATGAGAAATATAAAATGACTCATCCTAGAGGGTTCAAGTACAGTTGTGTTATCATGTCTGATGTGTCCTGGCAGCTCTCAGAAGGTGGTGTGGCTGAGGAAAGGGGAGCTCCCTCGCGCTGTCAGCAGGCATGAAGAGTATGATGAGGAGGGGCAGTATGGCGCCATCTTGCCCCAGGTCGTCACCGCGGGAACAGTCACCCGCAGGGCTGTGGAGCCAACGTGGCTGACTGCCAGCAACGCTCGGGTGAGAGAATAGAAAGAGAGAGAAAACGAGAAGAGAAGAAAAGAATGGTGGAAGTGTACTGGGCAACACAGCTTTATTTAAGGGAGCCACTGATATAGAGGTTGTGTGTGTGGTCTGTGCAGCGGGATCGAGTGGGCAGTGAGCTGAAGGCCATGGTACAGGTGCCCCCTGGGTACCACCTGGTGGGGGCGGACGTGGACTCCCAGGAGCTGTGGATCGCTGCCGTTCTGGGAGAGGCCCACTTCGCTGGCATGCATGGTGAGACTTCACCCCTAGCGCTGATACTCCGATTGATGCTGCATTCATTTTGCTATGAGAATGGTCAGAAATGTGAGTTTCCGACGATGTCCCTGAAAGACAGAAATCTAATGAGGAACTCATTCCCAGTCAGAATATTTCAGTGTCTGTTTGCATTTTGTCACGGAATTCATATTTATTTTACAACAGAGGATGTTTCAAACAGTGCCCCATATCTGGGGACTTGAGGAATCCATTCAGTCATTAACGTGGCCTGTTAATCATGTATCTGTTACTGTGTGTCCAGGCTGCACAGCGTTCGGCTGGATGACCCTGCAGGGTAAAAAGAGCCAGGGCACTGACTTGCACAGCCGCACGGCTGACACGGTGGGCATCAGCCGCGAGCATGCCAAGGTCTTCAACTACGGACGCATCTACGGCGCTGGGCAGCCCTTCGCCGAGCGCCTGCTCATGCAGTTCAACCACCGCCTCAGCCAGCCAGAAGCCGCCAGCAAGGCCCGGCAGATGTATGCCCTCACCAAGGGCCTACGCAGGTACAGGAAGGATAGTGGTGCATTGAATTTAGGTAGGACTGACACCCTATTCACTATATAGGGAATATAATATGCCATTTCAGACGCAGGCCTAGTTATCAAAGATTGTAAGGAGGGGGGACTCCCCTCGTCCACTACCAATGTGTAGCACCTCACCAAGGGGTGCAGTACGGCTAAGATGATGGGAGTTTGGAGCTGTACTGTGAACGTCATCAACTCGCCTCTGCTTGCTCTTTTGGAGGTTTAAGCTTGGATCTAAGCACTTTAAATGCATCTATATTATGTGCACAGAGCAGTAGACAGTAGTTCTATAGCACAACAAGGGATGTTTTGGAGGATTAAATTACAGAAAGGATGTGTGTCAGGTACCGTCTGTCTGAGGAGGGTGAGTGGCTGCTGAAGGAGCTGGATGTGGAGGTGGAGAGGGACGAGGACGGGAGCGTCTCCCTGCAGGAGCTCCGCCGGATCACCAGACTGGCCTCCCAGAGGTGAGGCAGCAGTGTGTGGGTGTCTGTGCTTCTGGAAGGCTATGTGGAGCCATCGCCATATTGTTTAGACCTATCAGGTTCCTTCAGTTCTGCAAACACCAAAGGTATAGTGGTTAGAGATATTGTTGAACCAGGCACTAATGTCAGCTTTGTGTGAACTGAAGTCCTTCACTACCACTGACCCCTAGCCCCTCCCCCTAGATACTCCTGTAGATCTGGCTAGGGACACACTTACTTACTTTCTACCTCATCCTCTCCTGATTGGCCGTGCAGTTCTCGGAGGAGGAAGTGGGAGGTGGCGGGCCAGCGTCTGTGGGCTGGTGGTACGGAGTCAGATATGTTCAACAAGCTGGAGAGCATCGCCCTCTCAGCCCAGCCGGCCACCCCCGTCCTGGGCTGCAGGATTAGCAGAGCCCTGGAGCCTCAGGCCGTCAAGGACGAGGTCAGGAGATACCAGGAGAAACACACAATCATAAGAACACACACAATCCATAAAAACACACACGCGCATACACAATTATAAGAACACACATACACACAATCATAACACACACAATCATAAGAACACACTCACTCTCAATCATAAGAACAGAATCAAACACACACTTGCTGTAAATTAAGAGATGAACGTGTGTGTGTGTGTGTGTGTGTGTGTCAGTTCATCACCAGCAGGGTGAACTGGGTGGTGCAGAGCTCGGCAGTGGACTACCTCCACCTGATGCTGGTGGCCATGCGCTGGCTGATGGAGGAGCACGACATCGACGGACGCTTCTGCATCAGCATCCACGACGAGGTGCGCTACCTGGTCTGCAGCGAAGACCGCTACCGGGCAGCACTGGCCCTGCAGATCACCAACCTGCTCACAAGGTCAGTAGTACTGCCCTGACTCATACACTGTCTCCTGCTGATGACTTGCCAGATCACCCCTTACAAAAAAAATGAAAATTGAAAGTATTATGTAATTGTCATTCATAGCCTGTGAGTTACTTGTTTTACATAAACAGCTTATTGAACAGATTTGAGACATGTGTTCCTCCATACTTTACCGTTGTGCTCTACAGGTGTATGTTTGCCCATGCACTGGGCATGCAGGACCTGCCCCAGTCAGTGGCCTTCTTCAGTGCCGTGGACATTGACCAGTGTCTGAGGAAGGAGGTGACCATGGACTGTGTGACTCCCTCCAACCCCACAGGGCTGGAGCGCAGATACGGCCTCCCACAGGGTGAGTATATCACTGTATATCATTCTTTAAACTGCTGCTCTTAAAACCTGCGTTTGATACATACAGCCCCAGAATGTCTTCAGATTGTAGTGTGCATGTGTTGCAATCATAGCAACTTTATTTATAGACCTTTTTTTATAAAATTATTTTACACACCATCTTACCTCATATACTGTGTACAGCATCTTTGGCTGTTACATGTGGTCTGCCAAACTCTCTAAAACGATGTTGGAGGCAGCTTATGGTAGAGAAATGAACATTACATTCTCTGGCAACTGCTCTGGTTGACATTCCTGCAGTCAGTATGCCAAATGCACGCTCCCTCAACTTGAGACATCTGTGGCATTTTGTGTGGCAAAACTGCACATTTTAGAGTGGCCTTTTTGTCCCCGGCACAAGGTGCACCTTGTAATAATCATGCTGTTTAATCAGCTTCTTGATATTCCACACATGTCAGGTGGATGGGATTATCTTGTCAAAGGAGAAATGCTCACTAACAGGGATGTAAACACATTGGTGAGAAATAAGCTTTTTGTGGATATAGAACATTTCTGGGATCTTTATTTCAGGTCATGAAACATGGGACCAACACTTTACATGTTGTGTTTATATTTTTGTTCAGTGTACATTAACATGATAACATAGAAACATGTTTTAAATACTGTGAAATGTTCACAGTAAATTAATAAATACAGCAGAAAGTTTTGCATGCTCTCAGTCTGCTAAGTGAAAGCTTTAAACAAATGATCAGATAATACAAAACAATCTTCAACCTCTTGTATCTTTCTCTGTACAGCATGTACGTAGAATAACAACACATTGACTCTCCACAGGTGAGGCTCTGGACATATACCAAATCATCGACATCACCAAAGGCTCTCTGGGGAAAGGGAGATAAGAGGGTGAACCGACCAGTCCTCTATTGTCTAGTTAGTGCAGCCAGAGGCATCATGGGATAAAGGTCCTCCAGGGCTGCCCCAACCCAGGCACTGAGTCATCAGACCAATGACGTCAATGGGAACTACTGGTTCTATGCAGGGTCATAAGGCACCAAACAGAAGAAAACAGTCTGCAGCGGGCGGTACTATATTGTTTTTGGCTGCATTATTTTTTGCTACAGTTCGCCCAAATGAACACAACCCATCTCAGTGGATCATCAGAACGCATCCGGATGAATGTAGGCTGCTCCAGACTGGTTAAGAGAGGAGTGTATTAAGTGGTTAAGAGGGAGAAAGATGTATTGTTTTCCATCACTGCTTCCTCTTCTTCTTGGGCTCCTGGCTCTGCTGTGGCTGCTGAGAGGCTGTGGGCTAAAGAAGGAAGAGAGACAAAGCAGCACTTACATGTATCCTCCTCAACACACAATTGAATACTGACGAAATGAATGACTTCAGCTCAGACCATTGGGTCTGGGAAAAACATAACGAGAACCAAAAGAAAAATGATCCATGGAGTTATAACTTATAAACGTGATGTGTGCTATTGACCCCTGTAGAGTGAACAGGACGATATGAGGAATGCGGGAGTATGGACAGGACTAATAAAGCGTAAGTAAATTTGGTGTGATGGAGCTGAGTGAATAGGACACTAAACCAACGTTTTGGATAGCTGTCATGTATGTGTGTGTATATATATATATATATATATATATATATATATATATATATATATATATATATAGTGTGTGTCAGTGTTATGGTTGATGCTCACCTGCTGACTTGCCCTGCTCCTGCAGCGCTGCCTCCAGTGGCTGTGTTGATGCGGAAATCTCTGGAAGTGCTCAGCTTCATGTACTGAATAAGGTTCACCTACACAACACACAGAAACCCGTTTATCTTGTTGTAGTTACAATAATGCATGGTTAGTTTGAGAGATGTTCTGTTACTGAAAAGTCCCACAAGGCTCTGTATCTTCTATTGAGTGTCCTCATTTTCAGATCTTGCTTTATGTTTGGTTACAACTAGACACTTCCATTCAATTTGAGACAATCTCCCATCCCAAAGCACTCCCATACATACCTTTTGATTTCTTGGAGAGGGTGATTAGGTATTTCTCGTACTGCTTTATACTGGCCTTGGTCTCACACAGGAGTTTGGCCTTGAGAATGGGAGAACAGTACGCATGGTTTTAGTTAGACCAAGGCTCAAAATATCAATTGAAGTGGTTGGCCATTTCTTTGTATCTGTAAATAAAACGCATGTAACAGAAACTCCGTACAGATGCTGTAGTGCCCCATGTAGCTCAATTGGTAGAGCATGGCGCTTGCAACGCCAGGGTTGTGGGTTCGATTCCCACGGGGGGCCAGTATGAAAAATGTATGCACTCACTAACTGTAAGTCGCTCTGGATAAGAGCATCTACCGGTACTAAAATGTAAATGTAGTAGTGGCCTCCCCCTCCTTTTTCTTATCATCTGCACCTCCTCCGGCCAGCTCACCACTCTGCAGGAAAACATGTCAAAGGTCACAACAACATGAAAGGGTCTCTTAACTAGAGGACAGTGTCAACAAGAAAAGTTGTATTAGCTAGAGGCCCTACGGCCAGATCTACTAATCGTTTGCACCAGGTGAAAGTTTATCCCTTGATGAAAAAACAGGTGCAAACTTAGTTAATCTGGCCCATAGTGTCATAGGTTGAGGAACAAACGATGCCACCGGTTGGCAGACAATGGCTGGTTAGATTACGTCAACATGAGGCTATACCTGCACGGAGGTGATGGAGTAGCACTGTGGAGTCAGTTGAGAGCCGGACAGCTTGACCTGGAAACACATGGATATTAGGTATTGTGGTGGGGGACGCGCACACACAAACTCACTCACACACCTGGGGCAGATTGTAGTGTGCATGTGTTGCAATCATAGCAACACTATTTATAGACCTTTAAAAAAAAATTTTTTTACACCATCTTACCTCATACTGTATACAGCAGCTTTGGCTGTTACATGTGGTCTGTGGTTGTGAGGCCGGTTGGTGTGTAAAACAAAAATATAAATGCAACATGTAAAGTGTTGGTCTCATGTTTCATGGCCTGAAATAAAAGATCTCAGAAATGTTCTATATGCACAAAAAGCTTATCTCTAAAATGTTGAGCACAAATGTGTTTATATCCCTGTTAGTGAGCATTTCTCCTTTGCCAAGATAATCCATCCACCTGACAGGTGTGGAATATCAAGAAGCTGATTAAACAGCATGATCATTACACAGTTGCACCTTGTGCTGGGAACAATAAAAGGCCTCTCTAAGATGTGCAGTTTTGTCACACAACACATTGCCACAGATGTCTCATGTTTTGAGTGAGCGTGCAATTGGCATGCTGACTGCAGGAATGTCCACCAGAGCTGTTGCCAGATAATGTAATGTTAATTTCTCTACCATAAGCCACCTCCACGTCATTTTTAGAGAATTTGGCAGTACGTCCAACCGGCCTAACAACCGCAGACAATGTGTAACCACACCAGCCCAGGACTTACACATCCAGCTTCTTCACCTGCAGGATCGTCTGAGACCAGCCACCTGGACAGCTGATGAAACCTAGGAGTATTTCTGTCTGTAATAAAGCCCTTTTGTGGGGAAAAACTAATTCTGATTGGCTGGGACTGGCTCCCTAGTGGGTGGGCCTGCGCTCTTGCCCAGTCATGTGAAATCCATAGATTAAGGCCTAATGAATGTATTTCAATTGACTGATTTCCTTATATGAACTGTAACTCAGTAAAATCGTTAATTGTTGTGCTTATATTTTTGTTCAGTATACAAAGCCATACCATACAAGGCAGGGAATGGCAGAAGTGTTGTGCCTGGCTATCTGTGTAGTGTCACTGTTAACACTGCCAGCTTCAATCTCGCCCAGTGGTGCAGGTGTAGTGGTGGCCATATGCAGGCATACTCAGTATGCCCACTTATTTCTCTACAGTTATACTCACTAATTACCATTGAAAATAATTGAATGGTTGAACAATTGAACGATCCATCTTAATTCCTTTAATCTCTGCCATTATAAGGTGGAGGGAAGGGAATGACAACATATAGGTAGCTACCTACAGCATATAGACAATTGTTGATAATTCATACTCAACTGATGCAAGAGAGAGGGTGATGGTCAAAACGTGGTATGTCAAGCCGTGTTAGCTGGGGCTGGATAGATTTGAACGATCCTTGTTGTACAGTGTACACTGTACAGGCACACACACCTGTTTGGTATGATAGCTAGCTAGCTTAGCCTTTAGCTCGATGCTTGGTGGCTTTTAATATAAATTCCCTGTCTTGTCTGTCAGTAAAGCCACCAAGCATTGATGGGAGGCAGCTAACTAACTAACGTTACTTGTTGGTGGCACTTATTTATAACTAACCTGGCGAAAGGTAGCTAGCTAGCTGGAGCGATGGTCAGGTAACGTCAGATAGTCAGACAGCTTTTACTTTGAAAACAGCGAGCACACGTATCCTCTCCACGCCGTCTCTATTCATTAATTCAATGTTGTGGACAACATAAGAAAAATGAATTCATGCAGTTGAAATGATTATCCGTCTTACTGTTTAAGTTCGGATATTGATTGAACCAACCGTACACGGTCTTTATTTTATTATATCAGGCTGCTACTAAAGTAACTGTTTTCGAGTCACCTGCTACTAATGTAATATAGCTGTTACTGGTGGCAGAGAGAGGTGAGGGTCAAAACTTTGTATGTCAAGCCGTGTTAGCTGATTGGATAGTCTTGAACGATCCATGTAGCTACAGGACACACACCTGTTTGGTATGATAGCTAACTAGCTTAAGCTCGATGCATAGTGTTTTTTGAGTCACCAGCGAAATTCACACCCGCAAACCTTTTCCTGTCGTCAATGTTTGCATGCCAGTGATTGGCCCTCTGTGTGGGCTACATATGTCAATTTTTTTAACCATATTTGTTTCTCATGAAAAGCAACTAACGATTTACTAAGAGAGCTAAACTTAGTAACCCGAATTTCCAACGAGTAGCTAGCTATATTAATTAGCTAGTTAATGAAATATGCATATTCCCACGTTGTTTAACAGGTTGTGTTAGCTGGATAATTTATCTGACCGTGTCAAGGAAGGTAACGTTAGCAGAAGAGATATGAAAATGTTGTTTTCTCGCTTGCTAGCTAGCTAGCTAGCTACGAAGCTCGGTCAACACCGTCAGAGGAAGAGGTGAAACATGAAACCGTTCAACACCTGCCCACCTGTTGCACTAACGTTAGCTAGCTAGCTACCCAGTCTCCATCTCATCAAAGTTTTGCGAGCTCGACAGTCAACCTTCTCCAGAAATGAATAAAGTATTGTTCACATTGGATCGGAATGAATGGGGCTCAAATGATATGTTAATGTATAGATTGAGTAGACTGTCCTTTTGAATAGGCGTTAGTTTTCAGGGGCTGCAGTGGGCCAGTGGCGCAATGGATAACGCGTCTGACTACGGATCAGAAGATTCTAGGTTCGACTCCTGGCTGGCTCGAATTTTTCCCTCCATCTAGGTTCATTTAATTTAGACACATAGCTGTTATGTCATGCAACACGCATAAATGCGTATATATACACTACCGCTCAAAAGTTTTAGAACACCTACTCATTCAAGGGTTCTTCTTAATTTTTTACTATTTTCTACATTGAAGAATAATAGTGAAGACATCAACACTGTGAAATAACACATATGGAATCATGTAGCAACCCAACAATTTCTAAGCAAAGCAAAATATATTTTATATTTGAGAATTTAAAATAGCCAAACTTTGCCTTGATGACAGCTTTGCACACTCAAATCAAATTGTATTTGTCACATAGACGTGTTTAGCAGATGTTATTGTGGGTGTAGCGAAATGCTTGTGCTTCTAGCTCCGACAGTGCAGTAATATCTAACAAGTAATATCTAACAATTTCACAACATATACCCAATACACACAAATCTAACTAAGGAATGGCATTTAAGAATATATACATATATACATACAGGAACAAGCAATGACAGAGTGGCATGGACTAAGATACTATAGAATACAGCATATACATATGAGATGAGTAATGCAAGATATGTAAACATTATGAAAGTGACTAGTGTTCAATTTCTTAAAGTGGCCAGTGATTTCAATAGGCCGCAGCAGCCTCTAATGTGCTAGTGATGGCTATTTAACAGTCTGATGGCCTTGAGATAGAAGCTGTTTTTCATTCTCTCGGTCCCAGCTTTGATGCACCTGTACTGACCTCGCCTTCTGGATGATAGCGGGGTGAACAGGCAGTGGCTCGGGTGGTTGATGTCCTTATTGATCTTTTTGGCCTTCCACTCTTGGCATTCTCTAAACCAGCTTCACCTGGAATGCTTTTCCAACAGTCTTGAAGGAGTTCCCACATATTCTGAGCACTTGATGGCTGCTTTTCCTTCACTCTGCCGTCCGACTCATCCCAAACCATCTCAATTGGGTTGAGTTTGGAGGATTGTGGAGGCCAGGTCATCTGATGCAGCACTCCATCACTCTCCTTCTTGGTAAAATAGCCCTTACACAGCCTGAAGGTGTGTTGGGTAATTGCCCTGTTAAAAAACAAATGGTGGGAAATACACATGCAGAGATCATCCGTTCACCCACACAGTGTCTCACAAAGACACGGCGGTTGGAACCAAAAATCTCAAATTTGGACTCCAGACCAAAGGACACATTTCCACCAGTCTAATGTCCATTGCTTGTGTTTCTTGGCCCAAGCAAGTCTCTTCTTATTATTGGTGTCCTTTAGTAGTGGTTTCTTTGCAGCAATTCGACCATGAAGGCCTGATTCAAACAGTCTCCTCTGAACAGTTGATGTTGAGATGTCACAGCACAACTGATTGGCTCAAACGCATTAAGAAAGAAAGAAATTCCACAAATTAACTTTTAAGAAGGCACACCTGTTAATTTAAATGCATTCCAGGTGACTACCTCATGAAGCTGGTTGAGAGAATGCCAAGAGTGTGCAAAGCTGTCATCAAGGCAAAGGGTGGCTACTTTGAAGAATCTAAAATCTAAAATATATTTGGATTTGTTGAACACTTTTTTGGTTATTACATGATTCCATATGTGTTATTTCATAGTTTTGACGTCTTCACTATTATTCTACAATGTAGAAAATATTAAAAATGAAGAAAAACTCTTGAATGAGTAGGTGTTATAAAACCTTTGACCGGTAGTGTGTGTGTGTATGTATGTATATATATATATATATATATATATATATGTGCAAGTTTCTCTGATAGAAACCATTTGAACGTTGAAAATTCCAGCAGTGTGAGTAAATTGAGAAGTCCCGTATGTAATGCTGCATTCGTAACTAAGTGGGAAGTGGAAATGTACCACCATAGCGTGGACTCTAGATCAGGGATCATCAACTAGATTCAGCCGTGGGTCGTTTATTTGTAGACTGCAAATTCACCACAAGTAGCTCAAACAGATATAACATTTGAATAAAACATAATAATTTCAAACCTTGCTTACATTTGTATACGATCACATACAGTCCATTCGGAAAGTATTCAGACCTCTTCCCTTTTTCCACATTTTGTTACATTACCGCCTTATTCTAAAATGTATTAAATCATGTTTTTCACTCATCAATCTACACACAATACCCCATAATGACAGTGAAAACAGGTTTTTAGAAATGTTTGAAAATGTATTAAAAATAAACAACAGAAATACGTTATTTACATAAGTATTCTGACCCTTTGCTATGAGACTCGAAATTGAGCTCAGGTGCATCCTGTTTCCATTGATCATCCTTGAGATGTTTCTGCATCTTGATTGGAGTCCACCTGTGGTAAATTCAATTGATTGGACATGATTTGGTAAGGCACACACCTCTCTCTATAAGGTCCCACAGTTGGCAGTGCATGTCAGAGCAAAAACCAAGCCATGAGGTCGAAAGGAATTGTCCGTAGAGCTCCGAGACAGGATTGTGTTGAGGCACAGATCTGGGGAAGGCTACCAAAACATTTCTGCAGCATTGAAGGTCCCAAAGAACACAGTGGCCTCCATCATTGTTAAATGGAAGAAGTTTGGAACCACCAAGAATCTTCCTAGAGCAGGCCGCCTGGCCAAACTGAGCAATCAGGGGAGAAGGGCGCCAGAGTTCCTCTGTGGAGATGGGATAACCTTCCAGAAGGACAACCATCTCTGCAGCACTCCACCAATCAGGCCTTTATGGTAGAGTGGCCAGACGGAAGCCACTACTCAGTAAAAGGCACATGACAGCCCGCTTGGAGTTTGCCAAAAGCCACCTAAAGGACTCTCAGACCATGACAAACAAGATTCTCTGGTCTGATGAAACCAAGATCGAACTCTTTGGCCTGAATGCCAAGCGTCACGTCTGGAGGAAACCTGGCACCATCCCTACGGTGAAGCATGGTGGTGGTAGCATCATGCTGTGGGGATGTTTTTCGGCGGCAGGGACTGGGAGACTAGTCAGGATCGAGGGAAAGATGAACGGAGCAAAGTACAGAGAGATCCTTGATGAAAACCTGCTCCAGAGCGCTCAGGACCTCAGACTGGGGAGAAGGTTCACCTTCCAACAGGACAACGACCCTAATCACACAGCCATGACAACACAGTAGTGGCTTCGGGACAAGTCTCTGAATGTCCTTGAGTGGCCCAGCCAGAGCCCGGACTTGAACCCGATCTAACATCTCGAGAGACCTGAAAATATCTGTGAAACGACGCTCCCTAGCCAACCTGAGAGAGCTTGAGAGGATCTGCAGAGAAGAATGGGAGAAACTCCCCAAATACAGGTGTGCCAAGCTTGTAGCATCATACCCAAGAATACTCAAGGCTGTAATCGCTGCCAATGGTGCTTCAACAAAGTACTGAGTAAAGGGTCTGAATACTTATGTAAATGTCATATTTCCGTTTTTTATTTTTAATACATTTGCAAAAATGTCTAAACCTGTTTTTGCTTTGTCATTATGAGGTATTGTGTGTATATTGATGAGGGAAAAAATAACAATTCCATCCTGTTAATCAGAAGGGATCAGCCAATGAATTATACTTGTGGGTGGCAGTAATTTGCCATCCTTGGCTTTACCTGTTCAACCAACACACTCTAGATGGCAGTATGCACCCGTTCAGTTTGTTTGCCAACTCATAGAAGTAGTAGAAGGGAAAAAAATTTACTACATCAAAATGGACATGCCTCAATGGCGATGCCCGTGCGCTCACAGACGCCATATTGGGACATATATAAATGATATCTCTATCATTCTCTACGTTTACCACATATGATTGGGAAAAATCTATTTGAACGGCCCTCCAACTGGTAATTACTAGTGGGAAACTTGTCTATCGTCCCTGAGCTCCAAGTGGGAGGTGGGAATTTACCAGTTGTGAAGTCGTAAATACCAGTTGGATGCATTCACTTGCTTTGAACTTGTTGATAAACGCCCAATCGGCTAATGGACAACAAGCGCTGTCAACCATCAACTAAAAGTACAGCTATCAGGCCTGTAAACCAATTATAGTGTTCAAAAACCATATTAATGGACTACTTTTTAGTTGCATTTAACTGCCAAAAATGCTGTTATTGAGGTAATTTCCTTAGTAGGTGAAGTCAGAGGTCTCCATGTGGGTGAAGTCGGAGCTCAAGGATGGTAAACACGTTTCCCACTAGTCAGGGCCGGCCCTGGAAGTTCTGCTGCTATAGGCGAGACAAACCAGGCGCCTGAAGGCTGACTTCAGTCGTCAGTTGAATGTGTTTCCTCCGACACATTGGTGGAGCTGGCTTCTGGATTAAGCGGGCAGGTGTTAAGGAGTGCGGTTTCAAATCACATTAAATAAAATTGTATTTGTCACATGCGCCCACTGTTGTATTCGGCACATGTGACAAATAACATTTGATTTAATGTGATTAACACCCGCCTGCTTAATCCAGAAGCCAGCTGCACCAATGTGTCAGAGGAAACACATTGAAGTGACGACTGAAGTCAGCCTGCAGGCACCCGGCCCGCCACAAGGAGTCACTAGAGCGCGATGAGCCAAGTAAAGCCCCCCGGCCAAACCCTCCCCTAACCCGGACGATACTTTACCGTGAAATGCTTACTTACAAGCCCTTAACCAACAATGCAGTTCAAGAAATAGAGTTAAGAAAATAAAATAAAAAGTAACACAATAAAATAACAATAACGAGGCTATATACAGGGGGTACCGGTACCGAGTCAATGTGCGGGGGTACAGGTTAGTCAAGGGTAAAGTGACTATGCATACATAATAAACAGCGAGTAGCAGCTGTGTAAAAACAAAGGTGGGTCAATGTAAATAGTCCGGGTGGCCATTTCATTATTTGTTCAGCAGTCTTATGGCTTGGGGGTAGAAGCTGTTAAGGAGCCTTTTGGACCTAGACTTGGCGCTCTGGTACCGCTTGCCGTGCAGTAGCAGAGAGAACAGTCTATGACTTGGGTGACTGGAGTCTTTGACAACTTTTGGGGCCTTCCTCTGACGCGGCCTAGTATATAAACTCAGCAAAAAAAGAAACGTCCTCTCACTGTCAACTGCATTTATTTTCAGCAAACTTAACATGTGTAAATATTTGTATGAACAAAACAAGATTCAACAACTGAGACATAAGCTGAACAAGTTCAACAAACATGTGACTAACAGAAATTGAATAATGTGTCTCTGAACAAAGGGGGGGGGGGTCAAAATCAAAAGTAACAGTCAGTATCTGGTGTGGCCACCAGATGCATTAAGTACTGCAGTGCATCTCCTCCTCATGGACTGCACCAGATTTGCCAGTTCTTGCTGTGAGATGTTACCCCACTATTCCACCAAGGCACCTGCAAGTTCCCAGACATTTCTGGGGGGAATGGCCCTAGCCCTCACACCTCCGATCCAACAGATCTCAGACGTGCTCAATGGGGTTGAGATCCGGGCTCTTCGCTGGCCATGGCAGAACACTGACATTCCTGTCTTGCAGGAAATCACACACAGAACGAGCAGTATGGCTGGTGGTATTGTCATACTGGAGGGTCATGTCAGGATGAGCCTGCAGGAATGGTACTACATGAGGGAGGAGAATGTCTTCCATGTAACGCACAGCGTTGAGATTTCCTGCAATGACAACAAGCTCAGTCCGACGATGCTGTGACACACCGCCCCAGACCATGACGGACCCTCCACCTCCCTCCAAATTCTCGATTATCGTAGATTTATCGGTGGTGACAGTGTTTCCTAGCCTCAGTGCAGTGGGCAGCTGAGAGGAGGTGCTCTTATTCTCCATGGACTGTACAGTGTCCCAAAACTTTTTGGAGTTAGTGCTATAGGATGCACATTTCTGTTTGAAAAAGTAAGCCTTTGCTGTCCTAACTGATTGTGTATATTGGTTCCTGACTTCCCTGAAAAGTTGCATATCGCGGGGGCTGTTCGATGATAATGCAGTACGCCATAGGATGTTTTTGTGCTGGTCAAGGCAGTCAAGTCTGGGGTGAACCAGGGGCTATATCTGTTCTTAGTTCTGAATTTTTTGAATGGGGCATGCTTATTTAAGATGGAGAGGAAAGCACTTTTAAAGAACAACCAAGCATCCTCTACTGACGAAATGAGGTCAATATCCATCCAGGATACCCGTGCCAGGTCAATTAGAAAGGCCTGCTCGCTGAAGTGTTGGGGTGGTCGTTTGACCGCGGACCCATTACGGACGCAGGCAATGAGGCAGTGATCGCTGAGATCCTGGTTGAAGACAGCGGAGGTGTATTTAGAGGGTAAATTAGTCAGGATGATATCTATGAGGGTGCCCATGTTTACAGATTTAGTGTTGTACCTGGTAGGTTCCTTGATAATTTGTGTGAGATTGTGGGCATCTAGTTTAGATTGTAGGATGGCCGGGGTGTTAAGCATATCCCAGTTTAGGTCACCAAGCAGTACGAACTCTGAGGATAGATGGTGTCCAGGGCACAGCTGGGGGCTGAAGGGGGTCTGTAGCAAGCGACAACAGTGAGAGACTTATCTCTGGAAAGGTGGATTTTTAGAAGTAGAAGCTCAAACTGTTTGGGCACAGACCTGGATAGTATGATAGAGCTCTGCAGGCTATCTCTACAGTAGATTGAAACTCCGCCCCCTTTGGCAGTTCTATCTAGACGGAAAATGTTGTAGTTGGGGATGGACATTTCTGAATTTTTGGTGGACTTCCTAAGCCAGGATTCAGACACTGCTAGAACATCAGGGTTGGCGGAGTGTGCTAACGCAGCGAATAACACAAACTTAGGGAGGAGGCTTCTGATGTTAACATGCAAGAAACCAAGGCTTTTACGATTACAGAAGTCAACAAATGATAGTGCCTGGGGAGTAGGAGTGATACTGGGGGCTACAGGGCCTGGGTTAACCTCTACATCACCAGAGGAACAGAGGAGGAATAGAATAAGGATACGGCTAAAGGCTTTAAGAACTTGTCTTCTAGTGCGTTGGGTACAGAGAATAAAGACAGGGTCAGAAAAATGGAAGACAGGGTCCTGAAAAAGGGACGTTTCTTTTTTTGCTGAGTTTAGGTCCTGGATGGCAGGAAGCTTGGCCCCAGTGATGTACAGGGCCGTACTCACTACCCTCTGTAGCGCCTTATGGTCGGATGCCGAGCAGTTGCCATACCAGGCGGTGATGCAATCGGTCAGGATGCTCTCAATGGTGCAGCTGTAGAACATTTTGAGGAACTAGGGACCATGCCAAATGTTTTCAGTCTCCTGAGGGGGAAAAGGTGTTGTCGTGGCCTCTTCACAACTGTCTTGGTGTGTTTGGATCATGATAGTTTGTTGGTGATGTGGACACCAAGGAGCTTGAAACTCTCGACCCGCTCCACTACAGCCCCGTCGATGTGAATGGGGGCCCTCCTTTTCCTGTAGTCCACGATGAGCTCCTTTGTCTTGCTCATGTTGAGGGAGAGATTGTTATCCTGGCACCACACTGCCAGGTCTCTGACCTCCTCCCTATAGGTTGTCTCATTGTTGTCGGTGATCAGGCCTACCACTGTTGTGTGTCATCAGCAAGCTTAATGATGGTGTTGGAGTCGTGCTTGGCCACGCAGTCGTGGGTGAACAGGAGTACAGGAGGGGACTGAGCACGCACCACTGAGGGGCCCCTGTGTTGATGATCAGCGTGGCAGATGTGTTGTTGCCTACCCTTACCACCTGGGGGCGGTCCATCAGGAAGTCCAGGATCCAGTCACAGAGGGAGGTGTTTAGTTCCCGGGTCCTTAGCTTAGTGATAAGCTTTGTGGGCACTATGGTGTTGAACGCTGAGCTGAGTCAATGAATAGCATTCTCACGTAGGTGTTCCTCTAGATTGTGATTTGAGATTGCGTCATCTGTTGGGGCGGTATGCGAATTGGAGTGGGTCTAGGGTTTCCGGGATGATGGTGTTGATGTGAGCCATGACCAGACTTTCAAAGCACTTCATGGCTACTGACGTGAGTGCTACGGGGCAGTAGTCATTTAGGCAGGTTATCTTCCCTTTCTTGGGCACAGGTCTACTTGAAACATGTAGGTATTCACAGACTCGGTCAGGGAGAGGTTGAAAATGTCAGTGAAGACACTTGCCAGTTGGTCAGCGCATGCTCTGAGTACACGTCCTGGTAATCCGTCTGGACCCGCAGCCTGGTGAATGTTTACCTGTTTAAAGGTCTTGCTCACATCGGCTACGGAGAGCATGATCATACAGTCGTCCGGAACAGCTGGTGCTCTCATGCATTCTTCAGTGTTGCTTGCCTCAAAGCGAGCATAAAAGGCATATAGCTTGTCTGATAGGCTCCCGTCACTGGGCTGCTTGCGGCTGGGTTTCCCTTTGTAGTCCGTAATAGTTTGCAAGCCCTGCCACATCCAACGATCGCCAGAGCCGGTGTAGTACGATTCAATCTTAGTCCTGTATTGAAGCTTTGCCTGGTTGATGGTTTGTCTGAGGGCTTAGCGGGATTTCTTATAAGCGTCCGGATTAGAGTCCCGTTCCTTGAAAGCGGCAGCTCTATCCTTTAGCTCAGTGCGGATGTTGCCTGTAATCAATGGCTTCTGGTTGGGATATGTACGTACGGTCACTGTGGGGACGACGTTATCGATCTACTTATTGATGAAGCCGGTGACTGAGGTGGTATACTCATCAATGCCATTGGATGAATCCCGGAACATATTCCAGTCTGTGCTAGCAAAACAGTCCTGTAGCATAGCATCCGTGTCATCTGACTACTTCCGTATTGAACGAGTCACTGGTACTTCGTCTCCCGAGTGGCGCAGTGGTCTAAGGCACTGCATCGCAGTGCTAGCTGTGCCAATAGAGATCCTGGTTCGTATCCAGGCTCTGCTGTAGCCGGCCGCAACCGGGAGACCAATGGGGCGGCGCACAATTGGCCCAGCGTCGTCCAGGGTAGGGGAGGGAATGGCCGGCAGGGAGGTAGCTCAGTTGGTAGAGCATGGCGTTTGCAACGCCAGGGTTGTGGGTTCGATTCCCACGGGGGGCCAGTATGAAGAAAAAATAAGAAAAAAAAGATTAATGTATGCACTAACTGTAAGTTGCTCTGGATAAGAGCGTCTGCTAAATGACGTAAATGTAATTCCGGCTTTAGTTTTTGCTTGTAAGCAGTAATCAGGAGGATATAATTATTGAGATTTGCCAAATGGAGGGCGAGGGAGGGCTTTGTATGAGTCTCTGTGTGTGGTGTAAAGGTGGTCTAGAGTTTTTTTTCCTCTGGTTGCTCTGGTGACATGCTGGTAGAAATTAGGTCAAGCAGATTTAAATTTGCCTGCATTAAAGTCCCATCCACTAGGAGCGCCGCTTCTGGATGAGCATTATCTTGTTTGCTTATGGCCTTATACAGCTCATTGAGTGCGGTCTTAGTGCCAGCATCGGTTTGTGGTGGTAAGTAGACGACTACGAAAAATATAGATAAACTCTCTTGATATATCGTGTGGTCTACAGCTTATCATGAGGTACTCTACCTCAGGCGAGCAATACCTCGAGACTTCCTTAATATTAGACATCATTCACCAGCTGTTATTGACAAATAGACACACACCACCACCCCTCATCTTACCAGAGGTAGCTGTTCTGTCCTGCGGATGCACGGAAAACCCAGCCTAATGTATATATTATCCATGTCGTCGTTCAGCCACGACTCGGTGAAACATAAGATATTACAGTTTTTAATGTCCCGTTGGTAGGATAGTCTCGAACGGAGATCATCAAGTTTATTCTCTAGTGATTGCACGTTGGCCAATAGAACGGATGGCAGGTCATGTTTCTGAGGACTCATGACTCGACCTTCACCTTTTCCGAGCCCGTTGGGGAGTTGCAGTGATGAGATAAGATCGTAATTGGATATGACGAAAAACATTTAAATACGATTTTTTTATTTTTATAAAGAAGTTTCAGGGAAGAATGGACAGAAATTGGCATTCTTACCATATTTCTCCAATGTCGAACTAGAGTGTCTTGTTTGCAAATAATTAAATCTTAGACATCCTTATGAATCTAAGCATGGCACTTTCAAAAGATACCTTTCCACCCAGACAGACACTCTACCGACGCAGAAAAATGTAACCTTCAACTGCTGGCTACTCATCCATTGCATAACCCAACAACAGAAGTGCTTCCCTAAAAGCTGCCTGTGTTCAAACATATTCTCTTTTTAGAAAGTGAAAAGCTCAATTAATAGGGACAGAATAGCAAAGTCCATTTTTTTGTTTCCTATCAGAAAGAGAAAATAGAACACTTATTGAAATACTCCCTGAAAAATAGTTTATGCAACTCCCCTATCCCGCCAAAATAGTTTTATCAATGGCTTTTTGTAAAATATTTCCAGTTCATTATATTCTTCCTGCCTTAAACTGTGTTGTAATAATGAACTTCCTTGCTGACAATCAAATTGACATGCTGGCCTGTTTTATTGAATTAATCACTTCTGTGATATTATGCCTCTCTGCCGCATGCAGTGGCCTTGAACGCAAACTTACCGATAACAACACTTTTTAAGGCAAGAGGTTCAAAAGCCTGTTTCCCATTGGCCCCTCTCCAATTAATGTTCATGGCCAGGCCATTTGTAAGGAGTTTTGAGATGATTCTCCACACATTCTCCAGACAGTCCCAAATATATGGTCTGAAAAACAAAAACTCGTATTTGATTAATATAATACTAATTTGAAGAAAGCTGGAATGGTACTCTGGGTCAGATTGTGGCATGGTTGATTACTTTTCAGCAATACATGTAATGATATAATGATATCTTGTCATACCAGGTTATTTTTTAAGTCTTGATCTGAAAGTTGGCCCTCAATTCTCCTCAAGTCTTCCAGCGAGGACATTGGAAGACGAAGGTCTGTCAAATCTGGAACCTCATCCAGGGTTGATCTGTTCGCCTGGAGGTTTTGCAGCTGCAGCAAAATCAGCTTTTGCTGTTGCTTAATAATTTCTATGGAGGTTAAGTTCTCACGAAGAATTGCTGCAAAAATACAAAACAGAACACAGTTGTGTTTTATCCCTCACATTCTTTCTGTAGTTAAAGTTATAAAGGATAACAAAGACAAATATAAACAACATAATCAACACAATCACATTATAGATCAGGGGTGGGCAACTTTGATGTTGGTGGGGGCCACAATATGTACCTTACATGTAACACTTACGATCACACACTGGCTGCTGCTGTTGTTGAATGTTTGGCTCAATCCTTGTTGGCCTATCAGAATTCCCAGGTGTCTCTTCTGTCCTCTGCAGGTCTGATAACTGGTGCAGGTGGCAAACCCTTAGAGGTGTTTGACTGGCCCTTGCGTGGAAACTTTTCCTTTTGGCTCCTCATCCTCACTTTCAGTGGCACTGAATATTTGCGTATTTGTGCCCCTGATGTAAAAAATATAAGGTTATTGAACTCATAAGAATGACCAGTGAAGTAAACATATGTTGGATATTTAGGCCAACCACTGAGAAATATTTTTTAAAATCATATTTGTTATAGTTGTTATACCTTCCTTTTCTCTTCATATATGCGGGGTGGTCATCCTCCTCCTCAGTCTGAAGATCAGATTGGACCACAGCCATAGGAAGCTTACGGCGAGCCTCTTCATATGTGTCTGTAAGAGAATATTAATGTATTGTGTTTAGATTGCAGATACATATTGTTGTCTCATGAGGTTGATGTCAGTTATAAATAGTTGACTGCAAATATAACATTAACTCACCTCTAGTGTACCTGATGTTCACATCAAACAAACCCCATGTTTCATCAGGTGCTTCTTGACGTTTCACTGCCCTTGTGCAGCGTTCTGTGGATGTATAAGGGGGCCAGTAGCTCATGCCATCCTGGACCCATGATGAAGGCACAACTTCGGCTCCTTCTTCTTGTTAGCCCAATTCACCAAGTAGCCTTTGAAACGGTCCGTTGGACTTTCAACCTCATCGTCTACCATCTCCTCATCACCCTCATCATCAATGTTCTCCTCAGCATCATCAACCTCACCCTGACCTCCACCTTCTCCTACACCTGCAGAATAGAATCCCGTATTATCGGCATATTCGACAGCGTTTAAGAAATATATTACCTTCAACAGTGTTATCTTGTGATCAAGCCTTCAATGTTTTGTGATTATTGGTGTCGTAAAAATGTTAGCTAACGGGTTAGCAATTAGCAAGTTTGACATTTCATTGGAAATACTACTGTTATCAGCTTTTGATGAGCGGTTTAGCAAAAAAATATGTCCCGTATTATCGGCATACGGCCCCCAGTTATTGGCCACCTTACTATTTTGTTCAATTACAAGATATATCCATTTAATTTTGTTGAAAAAAGAGACACCAACCACGTACCCGAAGTGTTTACTAGATGGTTGACTAGTTGGCTAGTCTTCCGGTAAAAAATAATGATTTGCCTGTCAACTTTTAATTGCGTAGCCCGGTGCGCCCTCCTGTGGACTCTTAAAAAATTGTTCTTCACCAACATATTCAGTGTTGTAACCAAATAAAATGAGTATTAATAATTTACATCAAATACACTTTAATTTCAGTTATGTGCATTAACATAAACAATGAAAACACTGTTGGAGTTTGTGTTGCAGAGGTGCACTTGGAAAGTAAAGGAAGAAATACACAAGATGGGTTCAATAAATATATATATTATATTTTAGACATTTATTTTTTTGAACAAATAAATAATTTCATATGAACACAAACAAAACAAACAATTCAATCTCGACCTCCATCCCTATATTGTCACAAAAATCACAATAAAAATCCAGCTCCACCGCTACCTCTTGATCCCACTGCACACACCTGCAGTGGAACCAGTGCTGGCAGAAGTCACAGCACACCCATGGCACCTCGGATCTACACTCCTGAGAGGAGCTTGCAGGCGGATCACGCTTCCCGCAGCGAGCACAGCAGGTGGTGTCTTCTTTTATAAAAAAATAAGAAAATAATACAAATTGATTAATATGGTTTTGCAAAATGTAGAAGTTCTTCAACAACAATAGTAATTGATACAACTGAGAGAGCGAGAAAAACAGATTATGAAGTACCTGAGGGTGGTGTGAGATGTGACCGGTGTAGCTTTTCTCTTCCTTTTCTGTGCTGCAGTTTGAGAAAAAGTAGTGTTAGACAGAGCATGTTGCATGAAAACCCTTTTCAACTTTTTTACATCAATACCTCTGGAGGAAGCTGCAGAGGTTTTGGAGGAGGTGGAGATGACTTGAGGGCTGGTGCTATGTACTGTAGATATGTGAAGATATATATATATATATATATATATATATATATATATATATATATATATATTTTACATTGCTGTTTTATAAAACAGATAACAAACAGTCATTTTTTCGTAATTTAACATGTGTTTACCTGTGGAGGTGGTGGTATTCAAATTGCAGGGGGCAGGGACACCAGACGAGGCTGCTATGGTGGTGTGACCAGGGGAGACGGAGGAGGCAGTTGGTCCAGAGGAGGCCGTGTTGGTAGTGACAGACATGGGGGGTGGTGTGCATTGGGGTGGTGGTGGACAAAACCGCCGACGATGGCTTGGAGGAGCTGGTGTTTGTAATGGTGGGGTTGAGGGGCCGACGATGGTGTGGCCGGGAGAGTAGGCATGTGGCCGCCTTCTGCAGCTGGGGACTCCGGCGGCTCCTACAGGTGTTGCACACTGGGAGGCACTGGCAGTGGTGATGCAGCTGTCAGGAGTGGTTCCAGCAGGGGGTCCAGCAGAGGCGATGGCGTCAATGGTCTCATCCATGGCAGCCCTCTCCTGTGCCCTCTGTGTTCTGAGGGCTGCCCGACGCTCTTTCTCCTCTGCCTCGGCCCTCTCCTTCTCACCCCTCTCCTGCCACTGGCGCGTGTATTCCTCCCCGGTGAGGCATGTGGCGACCACAGGGAGTCTTCTGTATCGGTCCAGCCGATACTTCAGGACAGTAAAGTTGTGCCCCAGGTCCTTCGCTCTCAGCCCCCCCTCTATTAGGGGGTTCTCTTCTAGAGCTAGGGATAGGACTGGAGCAGCGGCTGGGACTGGAGCAGGGGCTGAGGGTCCTCCTGTGGTCGCTGGGGAGGAGGTGCTGATGGATGGCACAGTGCTGCTGGTTCCAGGAGAGGCGGTGTTGGGACCCGGTAGGGTCCGAGACGGCATTAAACGGGACCCTTCAATGGCTGAAGGGTCAAAAGGGAAGAGGCCACACTTCTTAAACCCTTACACCACATAGCGCATGTCCTTGCATCGCTGGTACGGGTAGCGGAATACTCTGGCAAATTCTGATATGTTTACCATGTAGGAGTGGTCAAAATGGCTAAGGTCTCCAGCTACCTTGGAGAACTCAGCCTTTAAAGGGCCAAAGTATGCCACGTCCAGCGGCTGCAGGACATGGGTGCAGTGTGGTGGAAGACAAAGAAGTATAACCCCTTCCCTTAGTGCTGCCGCAAGCACTTCCGGGTCCATGTGGCTCTTGTGCCCATCGAAGAGGAGAAGGAGAGGGCGCTCTTTGCATGCTTAATGAAGTGCTGAAACCACTTCCTGAACAGGTCACCGGGGAAACACTTGGGGTAGATGATAAACGGGGGGACGTCCTCCCCAGTTGCGTTGAAGCAGGCCAGCACTGTGATGTGCTCCTTGGTCCCCGGAGCCTGCTGGTACACGTGTTTTGCGCCCCGGGGAGCCAGTACTTTGTGCCTGCTCTGGTCGCTACGAAACCCAGACTCATCGCAGTTATAGATTTGTCTGGGTTTCTCCCTCAACCCACTCTCCTCCAAGTGCTTCTCATAAGAAGTGAAGAAGGTGTCCATCGTCGGACGTGTGGCACACTCAGCTCTCCCCCTATCCAGGGTGTCCGGCCTCCTCATGCTTAGGTTCTTGTGCCTCCTCCTGAACATTTCCCACCACCTCTTCCCCAGTGGTGGGATTGTTTCCCCTGGGTGCCGAAACCTACAATAGAATAGAATAGAATATATAATTGTCCATCCAGGATGAAAATGTTTGTTTTGGCATCACCATACACATCCACATTTACATCACACACATTGAGAACAGTCAGTCCACCAATCTACATACATAAACACATAGAACACCAAATACCTGCATATTTTTTCGGCGTATTTCATCAGCCTCTGTCTGGTGAAGGGGAACCCATGGCTGGCGCAGTAGATACAGTACTGCACCAGAGACTTTTCATCCTCTGGTGCAAGCAATGTGGGTGGTCCACTGCGACAACCATGGGTCACCCGGCCGCTCAGCCTGCCCGCCAGGGTCTGCCGAGGTACACCATGCACCTTGGTAGATAAGAAAAGAAAACTGTTACTAGCAGATAAAATTCACATACACATGATAATATCCTAAAAACAAAAAGATGCCTAACCTTGGCAGCCTGGCAGATAGCCATCCCTGCCCCGCAGTCCTCCATGGCATGGAACATGTCCACCTCACTCCATTGCTTCCTCTTGACTTTCTCCATGCTGCAGTGGTAAATACATGTAGCTAAATAACTTGGCATACTATACACACTTTAGAAAGATATCTGAATATGTATAAACATTTACATTTCAAAGCTAAGGCATTGAAAGGTGATGAAAGTTTTCACAATAACTGAAAGTGTACCCACGTTTTTTGTTTGATGTTATCTGTAATGAAAATTAGTGTCCCAATTAGTGTAATATTGATGCATACATTGTACCATTTTACTAAATACTGCCTCTATGTAGCTGTTGTAAGATGAAACATAGCCAACAGTGATAGGTGTCAAAAAGTTCATGGTTCAAAGTTCCAAATACATTTTTGCAGATTGTGCAAAACGCCTCCGTCAGAGGACTCCAATTTTGATACGGTAAAGCTTGACAACATGCAGCTGTTTTCGTGATATGTATTATCTAACACTTACAATTTCTTTCCTTTTTGCTTACTTAGCAGTTCTATCAACATTTAGCAACTAAGATAGCAATATTAGAAAATCCGTTAGCTATATTTCAGAGGTAAAAAGTTGGATATTAAATTAGGTGTGGTCTGTCGCGCAGTCGAATTTTACAATATGCAGCGTGTTCCACAAAATGTGTACATATAACTTTTTTGAAAACTCTCAAAACCTAACTTAACTTACATAAATTGCACTGAAAATCGGTGGTCAGCTAGCTAAAAGGGTGTCGTTAGTCACAAAACGTACCGTTATTTTTTCAGTCCATTTAAATGTTGAGCTCGAGGTGATTCAGTCCTCCAACCGCTAGAGAGTGTCCGAGGTTAGGGGGTGTCCGATGTTTGGGGAAAATTAGCTAGAACTGTCACAAAATAACAATATTTAGCTGGCTAGCTATTTTGTTTCCATCTTAACAAAAGGGGTCTACCTACCGTCTTGATGGTCGAGCTCTAGTGACAGTTTATAACAGTTGGAATAGCAAGCGACTTATTAACTTGTGCGCTGGTAGACAGGAATTTAGTTTGTCTTTTTTTATGGAAAAATAAATAAATAATTACAAGTTAATTATATAAAGCAGCCCGTGTAATCATCTGCCAGAGAGTAGCCACAATCGGCCTAAGCCCCAAGTAATTCATTTGGGCCAGATAACTCACACCGGAATCGGCCCGAGCTCAATCCCCACATCCTAGCCATAAGTAATACTGCCGAAGGCTGGCCAGACTCGGGCCACATGACGTCGGCCGAGTCTGACTCTCAGTGGAGTGCCCCGACTCTCAGCCGGAATCGGCCCAGATCCACTGTGCTAGCTGGGACTTCTCATGCGAGCTGAGGGGGTGGCACAGATTCTTCCAGTCCCTGTTTCCATCCCTGACCAGCGCTGGTTTACACTGGTGTAAAAAAGGTTTGCAGCAAAAACAGAAGGCTGCATCGTTTTGCTTGGAATAGACAAGCCATGGTCTCTCCAATCTCCCCGTTCGCCATACTCCTATTGTAGTTGGCCACCGAAAATATTTGTTGCCCCTCATCTCTTGGGAAATTCCCGTCCTTATCCTGATGTGGCCCAGCCTGCACTGACATATCCCGTAAAGATCCATTAATATCTTATGGCCACTCACCGGGATCTTTTATGTTTTTTGTCTGGGAGTCGGATTTAGCAGCAGCAGCACCCTCTTTGTTGCTAAGCGAATGAATGGCCTGTCCTAGAGGCTTGTTGTTCTCCACACCGGTTGATGGACATTACTGCACAAATCTCTTTGGTTTAGAGATTGTGCCTCTTTTCTCATTATTTTTATTTTATTTTTTATATTCGCTTCCTGATAGTTTTTGTCTCTTAGACATGGTAGCAAATGTGGTTGCAAATCTCTATAGATTACTTTTAGCTGAAATGATTTCTACTGGTAGCTAGCTAACACTAATCATCTTCCTCACACACAAACATTAAAAAACAATACAATGGTTTAATTGGCAGATTCATTTGTATTAATGTTTCACAATTGGATAATCCCATAAACACACACAAAGATCACCATAGCTACCAAGGATAGTGGGTGTGAACTTTGTGAGAAGCGGGAATGGGATGGGGGGCGGGAACTGCCTCAACGGCTATGAACTGGTGGCTGGGTCGCCGCCGGCGGTGTAGTAGCCGATCAGGGGCAACGGAGGACGGCAGCCAATTGCCAAAATGCTGCCTCAAAATGCTGCCACCTAATCTTGCCTAATGGGAGGGCCTGCCCTGCCACTAGTAATTTCCAGTTGGAGGGCCGTTCAAATTGATTATAATTCATTGGCTGAGTATAATTTATTGGCTGATCCCTCCTTATGTCCCGGATGGTATCATGTGATCCTTCCTTCACCCATAGGAAGGCACCCAGTTGACTACTTTAAAATAGTGGAAGAGTGTGCAAAGCTGTCATCAAGGCAAAGGGTGGCTACTTTGAAGAATCTAAAATCTAAAATATATTTTGATTTGTTTAACACTTTTTTGGTTACTACATGATTCCATATGTGTTATTTCATAGTTTTGATGTCTTCACTATTATTCTACAATGTAGAACATAGTAAAAAATAAAGAAAAACCCTTGAATGAGTAGGTGTGTCCAAACTTTTGACTGGTACTGTATGTATTATTATTTTCTTATTTTTTACCACGCATTTTTTTTCTTTTGGGGTGTTTGTTAACCACCTGTACAGTAGGTGGCAGAATGCACCTAATAATTGTTGCGAACGCCATTATGCCAAAGAAGAAGAAGAAGAAGCAGACGAAAATAACTACAACTACGTTGGCTCTGCGTCACAGGTTTCCGCCCATGCACGCTAGGACAGGGAGATAATCGAGACTGCAGCTGTTGTGGTGCAGTAATGTCAAATATTTTTTGTAACTAAACATTCTGTGGTAATGTTTTGGTGACTACTACGGATGGCTGTGTGTGCCAGGCTCTGCGGAGTGGGTCAGTCGCGGAGGTGCAGGCGGCGACAGCGGCATAATCAACAGGACCAGGGAAGCGACTCCGAAATGGACGTGGAGGAAGGGGAGCGGATTGTGGGTGAGACACAAGCCGTCACCGGTGGTGGCGGCCCGGAAAACTCCGCCGCGGCAGGGCCGAGTGTGGCCCATAAAGCAACTGCTGAATGTGTCCGTGCAAATTCGTATGGGGACAGTGAAAGCACCGGACCACCGAACCCGCAGTCCCTGTTGGATCTGCCCCCAGAGCTTTTGGTGGAAATATTCTCATCGATCCCGGGCACGGAGCTACCAAATCTTGCCCTCGTCTGCAAGAAATTCATGCAAATTCTGAACACGGAAACCATCTGGAGAAGGCGCTGCACGGAGGGTAAATAATAGAGTGATCGCTCATTGTAACTGCAGATAGAAGAATCATTCATTCGCTATATAGTCCTATGCGAAACGTGACGTTTTATCAAACGGGAATAATTGACAGTAATTTATATAATTTGGGCCATAAATTAGTCTATAGCAGGGGTTCCTATCCTTTTTCCCCCCATGGCCCCCCTTTTCACATTTGATTTGTTATTTATTTATTGAGATGGCCTATATTAAATACACCACCAACTTGATTTTGTTTAATTTGAAGGACCAAACATTTTTTGGTTTTGAAGCTCATTTTCTGTAATTCTGACAAGTCTGACATGGAATTGTTTTAATATGGTCATACTATGGATGATTTAGCTATTTGGTTTTGAATTTGAGGACCCCTTTTAGGTATAAAAAAAACGTGCATATATATCTAAAACATATTTTTCTTTTTTATACAATATTTAAATTTGGCCTACTGCTACTATTATAGCCCAGAGAAACTCACTGAATAACACATTCATAATAATAATAATAATAATAATATGCCATTTAGCAGACGCTTTTATCCAAAGCGACTTACAGTCATGCGTGCATACATTTTTTGTGTATGAGTGGTCCCGGGGATCGAACCCACTACCTTAGCGTTACATAAATGGCAAAGAAGACTGTAATAAAAATCATAAACAAGGTTTTGAAGTGTCTGTCCTATATCTAGGAGATATAAGAAAGCTCTTGAAATATATATATATATATATATATTTTATATTTATTTTTTTACACACATATTTAACCCCCTTTTTGGGGTAGGCACAAAACTACCTTCATACTTTCATTCTTTTAACAACTGGTACTGGTTACCAGAAGAGTCCTGTGACACTTGTGGGGGTCGTAGAGCAAAACGAAGAACACCATCCTGTTCATGAGAATCTCCCCTTTCCACAGTGGGGTCACATTAGTTTGATATTTCCATGTGCATCAGAGGCACTTCTTCCTCTGGCATTTTACCGCTTGTTTCTAGCCTAAAGCATCGCTGTTGTATGTATCGTTTTAGTTCAGTTTATATGCCCCTAGGTTGGGAAGTGGGAACCCCTGGTCTATAGGTTGATACTTGTAAAAATGTCCATTCTTTAAATGTGTACCTTGTACCTATGTTTGTCCCCATCCACTCTGCTTCTCTAGCTTTCCTTTCATTGAAAGTGGCTTCCGATGTTTCACCACGCGATACCGCTTCCTAGTTTAAACTCACTGTTACATTATACAAGCGGCACTCGCCTAGCATCATCTGGGTGCTAACAAGCAGGCAAGCAAGATGGGTAGTGCTACGTATCAACCATAGAGAATGATAGAGGACTGTTCTTTGTATCTGTCCCATTATTGCGTCTGAGCGCACGGGCAGAGCCATTAAGGCCATCTCCATTTTGAAGTAGTCAATTTTCTTCTACTACTTCTATGAGTTGGTAAACAAACTAAAAGGTTGCATACTGCCAGCTAGAGTGTATCGTTTGAACAGTTATAAAGCCAAGGTTGGCGATTTACTGCCACCTGCAGTTATGGAACGTTTGGTAATGAGTATAATTAATGGCTGATCCCTCCTGATGACCTGGATGGAATTATGTGATCCTTCCTTAACCCATAGGAAATCCCACCCAGCTGACTACTTCAAAATGGTGAAAGTCCTCAATGGCACTGCCCATGCTAAAACATGCTTTTGGGCACTAGTGTTCTCCATCTATCTTTATGGTATCAACAGCCATTGTCAGCCAATCCAGTAGGGTTTTGAAGCTATGAGGATTTGAATGAAGTTCAGCTTTCCCTAACTCGCCCATGCTTGCATCTCTCACCGGTCCCCCCGCCCACTCAACATCTTTCGCTTTCCTTTCATTGTAAGTGAATGGCTTCTAATGTGTCACCACGGGATGCTGCTTCCTAGTATAAATGGGATGTAAGAATGCGCTGCAGAGGACTTCACTTCGGCTGCAGGGTTCGCGCTACAATGTCACTGCGATTAGGGCTGGGAATTGCCAGGGACCTCACGATATTATCACAATACTTAGCTGTCAAACGACGTATTGCGATTCTCACGATTCTATATGTATTGCGATTCGATACTGCGATTTTATTACGGTTTGACGTTACAAACATATTGCTTACTATATGACTGCTGCAGATAGACGAGAGCGCATGAGAACGAGTTTTGATCAGTCAGGGAAATAAAAGTGCTGAAAACATGTTGGCTCACTATTTAAAAATAAGATGAGAACAAGCTATAGGATGAAAAATACCTGAGTTTTGGCGCAGGTACAGCCGACTAGCAATAGCTAACGCTACCAAATCGATACTTTGAGTCAAATATCGATAGAATATCGTCCAAAAATAATACTGCGATATGTACATTTATATTTTCCCCCCCATCACTATCTGCGATACTGCATCGTTAACGACCAGACTACAGGCACCGCGAAGGAACTTTGGCATTATGCAACACACTGTTTTATCCTTTGTTTTGAGCACACCATTATGAAAGAAGACAGGCCTCAACCATGTCTACTGCCACCCTATCATAAATCAAATCAAATTTTATTTGTCACATACACGTGTTTAGCAGATGTTATAGCGGTGACAGTGCAGTAATATATAACCATTTCACAACATATACACACAAAACTAGTAAGGAATGGGATTTAAGAATATATACATATATGGACAAGCAATGACAGAGCGGCATGGACTAAGATACAGTAGAATATTATAGAATAGAATGCAGTATATACATATGAGATGAGTAGTGCAAGATATGTAAACATTATTAAAGTGACTAGTATTCCATTTATTAAAGTGGCCAGTGATTTCAATAGGCAGCAGCAGCCTTTAATGTGCTAGTGATGGCTATTTAACAGTCTGATGGCCTTGAGATAGAAGCTGTTTTTCATTCTCTCGGTCCCAGCTTTGATGCACCTGTACTGACCTGTGACTCGGGTGGTTGATGTTCTTGATTATCTTTTTGGCCTTACTGTGACATCGGGTGCTGTATGTGTCTTGGAGGGCGGGTAGTTTGCCTCCGGTAATGCGTTCGGCAGACCGCACCTCCCTCTGGAGAGCCCTGCGGTTGTGGGCGGTGCAGTTGCCGTACCAGGCGGTGATACAGCCTGACAGGATGCTCTCAATTGTGCATACTGCCCACAACCGCAGGCAATAACTCCTAGACATAAATGACTGTAAATGGGTTCATGCAGCTCTACCTTCTGTCAACTATGGCTGTGATTGGGCCTAATTGGTTAAAGAAGACATAACTTGCCAAAATGCAAACCTGAATAATGTTTGAACTGTCAATCGTTTGCTATACTTGGTCCAGTGTGCTCTCTGATTACATGTGGTTACTGTAACGACCAGACCTTTTTAGGGCTATTCTGCATTTTGCTCATAGGTATAGTGCACTAAGGTTATTATAGTAAAATGGGGGTGGCAGGTAGCTTAGTTGTTAAGAGCGTTGTGCCAGTAACCGAAAGGTCGCTGGTTCTAATCCCCGAGCCGACTAGGTGAAAAATCTGTCGATGTGCCCTTGAGCAAGGCACTTAACCCTAATTGCTCCTGTAAGTCGCTCTGGATAAGAGCGTCTGCTAAATGACTAAAATGTGGTCCTCTGTAGCTCAGCTGGTAGAGCACGGCGCTTGTAACGCCAAGGTAGTGGGTTCGATCCCCGGGACCACCCATACACAAAAATGTATGCACGCATGACTGTAAGTCACTTTGGATAAAAGCGTCTGCTAAATGACATATTATTATTATTATTATTGTAAATGTAAATGTAAATGTAAAATAAAATGCAATCTAAAATTGGCAAAACAATTTAGTAAACCGAAATAAAAACTAAAAACATTTCTAAAACTATACTGAAACTGTCTTTGGCTGCAAAACTAACTGAAATAAAAACCATCAAATGTGTAAAAAATAAAAGATTATACAAAAAACGTTCTGCAAAAATCAAATGGTTTAAGCTTCTTTTTCTAATGGGGTTTTCGAGCTTCTGAATCTGGCGGTTAAATGCTGCCAGTAGATGCCAACGTTTTCAAATAGGTTTGTACATAACTATCACTAGTTAACAGGGAAGAAATCTGATGGCGAGCACAGAGCGTGACTGGACCAAGCTAGAACAACTTGTGAAGTTGCTGTAGCCGTTCGCAATCCACACCGACCAACTTCAAACTGACAGCCAGTTACTGTCTGATGTGGTGCTGTTCATTCTCAAACTTGAGAATTAACATAAACATGTTTAGCATCTCAAAGCATCTAAAGTCTTCCACGAATACAAGCTGATGATGTTGAATAAATGTCGAATAAATATCCTACACCATCACAATAAAGTCTATTTATTTAGTTGTGATGGGCCTATAAACCTGGGAATGTCTTAGAAATCCAAACATATGGCATGATGTGACTATAATGATGATTTAGAAAAAGTAGCAAAAAAAGGCATGCACTCTGATCCTTGTGCTTCCAGCTGAGAGAGAGATAATTGCTTTGTTGCTCTGCTTGTGTGGCAAACAAGTTAGGGTAGATCTAAATCAATGGAAGATGGAATTAAAATGACATACCGTGCATTCGGAAAGTATTCAGACCCCTTGACTTCTTCCACATTGTTACGTTACAGCCTTATTATAAAATGGATTAAGTAGTCCCCTAGTCTGACTAGTCTCCCAGTCCCTGCCGCTGAAAAACATCCCCACAGCATGATGCTGCCACCACCATGCTTCATTGTAGGGATGCTGTAAGGTTTCCTCCAGACGTGACGCTTGGAATTCAGGCCAAAGAGTTCAATCTTGGTTTCATCAGACCAGAGAATCTTGTTTCTCTTGGTCAGAGTCCTTTAGGTGTATTTTGGCAAACTCCAAGTGGACTGTCATGTGCCTTTTACTGAGTAGTGGCTTCGTCTGGCTACTCTACCATAAAGGCCTGATTGGTGAGTGCTGCAGAGACGGTTGTCCTTCTGGAAGGTTCTCCCATCTCCACAGAGGAGCTCTAGGAAGAGTCTTGGTGGTTCCAAACTTCTTCCATTTAAGAATGACGGAGGCCACTGTGTTCTTCGGGACCTTCAATGTTGCAGAAATGTTTTGGTACCCTTCCTCAGATCTGTGCCTCAACACAATCCTGTCTCGGAGCTCAATGGACAATTCCTTCGACGTCATGACTTGGTTTTTGCTCTGACATTTACTGTCAACTGTGGGACCTTTTTATATAGACGGGTGTGTGCCTTTTTTAAATCATGTCCAATCAATTGAATTTACAACAGGTGGACAACAGTAGAAACATCAAGGATGATCAATGGAAACAGGATGCACCTGAGGTCAATTTCGAGTGTCATAGCAAAGGGTCTGAATAATAATGTAAATAACGTATTTCTGTTGTTTATTTTTAAGAAATTTGCAAACATTTCTAAAAACCTGTTTTCACTGTCATTATGGGGTATTGTATGTAGATTGATAAGGGAAAAAATGAATGTATTCAATTTGAGAATAAGGCTGCATAGGCTACTTTCTGTCCATAACCCTGAAACTAAATAATATAAATATGAAATATAAAAGTTTTATCAAACTGAAAAAAATAGTAAATCTGAAAACTAACAAACTGAAAAAAATTATAATAATGTAAAAACAAATATTAAATTACAACTATAATAACCTTGTAGTGCACCAATGCAAGTTTGCATTGATGATACAATGGCAATCCGGGTTATAGGTTAAAATCCTACACGTGAACTGCCGACATTATTACACATATTAATCGATAATGATGGAAAATAAGATATGCAAGATATTTGAATGGATATATATTTTTAAATAGATATATATTGAGGTGAGAGCATTGGAAATGCTTTTGGCGGTTGAATATTCTTCTCCCATGGGCAAAGAAACTCAAAAGGGGTGATGATATTAATTAACAGTAATTTCGATCTGAATGTGCAAATTGTCCAAACAGATACGCAAGGTAGATGGATTATTTTAAATATGTTATTGGACCATAAACAGATATGGCTCATTAGCCTTTACGGACCAAATAATGATGATCCACACTTCTTTGACAATATATATATAATAAATTATCAACTCTGCAAGCAATTCAAGACTCTGTTATTATGGTGGGAGATTATAATACCGTTTTAAATAGCTCAATGGACCGTAAAGGAAATCACACTACAAACAATCACCCTCATGCTCTTAAGGAAATCGTGAATGTCATGGCTACATTAGAACTAGTAGATATATGGAGGCTTAAATATCCTGATCTAGTGAGATATTCCACGGGGGGCCAGTATGAAAAATGTATGCACTCACTAACTGTAAGTCGCTCTGGATAAGAGCGTCTGCTAAATGACTAAAATGTAAAAAATATACATGGTGGAGACTCAATCAAGCTAGTCGTCTTGACTTCTTTCTTATGTAATTCTCGTTGGCACCAAAAGTTTAAAAAGTGTTGATAGGGGACAGAATGCGGTCGGACCATCATATAATTGGCATATACATTACTCTTACTGAATTTCCACGTGGGCGAGGATATTGGAAATGTAATCAAAACCTATTGGATGATAACTTGTTTTTAACTAGGACAGAGGAATTTTTTCCGACATAACATAGGTACAGCAAATCCCTTTATTGTATGGGACACCTTTTTCAAATGTGCCTTTAGAGGCCATGCAATTCAGTACTCAAGCAATTTAGGTCAAAAGAGTCCACACTAACAAAGGAAATAGAAGGTCTAACAGAACAGATAGCAATAAAAACTGTAACATAGAGGCTCAGAATAAATTAGAGGAAAAACAAAAAGAAATGGAGAAACTTATTCAAGAAAGATCATATGTAATATATTATAAAAATAAAGCAAACTGGATGAATATGGGGAAAAATGCACCAAATTCTTTTTAAATCTTCAACATAGAAATGCTACCAAAAATAATTTATTGAAAATGGTTACAAATGACGGAGTCACCCATGATTCACCAAATTATATTATGAAGGAGGAAACAAAGTACTTTAAGCATATGTTTTTGTTTCAGTCGCCTCCATCTCCTCTAACTGAAGCAAATTGTAGAGATTTTTTTTATATTGATAATGTAAAATTAACAGCCATACAGAAAGACTCATGTGAAGGTGAAATTACAGAGGAGGAACTTCTGGATGCAATTAAAGACTTTAAGTCCGGGAAAACTCCAGGGTTGGATGGCATACCAGTCGAGGTATACCAAACCTTTTTTGATATACTCAGAGGACCGTTATTAGCATGTTTTAACCACTCCTATGTAAATGGTAGATTATCAGACACTCAAGAAGGTCTGATTTCATTATTACTGAAACAGGATACAAGTGGAAAATATAAAGATCCAGTCCATTAAAAAAAATGGAGGCCCCTTACACTTCAGTGTTGTGATGCAAAAATTATTGCAAAATGTATAGCGCATAGAATTAAAAAGGTATTGTTGGACATTATTCATTCTAAGGTTTTTTACATGGGTGATACATTGGAGATAATATAAGGCAAGTACTGGAAACAATAGAACACTATGAAAAATCTGGGAAACCAGGCCTTCTATTCATAGCAGACTTCGAAAAGGCATTGGATAAAGTAGTACTGGGGTTTATATATAAATGCCTGGAGCATTTCAATTTTGGACAATCTCTTATAAATTGGGTTAAAATCATGTATAGTAACCCTAGGTGTAAAATAGTAAATAATGGCTATTTTTCAGAAAGTTTTAAACTGTCAAGAGGAGTGAAACAAGGTTGTCCACTATCGGCATATCTATTTATTATTGCCATCGAGATGTTAGCTATTAAAATCAGATCCAACAATAATATCAAGGGATTAGAAATCCAGGGCTTAAAAACAAAAGGTGTCATTGTACGCTGATGATTCATGTTTTCTTTGAAATCCACAACTTGAATCCCTCCACAGCCTCAGAGGATCTAGATACATTTTCTAACCTCGCTGGATTACAACCAAATTATGATAAATGGACTATATTACGTTTTGGTCACTAAAAAATACAATTTTTACATAATCACATTTTATTGGCAACATGCGCCGAATACAACAGGTGCAGACATTACAGTGAAATGCTTACTTACAGCCCTTAACCAACAGTGCATTTATTTTTAATAAAAAATGTAAAATAAAACAACAAAGCGTTGAGAAAAAAAGAGCAGAAGTAAAATAAAATAACAGTAGGGAGGCTATATACAGGGGGGTACCGGTGCAGAGTCAATGTGCGGGGGCACCGGCTAGTTGAGGTAGTTGAAGTAATATGTACATGTGGGTAGAGTTAAAGTGACTATGCATAAATAATTAACAGAGTAGCAGCAGCGTAAAAAGATGGGGTGGGGGGGGGGGAAGTGCAAATAGTCTGGGTAGCCATGATTAGCTGTTCAGGAGTCTTATGGCTTGGAGGTAGAAGCTGTTGAGAAGTCTTTTGGACCTAGACTTGGCACTCCGGTACCGCTTGCCGTGCGGTAGCAGAGAGAACAGTCTATGACTAGGGTGGCTGGAGTCTTTTACAATTTTGAGGGCCTTCCTCTGACACCACCTGGTATAGAGGTCCTGGATGGCAGGAAGCTTGGCCCCAGTGATGTACTGGGCTGTACACACTACCCTCTGTAGTGCCTTGCGGTCGGAGGCCAAGCAGTTGCCATACCAGGCGGTGATGCAACCAGTCAGGATGCTCTCGATGGTGCAGCTGTAGAATTGAGGATCTGAGGACCCATACCAAATCTTTTCAGTCTCCTGAGGGGGAATAGGCTTTGTCGTGCCCTCTTCACGACTGTCTTGGTGTGTTTGGACCATGATAGTTTGTTGGTGATGTGGACACCAAGGAACTTGAAGCTCTCAACCTGTTCCACTACAGCCCCGTCGATGAGAATGGGGGCGTGCTCAGTCCTCTTTTTTTTTCCTGTAGTCCACAATCATCTCCTTTGTCTTGATCACGTTGAGGGAAGAGGTTGTTATCCTGGCACCACACGGCCAGGTCTCTGACCTCCTCCCTATAGGCGGTCTCATCATTGTCGGTGATCAGGCCTACCACTGTTGTGTCGTTGGCAAACGTAATGATGGTGTTGGAGTCGTGCCTGGCCATGCAGTCATGGGTGAACAGGGAGTACAGGAGGGGACTGAGCACCCACCCCTGAGGGGCCCCCGTGTTGAGGATCAGTGTGGCAGATGTTGTTACCTACCCTTACCACCTGGGGACGGCCCGTCAGGAAGTCCAGGATCCAGTTGCAGAGGGAGGTGATTAGTCCCAGGATCCTTAGCTTAGTGATGAGCTTCGAGGGCACTATGGTGTTGAATGCTGAGCTGTAGTCAATAAATAGCATTCTCACGTAGGTGTTCCTCTTGTCCAGGTGGGAAAGGGCAGTGTGGAGTGCAATAGAGATTGCGTCATCTGTGGATCTGTTGGGGCGATATGCAAATTGGAGTGGGTCTAGGGTTTCTGGGATAATGGTGTTGATGTGAGCCATGACCAGCCTTTCAAAGCACTTCATGGCTACAGACGTCAGTGCTACGGGTCGGTAGTCATTTAGGCAGGTTATCTTAGTGTCCTTGGGCACGGGGACTATGGTGGTCTGCTTGAAACATGTTGGTATTACAGACTCAGTCAGGGACAGGTTGAAAATGTCAGTGAAGACACTTGCCAATTGGTCAGCACATGCTCGGAGTACACATCCTAGTAATCCGTCTGGCCCTGCGGCCTTGTGAATGTTGACCTGCTTAAAAGTCTTACTCACATTGGCTACGGAGAGCGTGATCACATAGTCATCCGGAACAGCTGGTGCTCTCATGCATGTAGTTTACCAATAAAATGGTCTGATGGTGATGTGGATATACTCGGAATACATATCCCAAATGAAATAAATGATCTCACTACAATACATTTTAATAGAAAGTTAGCAAAAATAGATAAGATCTTGCTACCATGGAAAGGTAAATACCTGTCAATTTGTGGAAAAATCACCCTGATTTAACTCTTTAGTATTATCCCAGTTGACCTATGTTCTTATATTCTTGCCTATGCCTAGCAAACAGTTTTTTTAATTATATGAGAAAAAAATATTCCATTTTATTTGGAACGGCAAGCCAGACAAAATTAAACGGGCCTATTTATATAATGAATATGAATTCGGAGGACAGAAATGATTAAATATTAAAGCATTAGACCTATCACTAAAAGCTTCAGTCATACAAAAGTTATACATAAATCCGAACTGGTTCTCTAGCAAATTAGTAAGATTGTCTCACCCAATGTTCAAGAATGGACTTTTTCCCTTTATTCAGATTACAACCTCTCACTTTAAGTTATTTGAAAAGGAAATAATCTCCCAAATATCACTCTCTAAAACAAGCCATAGAAAGTTGGTTGCAATTTCAGTGTAATCCTCCAGAAACGACAGCACAAATAATGCAACAAATATTGTGGTTAAACTCAAATATACTAATTGATGAAAAACCATTTTTTTTGACAAAATGTTTAAAAAAGGTATAATCTTCGTAAATAATATTATCGGTAGGATTGGTGGAGTTGTCGCACATGCAGCTAACAAGAACATATGGAAATGTCTGCTCTACCCAAAATTACAACCAAATAATTGTTAGGGGACAGGACAACTTCACCGCATCAAAGGGACGATGGACGGGACCACGTACCGTCAAATCTTGGGTGAGAACCTCCTTCCCTCAGCCAGGGCATTGAAAATAGGTCGTGGATGGATATTCCAGCATGACAATGACCCAAAACACACGGCCAAGGCAACAAAGGAGTGGCTCAAGAAGAAGCACATTAAGGTCCTGGAGTGGCCTAGCCAGTCTCCAGACCTTAATCCCATAGAAAATCTGTGGAGGGACCTGAAGGTTGGAGTTGCCAAACGTCAGCCTCGAAACCTTAATGACTTGGAGAAGATCTGCCAAGAGGAGTGGGACAAAATCCCTCCTGAGATGTGTGCAAACCTGGTGGCCAACTACAAGAAATGTCTGACCTCTGATTGCCAACAAGGGTTGTACTAAGTCATGTTTTGCAGAGGGGTCAAATACTTATTTCCATCATTAAAATGCAAATCAATTCATAACATTTTTGACATGCGTTTTTATGGATTTTGTTGTTGTTATTCTCTCTCACTGTTCAAATAAACCTACCATTAAAATTATAGACTGATCATGTCTTTGTCAGTGGGCAAACGTACAAAATCAGCAGGGGATCAAATACTTTTTTCCCTGAATATAGGTTATAGGTTGAGCGCTTTTGTGAAAGAGCACAGTTAGAAAAATATGGCATATAGAAGCAAACCAGATGGACATCATGAAGATGAACTGAGGAAGTTCAGGAGTAAAAACAAACTAAATATAATTATTGTAGAATTTGACTGTGTCCATAAAATGTATATAGTATGTATGGGCTGGAAGTAGAGGCCTAAGCGTTGTTGTTCACTAGTTTACTCCAATTGGGGAAGGGGTGGTGGGGTTGGAAAGTAATGAAGGGAAATTTGTGTGTGTGTGTGTGTGTGTGTGTATGGATGTATGGATGTATGTATATGTGTGTGTGTATATACACTGCTCAAAAAAAGAAAGGGAACACTAAAATAACACATCCTAGATCTGAATGAATTAAATAATCGTATTAAATACTTTTTTCTTTACATAGTTGAATGTGCTGACAACAAAATCACACAAAAACTATCAATGGAAATCAAATTTATCAACCCATGGAGGTCTGGATTTGGAGTCACCCTCAAAATTAAAGTGGAAAACCACACTACAGGCTGATCCAACTTTGATGTATTGTCCTTAAAACAAGTCAAAATGAGGCTCAGTAGTGTGTGTGGCCTCCACGTGCCTGTATGACCTCCCTACAACGCCTGGGCATGCTCCTGATGAGGTGGCGGATGGTCTCCTGAGGGATCTCCTCCCAGACCTGGACTAAAGCATCCGCCAACTCCTGGACAGTCTGTGGTGCAACGTGGCGTTGGTGGATGGAGCGAGACATGATGTCCCAGATGTGCTCAATTGGATTCAGGTCTGGGGAACGGGTGGGCCAGTCCATAGCATCAATGCCTTCCTCTTGCAGGAACTGCTGACACACTCCAGCCACATGAGGTCTAGCATTGTCTTGCATTAGGAGGAACCCAGGGCCAACCGCACCAGCATATGGTCTCACAAGGGGTCTGAGGATCTCATCTCGGTACCTAATGGCAGTCAGGCTACCTCTGGCGAGCACATGGAGGGCTGTGCGGCCCCCAAAAGAAATGCCACCCCACACCATGACTGACCCACCGCCAAACCGGTCATGCTGGAGGATGTTGCAGGCAGCAGAACGTTCTCCACGGCGTCTCCAGACTCTGTCACTTCTGTCACGTGCTCAGTGTGAACCTGCTTTCATCTGTAAAGAGCACAGGGCGTCAGTGGCGAATTTGCCAATCTTGGTGTTCTCTGGCAAATGCCAAACGTCCTGCACGGTGTTGGGCTGTAAGCACAACCCCCACCTGTGGACGTCGGGCCCTCATACCACCCTCATGGAGTCTGTTTCTGACCGTTTGAGCAGACACATGCACATTTGTGGCCTGCTGGAGGTCATTTTGCAGGGCTCTGGCAGTGCTCCTCCTGCTCCTCCTTGCACAAAGGCGGAGGTAGCAGTCCTGCTGCTGGGTTGTTGCCCTCCTACGGCCTCCTCCACGTCTCCTGATGTACTGACCTGTCTCCTGGTAGCGCCTCCATGCTCTGGACACTACGCTGACAGACACAGCAAACCTTCTTGCCACAGCTCGCATTGATGTGCCATCCTGGGTGAGCTGCACTACCTGAGCCACTTGTGTGGGTTGTAGACTCCGTCTCATGCTACCACTAGAGTGAAAGCACCGCCAGCATTCAAAAGTGACCAAAACATCAGCCAGGAAGCATAGGAACTGAGAAGTGGTCTGTGGTCACCACATGCAAAACCAGTCCTTTATTGGGGGTGTCTTGCTAATTGCCTATAATTTCCACCTGTTGTCTATTCCATTTGCACAACAGCATGTGAATTTTATTGTCAATCAGTGTTGCTTCCTAAGTGGACAGTTTGATTTCACAGAAGTGTGATTGACTTGGAGTTACATTGTGTTGTTTAAGTGTTCCCTTTATTTTTTTGAGCAGTGTATATATATATATATATATATATATATGAGAAAAAAAACATATGGGGGATTGGAAGTGATGCAGACAATTACATTGATGGAAGTTACAATCTATCTGAAATAAGTGGTTTCTCAGTGAAAGCCATAGGCCTTGTTGGTCCAAGATGCAGCAGTGTAATATTGGCTGTGCCATTGGGACATCTGCCAAGTAGAGCAGTAGTGGACACAGTAGAAATGTTTCATTTGAGAGCAATGTGCATTCTAGTAGCCAAGTCATCATGTAAACATGGTGCGCAAGGCAGCTATGATATGTTCACTGTAGATGCGCAGGCCGGGGGGGGGGGTAATTCAAGTTGGAGCCTTGAGGTCTTGAGTACTGCTGGTTTTCTGTTCTACCTGATAATTACTTGCACCTACCTGGTGTCCCAGGTCCAAATCAGTCCTTGATTAGAGGGGAATAATGAAAATCAGCAGTGGAACTGGCTTAGAGGTCCATATTTGAATTGGCCTGGTATACCATGTATTGGATTTGGATTTCTTCCTTTATTCATAGTATCTAATCCATTATTGGGTCAGCATCGCTTTGGAATTTGGGATGTGCATATTTATCATACAAGCTTGGGGGTCCAGATCTGAATGTGCTTTTGTCATGCCATCATGTATGGATGGAGTTGGCTAAAGCACAAATAGCTTTGATGACTAGGCTACTGTCACAAACTGCCTTGGCCTTCATTGTCACATGCCTGTCTGTCTGTCTGTTTGTATCTCTCTCCCAAAGAGTTTGGAATGAGGGAGGACTTGCGCAAGATGGAGGTGGCGGGTGTGTCCAGTCGGGAGCTCTATGCCAAACGTGAGTCACTCTCTTTCTGAAAACATCAAACATTTATTATCAGGACCAAGAGTTTTTCCTGATCAGAACTGACCAGGAAAAACTCTGGGGCATAGTTAGACTACAATGGGCATCTTCACATTGACTAATTGAACCAAGTCACACTAGTATCACTTGTGCATTGGAGGTCCAGGAATAATACCACATACTGTCACTTTCTGCAAACCATCGATGACTCTGTTTCATCCTCTAAATTCCAGCATCTTGACTAGCTTCGAACTCATTTGGACAGGGGCTGCTGTTAAACACTTTCCAGTAGTTAGCAGTGGCACCCTTTTGATTGATTTTCTTGTGTTTGATACTTTGGGGATTAACTCAATTGTTTGCAACTGTAGGGGTCACCTCAAGATGGCTTGTGGGAAATTGCTCTTCGGGGTGGAGAGATGGTGCTTGCTTTGTTTTCATGTCATGAAGTTGATGCTATCAGGGTTGGGGCTAGGTTGGTTCTAGGGTAGGTTGTTTCGAGTTGTAGTCTCATGTGGTTGGTCAGTAACAAACCCTGAATTATGACTCAGCCAGCCTAGGTATTTCAGGAACCTCTAGGTCCTTTCAAGCTCTCTTTTTGTCTCTGTAATCTCCCTCTCTCTCCTGCGCTCCCACTGCCCCTCCCTCCCTCAGTGGAGGTAGCCATGGCATGTGCTCCGTGACCCTATGGGCCTAGCTCTCTGCCTCTCCCCTTCCCTCCCTTTACCACCAATTTAGAAAGCACCTCACACATTCACACATGTAAGAGGTATTTAAATTGTTAACTAAAATGTTTCAAAGATGGACATACAGACACTAGACAGTCGGACTGACCGACACCAGACAGTCTTTAGACAGAAAGATGGACAGAGACGCTAGACGGACGGACAGACTATATGGACAGACACCAGACCGACAGATACAGAAATGACACTCGACAGACTCATGCCACAATGACTAGCTGCTTTGAAAGGCTGGTTATGGCACACATCAACTCCATCATTCCAGAAACCCTAGACCCACTCCAATTTGCATACCGCCCCAACAGATCCATAGACAACACAATCTCAATTGTACTCCATACTGCCCTTACCCACCTAGATAAGAGGAATACCTATGTGAGAATGCTGTTCATTGACTACAGCTCAGCGTTCAACACCATTTGTCCCCTCCAAGCTCGTCACCAAGCTTAGGACCCTGGGACTGAACACCTCCCGATGAGAGAGCATACAGGGAGGAGTCAGTGACCTGACAGTGTGGCGCCGTGACAACAACCTCTCCCTCAACGTCAGTTAGACCCAGGAGCTGATCGTGGACTACAGGAAACTGGGGGTTTGAGCACGTCCCCATCCACATCGACCGGGCTGCAGTGGAGAGGGTTGAGAGCTTCATGTTCCTCTGTGTCCAAATCACTAAGGACTTCAAATGGTCCACACGCGCGCACAGTCGTGAAGAAAGCGCGACAGAGCCTCTTCCCCCTCAGGAGGTTGCAAAGGTTTGGCATTGGCCCTCAAATCCTCAAAAAGTTATACAGCTGCACCATTGAGAGCATCTTGACTGGCTGCACCACTGCTTGCTATGGCAACAGCACCGCACTTGATCTCATGGCGCTGGGGTCAAGCTCCCTGCCATCCAGGACCTCTATATCAAGTGGTGTGAAAGGAAGGCCCGGAAAATCGTTAAAGACTCCAGCCACCCTAGCCATAGACTGTTCTCTCTGCTTCCGCATGGCAAGCGGTACCAGTGATTCAAGTCTGACACCAACAGATTCCTGAACAGCTTCTATCTCCAAGCAATAAGACTGCAAATAGCTAACAAAATGGCTACATGGACTATCTGAGTGACCATTGTATTTTATCAGTGGTGGAAAAAGTACCCAATTGTCATACAAATAAAGATACCTTAATAGACAATGACTCAAGTAAAAGTCACCCAGTAAAATACTACTTGAGTAAAAGTCTAAAAGTATTTGGCTTTAAATATATCAAATGTAAATGTAACTGCTAAAATATACAGTGCATTCGGAACGTTTTCAGACCCCTTGATTTTTTTCCACATTTTGTTACGTTAAAGCCTTATTCTAAAATGATTCAAATCAAATAAATTCCTCAGCAATCTACGCACAATACCCCATAATGACAAAGCATTTGCACATTTTATAAAAAGTAAAAAACAGACCCTTTGCTATGAGACTCGAAATTGAGCTCAGATGCATCCTGTTTCCATTTACCATCCTTGAGATATTTATACAACTTGATTGGAGTCCACCTGTGGTAAATTAAATTGATTGGACATGATTTGGAAAGGCAAACACCTGTATACCTTCTCTACTTTTGAAGAACTAGTACAATTATTTCGTCAGACAGCTCTGCAGCATACTTAGGCAGGCTAGCTACACTGAACAAAAATATAAACGCAACATGTAAAGTTTTGGTTTCATGAGATGAAATAAAAGATCACAGAAATTTTCCAAACGCATAAAAAGCTTATTTCTCTCAAATTTTGTGCACAAATTTGTTTACATCCCTGTTAGTGAGCATTTCTCCTTTGCCGAGATAATCCATCCACCTGACAGGTGTAGCATATCAAGAAGCTGATTAAACAGCAGGATCATTACACAGGTGCACCTTGTGCTGAGGACAATAAAAGGACACTCAAATGTGCAGTTTTGTCACACAACACAATGCCACAGATGTCTCAAGTTGAGGGAGCATGCAAGTGGCATGCTGACTGCAGGAATGTCCACCAAAGCTGTTGCCAGAGAATTGAATGTTAATTTCTCTACCATAAGCCGCCTCCAACGTCGTTGTAGAGAATTTGGCAGTACGTCCATCTGGCCTCACAACCACAGACCACATGTATGGTGTCGTGTGGGTGAGCGGTTTGCTGATGTCAATGTTGTGAACAGAGTGTCCCATGGTGGCGGTGGGCTTATGTTATGGGCAGGCATAAGTTACGGACAACGAACACAATTGCATTTTATCAATAGCAATTTGAATGCACAGAGATACCAGGACGAGATCCTGTGGCCCATTGTCGTGCCATTAATCTGCCATCATCACCTCATGTTTCAGCATGATAATGCATGGCCCCATGTCGCAAGGATCTGTACACAATTCCCGGAAGCTGAAAATGTCCCAGTTCTTCATACCCACATGTCACCCAATGAGCAAGTTTGGATGCTCTGGATCGACATGTACGACAGTGTGTTCCAGTTCTCACCAATATCCAGCAACTTCCCACAGCCATTGAAGAGGAGTGGGACAACATTCCACAGGCCACAATCAACAGCCTGATCAACTCTATGCAAAGGAGATGTGTCGCGCTGCATGAGGCAAATGGTGGTCACACCAGATACTGACTGGTTTTCTGATCCACGCCCCTACCTTTTTTTTAAAGTACACTACATGACCAAAAGTGTGTAGACACCTGCTCGTCAAACATCTCATTCCAAAATCATGGGCATTAATATGATCCCCCCTTTGTTGCTATAACAGCCTCCACTCTTCTGGTAAGGCTTTCCACTAGATGTTGGAACATTGCTGCGAGGACTTGCTTCCATTCAGCCACAAGAGCATTAGTGAGGTCGGGCACTGATGTTGGGCGATTAGGCCTGGCTCGCCCAACATCAGTGCCCAAGGTGTTCGATGGGGTTGAGGTCAGGGCTCTGTGCAGGCCAGTCAGGTTCTTCCACACCGAATTGTCTAGAAGTCATTGTATACTGTAGCATTGATTTCCCTTCACTGGAACTAAGGAGCCCGAACCATGAAAAACAGCCCCAGACCATTATTGCTCCTCCACCAAACTTTACAGTTGGCACTATGCATTGGGGCAGGTAGCGTTCTCCTGGCATACGCCAAACCCAGATTCGTCTGTCGGACTGCCAGATGGTGATGCGTTATTCATCACTGCAGAGAATGCGTTTCCACTGCTCCAGAGTCCAATGGCGGTGAGCTTTATACCACTCCAGCCGATGCTTGGCATTGCGCATGGTGATCTTGGTCTTGTGTGCAGCTGCTCGGTCATGGAAACCCATTTCATGAAGCCCCCGACAAACAGTTATTGTGCTGAAGTTGCTTCCAGAGGCAGTTTAGAACTCGGTAGTGAGTGTTGCAACTGAGGACAGACAATTTTTACTCGCTTCAGCAGTCCCGTTCTGTGAGCTTGTGTAGCCTACCACTTCTCAGCTGAGCCATTGTTGCTCCTAGACGTTTCCACTTCACAATAACACCACTTACAGTTGACCGGGGCAGCTCTAGCAGTGCAGAAATTTTACGAACTGACTTGTTGGAAAGGTGGCATCTGATGACTGTGCCATGTTGAAAGTCACTGAGCTCTTCAGTAAGGCCATTCTACTGCCAATGTTTGTCTGTGGAGATTGCATGACTGTGTGCTCGATTTTATACACCTGCCAGCAACGGGTGTGGCTGAAATAGCAGAATCCACTAATTTGAAGGGGTGTCCACATACGTTTGTGTATATACGCTACCAGTGAAAAGTTTGGACACCTACTCATTCAAAGGTTTTTATTTTATTTTCACTCTTTTTTACATTGTAGAATAATAGTGAAGACATCAAAACTATGAAATAACACATGGAATCATGTAGTAACCCAAAAAGTGTTAAACAAATCAAAATGTATTTTATATTTGAGATTCTTCAAATAGCCACCCTTTGCCTTGATGACAGCTTTGCACACTCTTGGCATTCTCTCAACCAGCTTCATGAGGTAGTCACCTGGAATGCATTTCAATTAACAGCTGTGCTTTCTTAAAAGTTAATATGTGGAATTTCTTTCCTTCTTAATGCGTTTGAGCCAATAAGTTGTGTTGTGACAAGGTGGGGGGGGTGGTGGGGGGGGGGGGGGGGGGGGGGGGGGGTGTATACAGAAGATAGCCCTATTTGATAAAAGACCAAGTCCATATTATGGCAAGAATAGTTCAAATAAGCAAAGAGAAACAACAGTCCATCATTACTTTGAGGCATGAAGGTCAGTCAATACGGAAAATTAAGAACTTTGAAAGTTTCTTCAAGTGCAGTCGCAAAAACCATCAAGCACTATGATGAAACTGGCTCTCATGAGGACCACCACAGGAATGGAAGACCCAGAGTTACCTCTGCTGCAGAGGATAAGTTCATTAGCATTACCAGCCTCAGAAATTGCAGCCCAAATAAATTCTTCACAGAGATGAAGTCACAGACACATATCAGCATCAACTATTCAGAGAAGACTGCGTGAATCAGGCCTTCATGGTCGAATTGCTGCAAAGAAACCACTACTAAAGGACACCAATAAGAAGAAGAGACCTGCTTGGGCCAAGAAATACGAGCAATGGACATTAGACCGGTGGAAATGTGTCCTTTGGTCTGGAGTCCAAATTGGAGATTTTTGGTTCCTTCGCTGTGTCTTTGTGAGACGCGGTGTTGGTGAACGGATGATCTCCGCATGTGTAGTTCTCACCGTAAAGCATGGAGGAGGAGGTGTTATGGTGTGGTGGTGCTTTGCTGGTGACGGTCTGTGATTTATTTAGAATTCAAGGGACACTTAACCAGCATGGCGACCACAGCATTCTGCAGCGATACACCATCCCATCTGATTTGGGCTTAGTGGGACTGTCATTTGTTTTTCAACAGGACAATGACCCAACACACCTCTAGGCTGTGTAAGGGCTATTTTACCAAGAAGGAGAGTGATGGAGTGCTGCATCAGATGACCTGGCCTCCACAATCCCCCGACCTCAACCCAATTGAGATGGTTTGGGATGAGTCGGACGGCAGAGTGAAGGAAAAGCAGCCAACAAGAGCTCAGCATATGTGGGAACTCCTTCAAGACTGTTGGAAAAGCATTCCAGGTGAAGCTGGTTGAGAGAATGCCAAGAGTGTGCAAAACTGTCATAAAGGCAAAGGGTGGCTATTTGAAGAATCTCAAATATAAAATGTATTTTGATTTGTTTAACACTTTTTTTGGTTCCTACATGATTCCCTATGTGTTATTTCTACAATGTAGAAAATAGTCAAAATAAAGAAAAACCTTGAATGAGTAGGTGTTCTAAAACTTTTGACTGGTACTGTATAGTGTATCTGTGACCAGCAGATGCATATCTGTATTCCCAGTCAGGTGAAATCCATAGATTAGGGTCTAATGGGCGTCAGTCAATTGACTGATTTCCTTTTATATGAACTGTAATCTTTGAAATTGTTGCATGTTGCATTCATATATTTTTTTCAATATAAATAGGACGACTAAAGACATTACAGTATGGGGAGCACATAATGTTAGATGGCCTGGCTGGCTGACTGCTACTGCTTGAGCAGAGATGATTACTTTAAGGAATGAAAACAAATTAAGTAATAAAATAAAAACTAAGTAATATACACAACTGAAATATTTATATTTCATTGTAATGTCCTATTTTTCTATTGATGTCTACCCAATGTGGACCTGACAGAGGCAATGGAATAGTTTCAATGTTTTGGCAGTTCAATTTAACTATTTTGGGCTTAGGAATTTCCATTAAAAAAGCTCTAAATCATTGTAACGTCATTATTTCATAATACATTTAATGTATTGAAACCGTGATTGTAATTGAAACCGTGATTATTTTTATATAATCGAACCAACCTCAAAAAGCACTAGAAAGGGATATTCAGAGTCCGTTTTTTTTATTCTTACACATCTACCAATCGGTACCCTTCTTTGCTAGGCATTGAAAAACTTCCCTGGTCTTTGGTTGAATCTGTGCTTGAAATTCACTACTTGATTGAGGGACCTTACAGATAATTGTATGTGTGGGGTACAGAGATTGGGTAGTCATAAACAAATCATGCTAACCACTATTATTGAACACAGAGTGAGTCCATGCAAATTATTATGTGATTTGTTAAGCACATTTTTACTCCTCAACTTATTTAGGCTTGCCATAACAAAGGGGTTGAATACTTAGACTCGACATTTCAGCTTTTCATTTTTTATTATTTTCGAAAATCTTCTACAAACAAAATTCCACTTTGACATTATAGAGTATTGTGTGTAGGTCAGTGACACAACATCTCAATTGAATCCATTTCAAATTCAGGCTGTAACACAAAATGTAGAAGAAGTCCAGGCTCTGTCGTAGCCGGCCGCGACCGGGAGACCCATGGGGCGGCGCGCAATTGGCCCAGCGTCGTCCAGGGTAGGGGAGGGAATGGCCGGCAGGGATGTAGCTCAGTTGATAGAGCATGGCGTTTGCAACGCCAGGGTTGTGGGTTCGTTTCCCACAGGGGGTATGAAAAAAAAAAAAAATTATAATGTATGCACTAACTGTAAGTCGCTCTGGATAAGAGCGTCTGCTAAATGACTAAAATGTAAATGTAAAATGTAAAGGTGTGTGAATACTTTCTGATTGCACTTTAGCTTACTTACTTTCTCACGGTCTTCTTTCTTATTTTTTTTCACGTGTTTTTGTACTACATTGATATTGATTACTGCATTGTTGGGTTTAGAGCTTGCAAGAAAGGCATTTCACTGTACTTGTGAATGTGACATTTTAAAAGTGTACCTGTCCAGGTGTGAACCCACGGGTGAAGTCTGGCCGCTTTATGAAGCTCCTACCGGACTACGAGCACATGGACTACAGGGACGTGTACAGGCACTGTATGTACTGCAGCACATGCCTGACCTGACTGGCTCAACATGCGTGTGGCTTTTAACATGCTAGTGTGTTGCAGCCAGTTGCGACAAATACCATGTGCTCACCGACTGTGTGACGTGGTTTTGAAGGGGTGAATCTGCACTTTGCTCCTTACCTTAACTCGAACGTCTGACTACTAGGAATGGTAATGGAAAATGATTGTGCGCATTTAGCATGCTAGTCAACATGGTTAGTGCTTACAGTGACAGCTCCCGGTTTACTCTGTCTACATCATACACTCTTTTGGAGCAAAGGAAACAATGCTTTGTTTTTTGTCATGGATATGAAGTTATATGTGCGTGCATAGCGTACAATAATGATATGTCCCCTCCATATCTGCTGTCCTTGAAGTGAGGCCAGACCTCCACCATGGTGATATGCTCTGTTGAGTTGTCATCAGTTTCTCAGTCCAAACTATTATCTATTGCTGTGATGCCCTGCGATTGAACTGTTCACCACTGTTTTGGTGTTTTAACCCTTTGTTGCGCTGTTGTGTTGTTGTGTTGCAGTGCTGCACCCATACAGACACATCCTGGGTCTTTGGCAGCCTGACATAGGCCCATACGGAGGGCTGCTCAACGTGGTGGTACGCTATTAGTGTGTACACACACACACACACACACCCACACAGTTGTCCCCTCTTTATCACATTTAAACATTTTCAGTCTTTAAATTGTTCAGAACACATGGTTGTAGAGGGGGACAAAAATTAGTCTGTCTTTTCCCATCAAAACATGTTATTTGTGTCAGGGGATGACTTTCTCTCTCCCTTTACTCCGCTACCACCACCCATCCCTCTCCAGGTTGACGGGCTGTTCATCATTGGCTGGATGTACCTGCCCCCCCACGACCCTCGGGTTGAGGATCCCATGAGGCGGCGGCCACTCTTCCGCATCCACATGTGGGAGAGCAACAAGGTGGCGGTGGAGTGTATGTACGGACACAAGGGCCCTCACAAGGGGGACATCCAGGTGAGTCCATTTTCTTCTTCTGTTGTGTTCTGAATGGGCAGTAAAGCTAATGTTCGTGATTTATTTTTCTGCCACCTGCAGTTCTTTTTAATGAGTATAATTGATTAGCTGATCACTCCTATTGACATGGATGGCATTCTGTGATCCCTCCTTAAAGCTGCAATATGTAACTTTTTGGGCGAACAACGAAATTCACATAGAAATGTGAGTGATAGATCTATAATTCACATTGAAAGCAAGTATAAGAAGCGGTAGATCTGTTCTATGTGCACTATTTCTATGCTTCCCGTTCTTAAGTTTAGTTTTTGCGTCTTACTTTCATTTTTGTACACTAGCTTCAAACAGCTGAAAATACAATATTTTTGATTATGGAAAATATTTCACAGCGGTTTAGATGGTACAATGATTATCTACACTATACTTGCTTGTTTTGTCACAAAGTGAAATTAGGCGAACTATTCGAATTTTAGCAACCAGGAAATGGCAGAGCGATTTCTGCGTAGTGCATCTTTAACCTGTTAAATGTAATGTCAAATTGTAGATTTCCGCCTAAATAGACATAACCCAAAGTAATTATTTATAATGAGAGGGCCATAAACAATACCTAGTAATGCTTATACTGCCAGTAATGGTAAAATCTCGCCTTTCTGGTAAATATAAACATACAGTGAGGGGAAAAAAGTATTTGATCCCCTGCTGATTTTGTACGTTTGCCCACTGACAAAGACATGATGTAGCCCATTCCAGCCTTGTGTAGGTCTACAATCTTGTCCCTGACATCCTTGGAGAGCTCTTTGGTCTTGGCCATGGTGGAGTGTTTTGAATCTGATTGATTGCTTCTGTGGACAGGTGTCTTTTATACAGGTAACAAACTGAAATTAGCTCGTTACCTGTATAAAAGACACCTGGGAGCCAGAAATCTTTCTGATTGAGAGGGGGTCAAATACTTATTTCCCTCATTAAAATGCAAGTCAATGTATAACATTTTTGACATGCGTTTTTCTGGATTTTTTTGTTGGTATTCTGTCTCTCACTGTTCACATTAAACCTACCATTAAAATTATAGACTGATCATTTCTTTGTCAGTGGGCAAACGTACAAAATCAGCAGGGGATCAAATACTTTTTTCCCCTCACTGTACCTGAGGTGTGAAGTACACAGTACAAATATGAAAAATCATATACTTTTTTTACTATTCAACAAAAGTGGTGGAATAGGGCTTGAAATGATTATACTAAATATAGTAAGAGTCAAATTCTAAATTACTTACTATAATATTTCACCTTAACTGTAAAATAAATATGATCATACTTAGTGACAGTACAATATTGGCACTATTTCATATAACTGATGATAGAGCATTTTATGTCCAGCGTCCTGTGAGCGACGCACAGACGGCATTCAAATGCCTGCTCTCGTTACAACTTCAGCTTTAAGCATAGTGGGAAGTCGTTTGGTGGTGCAGCGATGCGGAGGAAAAATATATATATAAATAAAATTGCCCGCGATGAAGACGTCTATATCGGTCCGCTAATACAGGACTAGTAAAGGCCCAGTGCACTACTTTTGTGAAAAAATTTAAACTAAATGTATTTGAGTGTTTATCTGATAATTATCTGTACAAAACTGTACATACTTGTGGAATATAAAAACTTTGTTTTGTTTTCCAGTTTCTTGAAATACTTTGCAAATGCAACTTATTTCTATGTGAACTGAAATGGTCTATTAATTCCTTTTCCTTTTTAGTAGACACTTATCCAGAGCAACTTACATTGTGCATACATTTTCATACTTTTTCGTACTGGTCCCCCGTGGGAATCGAACCCACAACCCTAGCTAGCATTGCAAGCGCAAAGTACTTTGCAAGGATGGTCAATTAATACTGCACAAAAAGTGGTTGTTTTCCATGTTAATTGATCAAGAAAAATGTTTAATTTGATGTGGATGTTTTGTGTCTTTGCCCATAACTTTGCACCTTTTTGTTGTAAATGTTTGAGGACATCTTTCTGGATTCCATTAGAATGACAATTGCAGAGAAAAGGACAGGGCAACAACTCCTACATTTCCAACTATTGAATCCTGCAAGATACTGTTCTTAATTATACAACTACCTTTTTTGGCAAAGTGGAGATGCAGAAAAAGAAAATTTGCCCACGCTACAGACGTCTATATCGGACCGCTAATACTATTAAAAGGCCCAGTGCACTACTTTTGTTAAAAGTAATTATATATAATTTAAAAAATTGAGGGGTGCTGCAGCACCCTCAACACCCCTACTTCCTGTGGCTATGGCTGTAAGCACGAGGTGATTTCGTTCCTCTGTGACCAAGAGAAAGTGGTTTTGTTTCAATTCTAAATCCGTCCGAGAACATCACAGCGAGATGAGACTGCGTTTGCTGCAATCGCTAGAGTCTCCCATTCCATATGCTGTATTGTAAGCGGAGCTGCAAGGTTCACAAGCAAGGGAAATTCGATCCTTTGTCTGGATAGGCCAGAAAATGTGACGTGTCGCTCACTATGCAAATGAGGTGTCAGATTTCACGTACTGCATTTCAGATGAGAGCGGATAACAGCATGTGAAGCAGGACAACCAGAGTTGTCACGGGGTGCACAGCAATTGATGTTGAGCCGTTCACAGAGCGCTCTGTAATAAGAAATGATGGTCGGAACCGGTCCAGAGTTGCTCAAAGTCCCCTAAATAGAGGACTTAACGTTAACCCACAGCAAGTCCAACCCAGTCAACTACTTTAAAATGTTGCATGCCTTTTGTCCCAAGTGCTTTTCTAACACTGTGGTGCACGTAAGAGGGACTGTTAGGTGAGACGGACAACACAAGGGATTACGTGGTGGAAACAGAGAAATCAATAATTGTGCTTAAATAGTTCATTACTGATGTTATACCTTTTTATGTGTAAGCAGTGCACTCACTGTGTGGTGAAGTAGTCCCCTGTCTTCCATGGCTTTGTGATAAAAGCTTCAATGTCTTTTCTTATTTTCAGACTGGGAAGAAGGACGAGTTCTCGACTAAGTGCAACCAGACAGATCATCACCGCATGCCAGGGGGGAGGCAGGAGGTGAGGAGGAGAGAGAGGGGTCTCTTGTCACTTCACAACACTTTGTATGTTGTTATCATATGGCTGAGGCAACTATGTATTTGTCAAATAAATGTATTCATTGAACAATTAATCAGTAAATCACATAGTATAGCACTTTTTACAAACACGCAACCTCAATGTTCCTATCATACTGAAAGTTTGCTGTTGTCCCTCACGATGAAATCGGGGAGGGGATTGTGGATCTGTCTCCGTTCGTTCGTACGTTAGTCACACGCGATCTCAGACGGCACTGCCCCGATTTTCACAACTTTGGTGAATGATGCGTCTTGCCTTAGAGATCACAATCAAAACATAAATGCAGTTTACAACAAGGCACTAAAGTAATACTGCAAAAAACACAAGGCCAAATCTACAGTGGAGTTGCTTACCAAGAAGAGTGGCCGAGTTACAGTTTTGACTTAAATCTACTTGAAAATCTATGGCAAGACCTGAAAGTGGTTGTCTAGCAATGATCAACAACAAATTTGACAGAGCTTGAAGAATTTAGACACCACTGGTCCGATTTTGACAAAACTTGGGTGAAGTATGCATCTTGCCGTAGAGGTCCGTCATTTACAAAATTGCACTGATTGGCTCAAGGGGGGTGCTGCATCATTAGTGGGAGACAACGTTTACTATTGCCTTTTCTAAGATTTGGGTTGAATCAAGTCGTTCAGATTTCAATTGGTAAATGTGGCACATCGGTAAGTGGGTGTGACCGTGGGGTTTTGATTTTCTGTTGGCAGGAGTTCCGCACATGGCTGGAGGAGGAGTGGGGGAGGACACTGGAGGACATCTTCCATGAGCACATGCAGGAGCTCATTCTTATGAAGTTCATCTACACAAGCCAATACGAGTAGGTCTTCATATTACATCTACTGTTTTAGCCAATCTATTTAAATATTTCAATTTTGACACTGTATTGTTCCATTTCTTTCTTTACTCTGGTCAGTGAAAGACCTAAAGAAATATCTAGCTGGAGGCTATTTTCCTCAAAATGTGTCCCTATAATGCTATAAGGGATGGGTCGCTAGGTGTCTTGACACGTACCTCATTAATTCATTCTTCATTCAGTGATATTGTATTATTTTTTGAAGACGTTCATAGAAATGTGTAATTTTATGTAATTGGCTTCATGAATGTTGATGATGCTGTGATGTTGTGTTCTGACAGTAACTGCCTGACGTACCGGCGGATCTACCTCCCACCCCGGATGCCCTCTGACCTGCTGCAGCCGGGCCTGTTCAAAGGCACCTACGGCAGCCATGGCCTGGAGATCATCATGCTCAGCTTCCATGGGCCCAGCGCCAGGGCCACCAAGCTCACTGTGAGTCCCCCAACCCTACTGCTTCCACCCTACTGTTTTTGTACCCTACTGTTTCCAACTCCAACCTTTTTTCTGACATTTTTTATTTTATCCTTAAAGTAGTTGGTTGGCAGTGAGTTAGGTGGGCAGAACACTACACAACAGGTGGCCTACATATTCCATTGTGTATTTTTTTTAAACTTCAGTGTGATCTGCTCAGTTGGCATGAAGAAATTGGAAACGAAAACAAACGTCCTTATTACACGTTTGGGTAGTACCTCTCATTTCAAAACGTTTTTCCCATTTTGTGCCTACTGAACATGCCCCTGCCCTTTCTCCCAGGGGGACCCCAATGTCCCAGCAGGCCAGCTAACGCTTGACGTGGACCTGAACCGGCCTGTGTGCCTGCCGAACCTGGAGCACCAGCGCAGTGTGGAAGAGCTGTCTCGCCTGGTGCTGGGTGTGCACGAGGAGGCGCAGCGGGAGGCGCAGAGCCCAGACGTGGCCCCCCAGGGAGCTGCTTCAAAGGGGGCTGTGGCTGGTGGTACTGGGGCAGAGGGGCTGGAGTCGGCTATGGAAGCCCAGCCTGGGCCCTGTAGCAGTAGCAGCAGCAGCGCTCCCTCGGAGGCCCAGCCCTTCATCCTGCCTCTGGGGGTCATGGCCCGCAATGAGGTTTACCCCCGAACCTGCAAGATGTGGTGAGACCATTTATATCACACCTGTTCAGGTTGTTATTCACACATCCTCATATAGCCAAGAGTGCCAGGAAAATATAGCTGCATAATATAATACAATTTAGCAGACACTTTCTTCCAAATGGACTTACAGTTTGTGCATGTGGCCCATGTGGAAATCAGACCCACACAACTCAAGTGTTACAAGCACAACACTCCGGCCAACTGAACCATTGGATCGCAACATTTCCTCTAGGATACACCATCCAAAGTGCCTTCAGAAAGTATTCATACCCACATTTTGTTGTTACAGCCTGAATTCAAAATATATTTTCTCACCCATCTACACACAATACCTAATAATGACAATGTGAACATGTTTTTAGAAATGTTTTCACATTTATTTGAAAATGAAATACATAAATATTTAATTTCATAATTGTTCACACCCCTGAGTCAATACATTGTAAAAGCACCTTTGGCATCGATTACAGCTGAGAGTCTTTCTGGGTAAGTCTCTAAGAGCTTTCCACACCTGGATTGTGCAACATTTGCCCATTATTATTATAGCTCTGTCCAATTGGTTGTTGATCATTGCTAGACAACCATTTTCAGGTATTGCCATAGATTTAAGTCAAAACTGTAACTCTGTCTCTCAGGAACATTCACTGCCTTCTTTGTAAGCAACTCCAGTGTAGATTTGGCCTTGTGTTTTAGGTAATTGTCCTGCTGAAAGTTGAATTAATCTCCAGTGTCTGATTGAAAGCAGACTGAACCAGGTTTTCCTCTAGGATTTGGCCTGTGCTTAGTTTCTTTTTTGTCCTGAAAAACTCCCCAGTCCTTAACGATTACAAGCATACCCATAACATGATGCAGCCACCACTATGCTTGAAAATATGGAGAGTGGTACTCAGTAATGTGTTGTATTGGATTTGCCCCATTTTTTTCACTACAGAAAAGTTAATTTCTTTTGCACTATTACATTAGTGTCTTGTTGCAAACAGTTTTGGAATATTTCTATTCTGTATAGGCTTCCTTCTTTCCACTCTGTCAATTAGGTTAGTATTGTGGAGTAACGACAATGTTGATCCATCCTCAGTTTACGCCTATCACAGACAATAAAATCATTGGGCTCATGGTGAAATCCCTGAGTGGTTTCCTTCCTCTACGGCAACGGAGTTAGGAAGGACGCCTGTATCTTTGTAGTGACTGGGTGTATTGATACACTATCCAAAGTGTAATTAATAACTTCACCATGCTCAAAGCAATATTCAATGTCTGCTTTTATTATTTTTACCCATCTACCAATATGTGCCATTCTTTGAGGCATTGCCCACGTGGGGCCAGTATAAAAATATATGTATTCACTAACTGTAAGTCGCTCTGGATAAGAGCGTCTGCTAAATGACTAAAATGTAAATGTAAAAATGCATTGGAAAACCTCCCTAGTCTTTGTGGTTGAATCTGTTTGAAATTCACTGCTCGACTGAAGAACCTTACAGATAATTGTATGTGTGGGGTACAGAGATTAGGTATTAATTTATGTTAAACACTACAGAGTGAGTCCATGCAACTTACGTTGTGCCAGTAACCGAAAGGTCGCTGGTTCTAATCCCCGAGCCGACTAGGTGAAAAATCTGTCGATGTGCCCTTGAGCAAGGCACTTAACCCTAATTGCTCCTGTAAGTCGCTCTGGATAAGAGCGTCTGCTAAATGACCAATTATTATTATTTTTTTTTACTATGTGACTTGTTAAGCACATTTTTACTCCTGAACTTATTTAGGCTTGCCATAACAAAGGGGTTGAATACTTGTTGACTCAAGACATTTCAGCTTTTAATTTTGTATTATGTGGCAATTTTTTGTTTTGCTTTTTGTATTTTACCTCCTTTTTCCTCCCCAATTTCGATCTTGTCTCATCGCTGTAACTCCCCAACGGGGTCGGGAGTCGAAGGTCGAGTCATGCGTCCTCTGAAACAACACCTGCCCGCTTAACCCGGAAGCCAGCCGCACCAATGTGTCGGAGGAAACACGGTTCAACTGACGACCACCCCGCCACAAGGAGTCGCTAGAGCGCGACGAGCCAAGTAAAGCCCCCCCGGCCAAACCCTCCCCTAATCCGGACGACGCTGGGCCAATTGTGCGCCGCCCTATGGGACTCCCGATCAGTGCCTTAGACCGCTGCGCCACTCGGGAGGCCAATTTGGCAGAAAAAACATCCACTGACATTATGGGGTATTGTGTTTAGGCCAGTAGAAAAAATCTAAATTTCATCAATTTTAAATTCAGGCTGTAACAATAATGTGGAAAAAGTAAAGTAGTGTGAATACACTACTGAAGGCACTGTATACTATGCAACAGGAAATCGTGTTTAAATGATTTGTTTCTTCATCGATTTCAGCTTCTACGGGACGGGCCTGATTGCTGGCCACGGCTTCACGAGTCCGGAGCGCACACCAGGCCTGTTTGTCCTGTTCGACGAAGACCACTTCGGCTTCATCTGGCTAGAGCTCAAGTCGTTCAGCCTGTACAGCCGCCTGACTGACCGGCTGGCCCACGCCTATGCCCCCGACATGGAGTGCTTTGAGGCCATGCTCCACAACATGCAGTCCTGGACATCCTGATGGGGCAGACAGACCCACACACATACCTAGACCCCCTACACACATCACAAGTGTTGACCGCACCTGGAAGACCTTTGGGAACCTAGTTGTAACCTATAACTAAGGCCCATTGTTTTTTCCTGATCAGGTTATGTGGTTAGGAAAAACTATTGGCCTTAATTATCACTCATGTATGTATATCTTTCCCCTTTAGAACCCCGAAATGCTTACACACAGAAAAGCCCCATATTTACCCTCACCTACCCCTGTAGAATTGTTCTACTGTACACAGCTTCACAATCCCTAATCACCTCTACACTGTCCCACACATTTCTGGCTCTGGCCAGAAACAACCCTTAGCCCCACCCCCTAGGCACCTAAGTATCCTTGCTCCCTGTTCCATGTTTCTGTTCACCTCCACACGACATCGTTATATCTGCTTCTGCGGCATATCCAGAGGTCATATGATATGACAAAGGCTTCCTTAACAGCTTCTTGTTATTAATTTTTAAACCAGAGAAGAGGATTTGACATTTCATCCCACAAACCCCGGAACAAACTCTCCGTGCCTCTGAGTTGTAACGTATACATCATGTCTGTATTGCCTAATGCTAAGAGAAGTGAATGGGATTTCTACTAAAGCTTATTCTTTAATGATTTTGTTTGGATGCATGCTGCATTTTCAGTTTAATGCCACCTGTTTCCAATACGCTTATTCACAATCTGAGACGCTTTTGGTTTGCTGTATATTAGTGTGTACATTGCTCTTAGTTTGGTGCACAGGTGGCATTATGGTATTAGAAAAGATTGCATCTCAGGTGCTTTTACTCTTTTCGTCACATGGTCAAGGAAAATATAACATATTACAATGGGGCATGTGCATATCAGAATTTACATTACTTTTTATTTTCAAAATACTTCTGATGGATAGTATGTAGTAAGATGGAAATATTTAATGAATGGATGTTTCAACATTTTAGTATTTTCTACATGTTGGCAAATAAGCTTATGCTGTACTGTAGCTGCATCAGCCATTTGTAGTTCAACAGAGCATATTGCCCTTTTGGGCGCTTTTAACAGGGTGTTAAAGATATCGCAACACCTGTTATGATAATTGGCGTTTGCAAAACATTGTACAACACAAAATGCTGTTCAAGGTACTTTTATCTTTATTCCCGTTTGGACCCCAGGAAGAGTAGCTGCTGCTGCCTTGGCTAATCGGGATCCTACTACATAATACTGTACATTATTTACGTTGTGAAAAGTGTATGTCTGTCTCCCATGGCCTGACGGTGGCACCCAGGGGCTCTCCTATTCCAAGTGCACTTTTCTGGGCAGTACAGTGGATGGTTGTCTCAACTCCTCTATAGATTCCTTTCCTTGATCCCTTTCCTTCATGACCACGAATGGCTGAAAGGAGGGGAAGGGTTTTCCACCATATGGCTTTCACCCATCTTCTCCTGACAGGTCAGTGATCATGGAGGCCAGGACATAAGGAAAGGAAGCTAAATTGATAGTATTGAGACAGTCACTAACTCAGAGGCTTCATTCAAAGCAGTACATTTGTATCAGACTGCAGCTTTACTTAACATTTGCAAAAACAAAACTTGATAGAGAGTAAAGAAGTAATATATATTAATGAAAGGAACCTATTTAATAAGTATATTTTAAATATTTTTATTTTTGGGACAACTGTAGAAATGTTTGCATCATCACTTGGTTGATTTGTGTTTTGTAAGCTTATCGCTCATCTGTTGTGTAAGTAACGCTTCTGTACTCGGCTGTTTAAATGAAGCACCTTTGTAAATTGAGTCTTGCGCTTTGTCAATCCCAGAGGCACGACCCTGCTGGAAACTGTTAGACCTGTTGAACTGCTCACCTCTGACTTCAGGGAGCTTTGCAGCTTAAGCGTTCTTTCTCTTCTCAATAATAAAAAAAACTCATTTTCCTCACACGTTTTGGAGCGTAGCATAAGGTAACCAGTCCAACCAGTATGCATAATAACAGTCCACACTCATTACTAGAATTTGTTTAATTTGAGTAAAGGCTAGACCAATTATGTACCAAAGACATTAAATCAGTTTTGGGTTTTTGCGAAGCGTAATATGCGGTAGGCTATGTATTGTATAATGGCACAATCCTAATTCTGTTTTTTGGAGGGTCCCATAAGTCCCATGTAGCTCAGTTGGTAGAGCATGTCGTTTGCAACGCCAGGGTTGTGGGTTCGTTTCCCACGGGGGACCAGTATGAAAAATAATAATAATAAAAAATACAAATAAATGTATGCACTCACTAACTGTAAGTCGCTCTGGATAAGAGCGTCTGCTAAATGACAAAAAATTAAAAATAAAAAATAATATGCGTATGGGGTGTTTAGAATGTATAATTACCTTTTGAAAGCGCTGTCCATTTCGTTGTTAGGCTTTGAAACAACATCCACAACGACCATGTTTTCCACTGTTTCAACCTATTTGTCACGTTTGTTGTGTAAATGGTCAGACCAAGGTGCAGCGTGGTATGCGTACATGTTTAATTTATTAAATAAACACTTGACAAAATAACAAAAGCAACTGAACGTGACGTTCTAAAGGCTAACAGCAACAAGCCGAAACAGAAACAAGATCCCACAACTGAAGGTAGGCAAAATGGCTGCCTAAGTATGATCCCCAATCAGAGACAACGATCGACAGCTGCCTCTGATTGGGAACCACACCCGGCCAACATAGAAATATAATAAACTAGATTCTATCCAAATCACACCCTGACCTAACCAAACAGAGAATACATGTGATCTCTAAGGTCAGGGCGTGACACTATTGAACTTCTTTCTTCAAACTGATCGATCACAGTGAGGCAAGTTTTAAAAGCACAAGACTGTTTTGATGGTCCTCTGTAGCTCAGCTGGTAGAGCACGGCGCTTGTAACGCCAGGGTAGTGGGTTCGATCCCCGGGACCACCCATACACAAAAATGTATGCACACATGACTGTAAGTCGCTTTGGATAAAAGCGTCTGCTAAATGGCATATTATTATTATAATTATTAAGTGTTTGATGTGATTTTCAATTGCATTTGCATTGATGTCAGAGTGGTTAGAGGGACAATAGAGCCTTGAGTACCAGGCCATTAGGACCGTCGTTAGCAAGTTGGGTACTACCAAAGCATGTCCAGAGTGCATAAAAGGAGATTACAGTGACTCAACGGTCATGACTGCCGGAGTGGCTGTAATATGGTCACTGCAACAGCCCTAGTCAGAAGTTAAATGGACTTGACGAGGGGAAAGTCATTGTCGGATGTTTTGAAAACTAAGGTAGGAACATCTTTTTCCTTTAAAAACTTGTTCTGTACTATAAAGTTAATCTGAATATGCACCTCATATTATCACATAGGCAGGAGGCCTATATATTCTTGTGTGTTCTGCTGCAGCCTACATTTGATTTATTTGATTTGAAGTTAAATTCTGATATTGTGATTTGTTCTACTGCTACATTGAGGTCTTTAAATATATTACATTCGGGTCTTGTAAGCCCCACAGCTACGTACTGTATGTATGCATATGGTGGGTGTTCTGCAGTGACATCTAAAAATGTTTCTGTACATTGATGTCTTAAATTAGGCTATAAGAAATTCAGACTTGTGTAAGCCCCACAGCTATACTCGAGTATGTGGGCATACTATAGGCTATGCTTATGGTGGGTGTTCTGCAGTGATGTCTAAAATGCTTTGAATTAATCAGGACCTTGGAGAGTGCTGTCCATTTCATTACCAGTAAGCTACTTGGCCGTTTACTCTCACTTTTTTCCTCTCAATGTGTTCCGGTACCTCAGAGCCCCCCAGAGCCCTCCAGTCATGAACGGTACCTTGTGCATTTCATGGTTTTGGAAACTAAATCAACTTGGGCAGGAAATGCCCGGTAACAGTCACACCACAATACAACAGTTGGTTCCTTAAAAAGACAGAAGTTGAGAACGTGATTTTTCAAGTAAAAAAAGGAAAGTCACACTTGAAGTTTTTTTTAGGCTCAAATCATTTGGGTCCAGGACATCTCACCTGTTTGTGATCAGCAGTCAACTTCTCCACACAGTCTGCAATCTGCTCTGTGTTTGTGCAGATACAGCCCAATGTGTTTGCCACCATCTATGAGACAAACAAAATAATCACTTGACATGGTTGTGATGAAAATAGGATATTGATGGTGTGATATAGACCTTTGACTGTGTAGAGTTTTTTTGGTGGAGACAGAGTTTTTGAAAATACCTGGGCCACAGACAGGTGGTAACATCCATAGCTGCAGAACCACTTTCAGCTATTGCACAATAGAACAGATCAGCAGACAACGGTGAATGAAGCTGGCGATTACCAACAATATTAAGAGCCTGTTCAAAAGCACAAACAGAGTGTGTGTGTGTGTGTGTGTGTGTGTGTGTGTGTGTGTGTGTGTGTGTGGATCTTCACCAGTACTGATGCGCTCACTCCACCAGCAGACTCTACAAATATGGTGACCGACTTGGAGTTGCCCCCAAAGTTGTGAATGTGCTCCTGGACCCACCGCAAGGCTTCCACCTGGTAAAGTAGTCCGATGTTCCCTGGGGCATACTTGTCTCCTGTGCTGTATGGAAGGGATGAAAAACGTAAATCAAATAATGTCTTCAACATAGACCCAAAACAGGTGAAATACAGTAGACAATGAATACACTCATGGACTGCACCACCAAAATTAACCTAACAGCGTTGATACTGAAAACTGTCATGTGAATTTCTATTTCTAATTCAACCTAAGCTTGAATCATTACCAGAGGTTGTAAAGCTCTGGTTTTAATCATCAATGATTCAAGGTCCACAATCCACAAGTAATTATCTGTATATTTATTCATGGAGAGCTCTGCCGCCAAAAACACAAACATACTGTTTTTATACCCCTTGACAAACAAAGGCACTATGCTCCTCCCACCTTTAGGTGGCTTTTTTAACAGTTCCCGCCTTCTCCTTTACCCTTGAATGTTTAGTACCCCCTCTGTTAGTGGGTTGACACTACATGATAATTCTAACATTTATACTGTATTTGGGGTGAAATCCTTTAGTCATTATTCTTAAAATCCAAATTAATCTAACAATCCACCCCTTTGACTAAATATTCCCACATTCAGGATACATTTATTTTACAAGCATGATTAATCTCAGAGATCACATCAGAACTAATAAACATTTCATCCAATTGCGGTCTTCCAGGGTCCAAATCCTCGTCATCCACCAAGCCTGGAGGATCGTTTTTCACATTCCCCTGGTCAGAGTCCGGAGTCAGTCCATCTCTCATCATTGTTTAGATACTGCATTTCACCAACGCCTGACTCACCAATCCTCGGACACAGGGAACAAGACAACAACCACATAATACAAGAATACCCATACAAACACTGATTGCTCCTAAGATGGTGGCTGCTAGGGTTTTCCATTTACCAAATATTTCATCAAACCACCCTATCCACAATGTACTAACTTCTGAGTTCAGTTCATCCTTCACTTAGTGCAGTTAATTCTGTAAGCTCTGGTGACTGTCCCATCCAGTGTGGTGTTGTTAGGGATAAATATGCAACAATGGCTTATCTTTCTATAGACACCGGCCCTTTCTGCCTGATCTAGAACCAACCTCTACTAAGTTATGAGCGGGATGGCGGATAATCGCTCAGAGATCCCCTTTACTGCATCTCTAGTCTGGTCAATAAATCGTTGTTGGTTGTAATAGATATAATTGCCATTTCTATGTCTGTAACACTGGTATTCGCCAGGAGTTAAAGTGAATCTAGGTGGGCTGGCCGAGTATGTCAATTTTGCCAGCCCAATCCCTGTGCAATTTGGCTCTTTTTGATTGGACCCCAGGTCTAATACACAGGGAAACATTGCCTTTGGCATTGGGGCGGTCAACATTGTCGGTCGCCCAATGGAGCATGCATAACAATTGGTCTCCCCCAAGGCCCTAGCGGTGTATTTCATCCACTTTAACCAGAGATTCTCATCAGGGACCCCCTCCACTTCCCCATTGTTCCATTCTTGGAGGAGAAAATCTTTCATAGTGGACGGGTTAGTCGAATTGACTCCGTCATCCCTTGACTGATTTACTCGGTCTATTGCCATTAATGGATTAATGACAGTACCTGCTCCCTCTATATCTTTTGACTCCATCAAATGTAATCTTAGACAAGTATCCCGTCCGTATACGTCCGCGCAAGCCCAGTAAGTTCTTTTCATGTCCTCTTTAGTGACTTTTACTATTGTTACTACCATTTCCGTGGGGATGTCGTTATACCTTCTTATCCTCCATCTGGACGTCCAGCCCCCCCCCCCCCCCCCCCCCCCGTCTCATATCTCCGTCCCCCAGTATATCTAAATACCTGAGCCCAGGAACAATCTGCCGAGGGAGCTGAACATAAATACAACGGGATCTTATAATCCCATGTTGCTTGCTTATCCGCTCTGATAAGATCCCTAATCCTAATTTTGAATCTTACTCCCCACCCTTCTCTGACTCCTATTTTGTAGATCACTCGCCCTTGACGGTCAGTATGTCGGGTCGCTTCCCTTTTATTTCTTAATAATGGTAAGGCCATAGCGTAATTGGTGCGAGGTGGTGGTGGATCTTGACCTACCACGACTATTGCCGAGACTATGATGCAGCTCAGGGTCACCCATATTCCCAAAAACCGCCAACCCTCTCCTGTCTTGAGTCCTTCTGCTCGGTACCACCCCATACTCACACCCTAGGAACACACTACAGTGATGATAGGTCTGGGTAGGAGATCTTCGTTGACAGAGGTGACCCTCGGACCCTGTGGCTCAGTTCCGCTTGTCAACTCTGCGTGTGCTAAGTGGTGCTTGTATGTGGTCTTACCTTCTTGCAGTGGGTAACATGGACCCAGGTTCCTCTCTCTGCTATTCTAATGGCCAAGGTGGTTACCAACATAACCTGATAGGGCCCTTCCCAACAGGCCTGCTTCCAGTTTTCCTTCTAGTGACTGGATGCTCACCAGTCACCTGGTTAGATAGTGGGTCACCTTCTCCTTTAGTTCACCTGTGGGGCACAAAACCTCTGACATACGGGTGTGGTTAATAAACTATCTTCACACATGTTCAGATTAATGTAACAATTTCTGACTGTATTCTCTTTTTAGACTATCTAAAAAAAAATATTTTATTTTTTTAAGTATTTTGTCCTCTCCTTCGTATATTATTTAATCCTACAATTAGCCTCTTCCCCCCTCTTGACACATAATTCTGCTTATGTGTCAATTTTTTACCACCTTCCTAAACATTCCCTTAGGTAATTTATCAACCAATTGCCATGCCTTTCATTTTTGAGATTGTCTTTTGCTTCTTTATTGCTCCTCCCACTTCCTTTGTCTTTATGGCGGCTAAATTCGACTTTCATTCAGTTCAGAATCAATTAGTAATCCAATCAAACAATCTCTTATCTTGTAAAAACACTTATGTTTAGTTCAACCTCTGTTCTACCCCGGCTCTCCCGGGCTTGACCTGAAGACTGATTGTTGGACATGACAAGTCCATATTTAGGTCACCTTAGTGTTCTGCCTAGCAACAAAGAATAAAAACCTCTATGTTCGTGATTAACCCAGTTATCTCTAATAGCCCACCAAAAAAAAACCATCATCTTTAAATCAAGACCAATGTCATATCCCTCTTTACTCTCTACCATTTGGGTAACATCCCTGATATATGTATGAAAAGCTAAGACTGTTTGGGAAGAGAGCAACAACATAAACTGTTCTTCCTCCTCAGAGTTCCAAATGATTTTACCATGGGCTGCCATTGCCTTCCCATTAGATAAGATCACTTAATTTACCCGTATGCAGTACATAATGGAGTACCCAAGCTTTACAGCAGACTATCCTTACCAAAAAGCTCATCATTCTTCATCTAATTTTTTTTCTTTTTTCTAGTCCTTATCTACCTGATCCTATTGCTAAATCAATGATCTAGGCAATAGTTGTCTCGCCTTAGATTGTACATTCCTCTGATTACTGCAGCTTATTCCATTAATTTAGTTTCAAATATCACCCAATAAACTGTTCCATCCAACAGCATAGTAAACACCACCTATGAACTGTTGAAAATCCCCTAAATTCAACATAACAACCCTTTATAAACATCATGCTGGGTGTGTTTTTTATTTTATTTGAAAAACCCAATTTAAAAATAACAATCAAAGATAGTTAGGCTCAACTTAATTTGGTAGCTCCCTCTTATGACCTAAATACTGCCTAACTTCATAAAATCCCTCAAAATTCCTCGAGTATACAATGATTATTTAATTGATTACTCTAAATCTGCTACATGTGATCTCATTTCAAATGATCCATTATCAATTATTTGATCCACCCCCTAGTAAAATCTCTCTCCCCTTCTATTCTGGAGTTCTACCTCTCCCAGCTATTTCCCCTAGTGGCCATTAAATACTCTGCTCTCGTCTGTTCCTTTTCTTACTCTGTTAGTCTCTGCTTTTCAAGCTCCAGAAACTGTTGTCTCTGTCTCTCAGCCTGCTTGTTTTTCAAACCTAAACAGTTTCCTTCTCTCTTTTTCTTTTATTCTCCCCCTCTCTAACTTCCTCTGTCTCTCTAAGTCTGTCTCTGCCTCTCCTTTTTCCCGCCAACCAGAGCCACAAATCATTCTCCTTGTCCTCAACTCAACCCTCACAGCTCTATCGCTACTTCCCTCCTATCATTACTGAATCAATGATAATACATTTACATTCAAGTCACCCAGCAGACGCTCCTATCCAGAGCGACCTAGTGAATACATTTTTATTTTTTTTATTTATATTTTTTTTACTGGCCTCCCCCCGTGGGAATCGAACCCATAACCCTGGCGTTGCAAACACCATGCTCTATCAACTGAGCTCCATCCCTGCCGGCCATTTTCCCCCCTACCCTGGACGACGCTGGGCCAATTGTGCGCCGCCCATGTCTCCCGGTCGCTGCCGGCTGCGACAGAGCCTGGATCCGAACCAGGATCTCTAGTGACACAGTTAGCCCTGCGATGCAGTGCCTTAGACCACTGCGCCACTCAGGACAATAATAACTGCAATACCCATCAATAATAATTATAATAACTATTACGAATTATATTGTCCTTTTTCTGATGTTATAATTGTAGTCTATTCCATCACTTTAGTTTAAAATATAAAGTTATTTATAACAAATCCAGAACCCACCACAGGCTGGCGCTATTCCCCCAGCACAACAGCCAATGCCACTTGCTTCCCTGTAACGAAAATAAATTATCGTTTTAAAATGTTCCAACTATTTTGTATTTTCCCGCTAACCCATTTCAGTTCGCTATTCAATATCTTTAACAGTTCTCTCTGATTCGGCCCCAATCAATAAAACAAATGCTTGATATTGTTCATCAGCATACACTTAATGACATTCCTACCATTTGAACTATGTCCTGTCTCACCTCCTCCCCCTCTCCTGCTCCTTCCTACATTATGGGGGAGGCGCGGGAAACTTCCCTACAATCTACCTTCTTAGGAAATAATGTCATTTGTACTTGTAACATATTTTCATAGATTATTTAGAATACTACTAAAGTTATCTTATGCAACTTTTAATACACGTAAAAACTATCTCTCTCCACCCATTCTCTATTGAATAAGTGCGTCTTCCTAGTTACCCCATAACCACGCCTCAAATCTTTTATTCAGCATTTAACCAACCAAATACTAAGTAGTATCCGGTTATCCTTCATACCCGCCGTTGAATTCCCTCATACCCACATATTTCACCTTATGCCATTCAAATGCCCAACACGACAGAATAGTTCAATGCAACTCTCTATTGGTTTTTCAAGTCGCTCCGGACCAGAGCGTCTGCCAACTGACCAAAAATGCAAATGTAATTATTCTCTACCTTCCCACCCATTACGTACGTCTACGTTTGAGTGCGAAAGTTCAGAATAACCACATCGTTGGACCTTTATAGGTACCTCTCAAATAATCGCTTTGTGGTGTTTTTAGCCAATTCTTAATTGACACAAATAATTTTTCCGAATATTTTCTTTTGTTACCGTTGAAGCACTTTCGCGCTTAAAAAAACACTCGCTGTCTCTAGCCCCTCCTTTCGCTGTTTTTCCAAATTCATTTTATATGCATCTGCCTACTAACTTTTTTTTCTTCGAGATGCCCAATAAATTCATACCTCTTCTCACAAATGGATCCATAAACCATATTTCTTCGATCTCTTTAGAAGTTTTATTTCCCCTTGCGGAAAAATTAAAATCCCCCCTTTAGTAATAATTCCCAGAATTATTGTTCTAGGAGCTATTATTTTAGTGCGTCTTTTGAGCCAACGTATGATTTGCTTTTGTAATTAACCATTTAAAATTATTTAACCCCTAACCCAGAGCTTTTATTTAAAACTCCGGTTTCATGAAAGGGGTCGATAACCATTTTTTCTCACGCGACCTATTTTTTGCTCCTTCCTTGAAATAATGATCACGTCTCCCGATGGATTAAGTCTCACACATATACGACCTTATCATCTGCCAAACTTGTTTGCAAAGTTCTAGCAAATGCCCAGTCGCATACGCTACTCCCGACACATCCCTCTCACACGATGATAATTATTTCCCTGTTTATACTGAACGTTGCAATTCGTACAATGACAATATTAACTAGTTTACATTTGTGATTGCAATTCACTCCATGTCATTTCGGACTAGTTTACATTTGTGATTGCAATTCACTCCATGTCATTTCGGACTAGTTTACATTTGTGATTGCAATTCACTCCATGTCATTTCGGACTAGTTTATTTTTGTAATAGCTATTTACCTAGGATCAATTGCGGACCCTCCCTGTTTCGTAATAATTATTACTTCCTTTGACTTTGGTAACTATTCTCTGCCCTTCTACAAGAATCACTATTCTTATACAAGTTCAAATCATTTCACCAAAATCCATGAATAAAAATTACTGACCTTTTCCTTGTAGTTTGGATTCAAATAATTTTTCAAACTCGTTAACGTCTTTATCGTTCATAAAGAGTAATCACCGGCCTGTTTATAACCTTAACGTCGAAGGCCAGGACTCATTCACGGATGCTATCACCCGCCCGTGCACGGGTTTCGGTGTCTTCAGAACGATAAAGATGTATTTAAGCTCCGCTCAGAAGGACCAATCTGTCATGTGAATTTCTAATTCAACCTAAGCTTGAATCATTACCAGAGGTTGTAAAGCTCTGGTTTTAATCATCAATGATTCAAGGTCCACAATCCACAAGTAATTATCTGTATATTTATTCATGGAGAGCTCTGCCGCCAAAAACACAAACATACTGTTTTTATACCCCTTGACAAACAAAGGCACTATGCTCCTCCCACCTTTAGGTGGCTTTTTTAACAGTTCCCGCCTTCTCCTTTACCCTTGAATGTTTAGTACCCCCTCTGTTAGTGGGTTGACACTACATGATAATTATAACATTTATACTGTATTTGGGGTGAAATCCTTTAGTCATTATTCTTAAAATCCAAATTAATCTAACAAAACCCATTGGTCATTAAGAATTAAAGGTGGTGTGCCAAATGCACGTCACTGACAGCTGCTGAAATGGTGGACAGTAAGTTACTTGGTTTCAATTGTATGTGGTTCAGTAGTCATTCCAGTCTCACCCCCCCTATCGACATCGACGGGACCGCAGTGGAGAAGGTGGAAAGCTTCAAGTTCCTTGGCGTACACATCACTGACAAACTGAAGTGGTCCACCCACACAGACAGTGTGGTGAAGAAGGCGCAACAGAGCCTCTTCAACCTCAGGAGGCTGAAGACATTTGGCTTGGCACCTAAAACCCTCAAACTTTTACAGATACACAATTGAGAGCATCCTGTCGGGCTGTATCATCACCTGGTATGGCAACTGCACCGTCTGCAACCGCAGGGCTCTCCAGAGGGTGGTGCAGTCTGCCCAACGCACTACCGGTGGCAAACTACCCGCCCTCCAGGACACCTACAGCACCCGATGTCACAGGAAGGCCAAAAAGATCATCAAGGACATCAACCACCCGAGCCACTGCCTGTTCACCCCGCTATCATCCATAAGGCAAGGTCAGTACAGGTGCATCAAATCTGGGACCGAGAGACTGAAAAACAGCTCCTATCTCAAGCCCATCAGACTGTTAAATAGCCATCACTAGCACATTAGAGGCTGCTGCTGCCTATAGAAATCACTGGCCACTTTAAGAAATGGAACACTAGTCACTTGAATAATGTTTACATATCTTGCATTACTCATCTCAATTGTACACTACCGTTCAAAAGTTTGGGGTCACTTAGAAATTTCCTTGTTTTCGAAAGAAACACATTTTTTTTGTCCATTAAAAAGACATCAAATTGATCAGAAATACAGTGTAGACATTGTTAATGTTGTAAATGGCTATTTTAGCTGGAAACTGCTGATTTTTTTATGGAATAACTACATAGGCGTACAGAGGCCCATTATCAGCAACCATCAGTCCTGTGTGGGCAAAATAACACAGACACTGGACTTTTTATTTGAAAGAAAAAGTCCAGTGTCTGTGTTCTTTTGCCCATCTTAATCTTTTCTTTTTATTGGCCAGTCTGAGATATGGCTTTTTCTTTGCAACTCTGCCTAGGTCAGCATCCCGGAGTCGCCTCTTCACTGTTGACGTTGAGACTGGTGTTTTACGGGTACTATTTAATGAAGCTGCCAGTTGAGGACCTGTGAGGCGCCTGTTTCTCAAACTAGACACTCTAATGTATTTGTCCTCTTGCTCAGTTGTGCACCGGGGCCTCCCACTCCTCTTTCTATTCTGGTTAGAGACAGTTTGCGCTGTTCTGTGGAGGGAGTAGTACACAGCGTTGTACGAGATCTTCAGTTTGTTGGCAATTTCTCGCATGGAATAGCCTTCATTTCTCAGAAGAAGAATAGGCTGACGAGTTTCAGAAGAAAGTTATTTGTTTCTGGCCATTTTGAGCCTATAATCGAACCCACAATCCCTGATGCTCCAGATAATCAACTAGTCTCAAGAAGGCCAGTTTTATTGCTTCTTTAATCAGCACACCAGTTTTCAGCTGTGCTAACATAATTGCAAAAGGGTTTTCTAATGATCAATTAGCCTTTTAAAATGATAAACTTGGATTAGCAAACACAACGTGCCATTGGAACACAGGACTGATGGTTGCTGATAATGGGCCTCTGTACGCTTATGTAGATATTCCATTAAAAATAAGCAGTTTCCAGCTACAATAGCCATTTACCACATTACAATGTCTACACTGTATTTCGGATCAATTTGATGTTATTTTATCACTCTCTTCAGTGTTAATTTAACACTTTTTGTAGTGTTAACATTGGAGAGACAAAAACACTCTTGAGTGTTAAAATATAACACTTCAGATGTTTTTCAAATGACCAATGGGAGTGTTTTTTCAACACCCTCAGTATTAAGCAGCAACACCTTTCAGTTGTGAGGATCAACTCTAGAGAATGCATCCTGTAGCTGAATTGACACCAGGAAGTGGTACATTTTCACACTAGGAATTAACAATTTTTTGTCTGGTCCTCTCCCACTCATAAATCAAGCCTGCAAGTCGTAGGTGAGTTAAACAGGAGCAATAAAGGATTCGTTACAAGAGTAGTGACTCTGCTTTGTTTCATTTATTTAGGCCACAAAGAGAGGGTGCATCAGTGAAAACAGTGCATCAAAGGCACATTAAAATGAAAAAGGTGCATCACAGGCACATGAAAATGAAATCAGTGCATCACAGGTGCATCAGAATGAAAACAGTGCATCACAGGTGCATCAGAATGAAATCAGTGCATCACAGGTGCATCAGAATGAAATCAGTGCATCACAGGTGCATCAGAATGAAATCAGTGCATCACAGGTGCATCAGAATGAAAACAGTGCATCACAGGCACCTCAGTACATGTACTATATGAGAGCAAGAGTATTTGCAGAGTTGCTATTTAACACAAGTGGAAGTCCTCGTAAGACTAGGTATGCAATTTTCTTGACAAAGTTGCCAATAATCTGACTATTACTCAATCATGTCAAACAAAGGAACAACATGAAGGCTCTCATCAGCACCATAAGCACTGAAGGACAAAAGGCTTATAACATTTCAGATCAACTTTGACAACTTTGTCATCAACACCATCAAACACAGTGAATGCATGGTAATGTTCACTGAAGTTATCAGGATGCAACTTGTCCAGCAATAGGCGTACAATATTGTCAACCAAAATGATCTTAGTTATTTTACAAAAGACTGGCATTTCATGCTCCATCTTACTGCAAACTAACAGTCCCTCTGTACTCTGTGCCATCCATCTTAACCCAGCTGGTAGAGTAAATGGCTTTCTACATAGTGACCTGAAGTGACGCTGCCAACTCCTCACCACCAGTAAAATCACTCAGGGAAAATGCTTTCATCAGTCCATACTCAGTATGTCAAAATGGTGATGTCTCCCAGTGATGGCCTACAGCACATTTCTGTTTTTTGGCAAGGGACAGTAATGTTCTTGAAGTTTGAGGGTATTCTTAAAGAGTGTGCTTTGCCTCAAACCTCATGCTCCACATATGTAATAAAGGACCGATTTGTCTTATGCATGCTGGGTAATGTATCATAAAGTGATGTTTGGGTATTACATTTTTATGTGGGTACAACTGTTTGAAAAGTGTGTGATGTTCAGTTATCAAATGCTTCAGATACACAGTCATGTCCTGGCTAAGAAAAGGGGAAAAAACAATTTTGATTATTTGCGGTAAGATGAGCATCAAATTCCAGTTCTCATTTCCTGGTGGAACAACATCACCCAAAATCAAGGGAACGTTTCTCAAAAGACACATCGTTTGAATATAATTAAGTGCTATGCTATTTCCACTGTTCTCTAGGTTGGATGGTTTTTGCGCTCCAAGTACCCATAGTCAAACGAGTAGATTCTAGAGAGAAGCGTATGTTTCGAAATAACAAAAGTAGAAGGATTACTTTTATACTATTCCAGGTATTCTTTAAAGAGGTAGGGTTTCAAGTGTCTCCGGAAGGTGGTCAGTGACTCCGCTGTCCTGGCGTCGTGGGGGAGCTTGTTCCACCATTGGGGTGCCAGAGCAGCGAATAGCTTTGACTGGGCTGAGCGGGAACTGTGCTTCCGTAGAGGTAGGGGGGCTAGCAGGCCAGAGGTGGATGAACGTAGTGCCCTCGTTTGGGTGTAGGGTCTGATCAGAGCCTGAAGGTAAGGAGGTGCCGTTCCCCTCACAGCTCCGTAGGCAAGCACCATGGTCTTGTAGTAGATGCGAGCCTCAACTGGAAGCGAGTGGAGTGTGCGAAGGAGCGGGGTGACATGAGAGCATCCCCAAATTATCTCCAGTTACAGTTGAAGTCTGAAGTTTACATACACCTTAGCCAAATATATTTAAACTCCGTTTTTCACCATTCCTGACATTTAATCCTAGTAAAAATTCCCTGTCTTAGGTCAGTTTGGATCGCCACTTTATTTTTTAGAATGTGAAATGTCAGAATAATAGTAGAGAGAATGATTTCTTTCAGCTTTTATTTCTTTCATCACATTCCCAGTGGGTCAGAAGTTTACATACACTCAATTCTTATCTGGTAGCATTGCCTTAAACAATGTAAGCTTGGGTCAAACGTTTTGGGTAGCCTTCCACAAGCTTCCCACAATAAGTTGGGTGAATTTTGGCCCATTCCTCCTGACAGAGCTGGTGTAACTGAGTCAGGTTTTTAGGCCTCCTTGCTCGCTTTTTCAGTTCTGCCCACAAATGTTCTATAGGATTAAGGTCAGGGCTTTGTGATGGCCACTCCAATACCTTGACTTTGTTGTCCTTAAGCCATTTTGCCACAACTTTGGAAGTATGCTTGGGGTCATTGTCCATTTGGAAGACCCATTTGCGAACAAGCTTTAACTTCCTGACTGATGTCTTGAGATGTTGCTTCAATATATCCACATAATTTTCCTTCCTCATGATGCCATCTATTTTGTGAAGTGCACCAGTCCCTCCTGTAGCAAAGCACCCCCACAGCATGATGCTGCCACCCCCGTGCTTCACGGTTGGGATGGTGTTCTTCGGCTTGCAATCCCCTTTTTCTTCCAAACGTAACAATGGTCATTATGGCCAAACAGTTTTATTTTTGTTTAATCAGACCAGAGAACATTTCTCCAAAAAGTACGATCTTTGTCCCCATGTGCAGTTGCAAACCGTAGTCTGGCTTTTTTATGGTAGTTTTGGAGCAGTGGCTTCTTCCTTGCTGAGCGGCCTTTCAGGTTATGTCGATATAGGACTCGTTGTACTGTGGATATAGATACTTTTGTACCTGTTTCCTCCACCATCTTCACAAGGTCCTTTGCTGTTGTTCTGGGATTGATTTGCACTTTTCGCACCAAAGTACGTTCATCTCTAGGAGACAGAACGCGTCTCCTTCCTGAGCAGTATGATGGCTGCGTGGTCCAATGTTGTTTATACTTGCGTACTGTTGTTTGTACAGATGAACGTGGTACCTTCAGGCGTTTGGAAATTGCTCCCAAGGATGAACCAGACTTGTGGAGGTCTACAGATTTTTTTCTGAGGTTGTTGCTGATTTCTTTTGATTTTCCCATGATGTCAAGCAAAGAGGCACTGAGTTTGAAGGTAGGCCTTGAACAAAAATATTAACGCAACATGCAACAATTTCAAAGATTTTACTGAGTTACAGTTCATATAAGGAAATCAGTGAATTGAAATAAATTCATTAGGCCCTAATCTATTAATTTCACATGACTGGGCAAGGGTGAAGAAGCGGGATGTGGAGGTCTTGGGCTGGCGTGGTTACACGTGGTCTGCGGTTGTGAGGCCAGTTGGACGCACTGCCAAATTCTCTAAAACAACATTGGAGACAGCTTATTGTAGAGAAATTAACATTCAATTATCTGGCAACAGCTCTGGTGGACATTCCTGCAGTTAGCATGCCAATTGCACGCTCCCTCAAAACTTGAGACATATGTGGCATTGTGTTGTGTGACAAAACTGCACATTTTAAAGTGGCCTTTTATTGTCCCCAGCACAAGGTGCACCTGTGTAATGATCATGCTGTTTAATCAGCTTCTTGATATGCCACAACTGTCAAGTGAATGGATTATATTGGCAAAGGAGAAATGCTCACTAACAGGGATGTAAAGAAATGTATGCACAACATTTGAGAGAAATAAGCTTTTTGTGCATATGGGAAATGTCTGGGATTTTGTATTTCAGCTCATGAAACATGGGACCAACACTTTACATGTTGCGTTTATATTTTTGTTCAGTATAGCTCACTAAACCATGGCAAAGTTGAATTGCAAACATAAACCCCGATTTTAGTCAGTAGCTTGTGCCTATTGAAATAACAAGGCAATCTCGCAAATAGGCCATTTATAACGGTTTGTAGTCTTAACATCTGGCACATAATAATGGCACAATTGCCAGAGAATAGCCTAACATTTGTTTTTTGAAGTTCACCCAAGTGTTTCTTGCACATAGATTTCGAGATTCTCTGTCCAACTTTCATCACTCAAACTCACCTGTCGGATTTATCTATACTTATGCACATGCGGAAACAGGATTGATTTACAATTATAAAATGGGTGGTTCGAGCCCTGAATGCTGATTGGCTGACAGCCGTGGTATATCAGACCGTATACCAGTATGAAAATGTATGCACTCACTAACTGTAAGTCGCTCTGGATAAGAGCGTCTGCTAAATGACTAAAGTGTAAAATGTAATACCATGGGTATGACAAAACATTTATTTTTAATGCTCTAATTACCTTGCCAACCAGTTTATAATAACAATAAGGCACCTCAGGGGTTTGTGGTATATGGCCAAAATACCACGGCTAAGGGCTGTATCCAGGCACTCCGCGTTGGGTTGTGCATAAGAACAGCCCTTAGCTGTGGTATATTTGCCATATACCACACCCCCTTGTGCCTTATTGCTTAATTATAAACTGGGTGGTTTGAGCCCTAAATGCTGATTGGTTGAAAGCCATGGTATATCAGACTGTGTACCACAGGAAGGAGAGAAAAACGTTTTTTAAATATTCTAATTACGTTGGTAACCAGTTTATAATAGCAATAAGGCACCTAAGGGGTTTGTGGTATATGGCCAATATACCATGGCTAAGGGCTATGTCATAAGAAGAGACATACCACACCTCCTCGGGCCTTATTGCGTAATAATAGCAGTCAAAACAAGTTAAATCGACATCCATTGATGGAAAATGATCTGGAGAGTTTAATAAGGGTGATTTATCTTATATTTTCTCTTGCGGCATTCTTAAACTCTCAATAATTATTATTTTGATGTTAAACCAAATTTTGCTTCATAGCCTATGTCGTTAAAAATGACGTCGATATTCCTTCTTGATTCGCTCGATAACGTAATGAAAAAAGGGATTGATGGATAAATGTGGCAACTCCATCTCTGGCCGCAAAAAACAAAAGAAAAGAAGGTCGGCTAGTTTGAAGACCTTGTTGTCAGTTTTTCATAGATCATTCGCTATACATTTTGGCTTGCCCTGACAACCCTGCCATCGCAGCTGGTGGTCAGTGAAGAAACTGAGGCGTAGTTTAGGCTTTTTCCTCTCGCGAGGAAGGACGCCGTTATCGGAATCCCTACAAACAACACGAGAATTCATCTTTCACACGGTAATATAACCCAATCTAACACCGTACATTCCTCGTGAGCCAGAAGTGGAGATACTGAATGCTTTGAACCTACATTCAAAATGTCATTTTAGAGGACTATTAATATGAAACAAAGCACAACATAAATCTTCTCCGCGGCAACGGATATGGGCTTCGAGGCCTAGTGTACCATTGTTTTGTATTGCGTGCTTGTTGTACTTGTGGCTAGCTACCGCAACGCGAATTCTAAATGGTTAACGTTAGTTAGCTAGTTTAGTGTACCTGCTGGAATGGCAATGTTTTTGCCCAGATATCACATCTAAATACACCGCTGTGACTCAATTTGTAGCCTCCTTTTTGTTGACGTTGTGTAAGATATGTCAGCAATGTTCTTCCCTATTTACCATGCATATTAGCTCAGCTAGCTAAGTAGCGCACTTCACTGGTAATGACTGTCAGACATGCGTTAACTAGTTAACTACTCTGTAATCATGGTTTGTCATGCAATAGTTTCTCATTCACAATTTCAGCTGTTAAGCCAGGATTTATCCATGTATATGTATATTCTTATCTAGAATGTAAATAAGACGGGCTAACTAGCAAGCTACTTTACAACTCACTTGAATTAGCCTAGACCAAACTTTGTGCTGGGGGACCCCAAGGGATGTACGTTTTAGTTTTTTGCCCTAGCAGTACACGGCTGATTCAAACATTCAAAGCTTGATCATTTTAATCAGCTGTGTGGGGTCCCAAGGACCGAGTTTGTGAAACGCAGGCCTAGATAGCTACATGCAATGGTGGACAGTCATGATTTAGGTTCAGGGGCTTATTCATTACCCCGATACTGTGGCAAAACCTTTCTTAAACGGAAGCAAACGGGGAGGGACCTACCTACATTTGTCCAATAGAAACTCGAATTCGTTGCTAAACTGAACAGTTTGGACTAGTGATTACACCCTAGGTTTGAGCTAGTTCAGAGTCAATATCAAGAAGACCTAGAATATCTGCAACTTCAAGTTAGCTTGTAAACATATTGTCAGCGAATGATTATATAAATGCTGTATCGCTTTTGCACAGAGTCGCATGGAGCCTCTGGTTTATTGCCTGTTCGATCAAGTTCAGCCGCAATCAATCCTAAGATCACCACAGCCTCCTCTGGGAAGGCTTTCCAATAGATGTTGGAACATTGCTGTGGGGACTTGCTTCCATTTAGCCACAATAGCATTAGTGAGGTTGGGCGATTAGGCCGGCTTGCAGTCGGCGCTCTAATTCATCCCAAAGGTGTTCGATGGGGTTGAGGTCAGGGCTCTGTGCAGGCCAGTCAAGTTCTTCCACACTGATCTCGACAAACCAATTCTGTATGGACCTCGCTTTGTGCATGGGGGCATTGTCATGCTGAAACAGGAAAGGGCCTTCCCCAAACTGTTGAAACAAAGTTGGAAGCACAGAATCGTCTAGAATGTCATTGTATGCTGTAGCGTTGATTTCCCTTCACTGGAACTAAGGGGCCTAGCCCGAACCATTATTCCTCCTCCACCAAAATGTTCAGTTGGCACTATGCATTGGGGCAGGTAGCATTCTCCTGGCATCCGCCAAAACCAGATTCATCTGTCGAACTGCCAGATGGTGAAGCGTGATTCATTAGTCCAGAGAACGTGTTTCCACTTCTTCAGAGTCCAATAGCAGCGAGTATTACACCAGTCCAGCCGACGCTTGGCATTGCGCACAGTGATCTTAGGCTTGTGTGTGGCTGCTTGGCCATGGAAAACCATTTCATGAAGCTCCCAACAAACAGTTATTGTGCTGACGTTGCTTCCAGAGGCAGTTTGGAACTCCGTAGTGAGTGTTGCAACCGAGGACAGATTATTTTTACGCACTTCAGCACTCGGCGGTCCCGTTCTGTGAGCTTGTGTGGCCTACCACTTTGCAGCTGAGCCGTTGTTGCTCCTAGACGTTTCCACTTCATAATAACAGCACTTCAGTTGACCGGGGCAGCTCTAGCAGGACAGAAATGTGATGAACTGACTTGTTGGAATGGTGGCATCCTGTAACAGTTCCACGTTGAAAGTCACTGAGCTCCTCAGTAAGGCCAATCTACTGCCAGTGTTTGTCTATGGAGATTGCATGGCTGTCTGCTCGATTTTATACACCTGTCAGCAACGGGTGTGGCTGAAATAGACTAATCCACTAATTTGAAGGGGTGTCCACATACTTTTGTATATATAGTGTATGTCTCCTGAGTGGCGCAGTGGTCTAAGGCACTGCATCGCAGTGCTAACTGTGTCACTAGAGATCCTGGTTCGAATCCAGGCTCTGTCGCAGCCGGCCGCGACCGGGAGACTCATGGGCGGCGCACAATTGGCCCAGTGTCGTCCAGGGTAGGGGAGGGAATGGCCGGCAGGGATGTAGCTCAGTTGATAGAGCATGGTGTTTGCAACGCCAGGGTTGTGGGTTCGATTCCCACGGGGGGCCAGTATAAAAAAATAAATAATGTATTCACTAACTGTAAGTCGCTCTGGATAAGAGCGTCAGCTAAATGACTAAAATGTAAATGTAAAATGTAAATGTCTCTCTATTATGTGTGGGAGTACTTTGGAACAGATTAAAAATATATATATAACTTGGAGCTGATTTTCAGTTGTTTTTACAGTCTTTTAAGTCCAACAATAAAATAAAATAAAGGTTAAAAACTCAGCAAAAAAATATATGTCCTCTCACTGTCAACTGCGTTTATTTAACGTGTAAATATTTGTATGAACATAACAAGATTCAACAACTGAGACATAAACTGAACAAGTTCCACAGACATGTGACTACAGAAATTGAATAATGTGTCCCTGAACAAAAGGGGGGTCAAAATCTAAAGTAACAGTCAGTATCTGGTGTGGCGACCAGCTGCATTAAGTACTGCAGTGCATCTCCTCCTCATGGACTGCAGCAGATTTGCCAGTTCTTGCTGTGAGATGTTACCCCACTCTTCCACCAAGGCACCTGCAAGTTCCCGGACATTTCTGGAGGGAATGGTTCTAGCCCTCACCCTCCGATCCAACAGGTCCCAGACGTGCTCAATGGGATTGAGATCCGGGCTCTTCGCTGGCAATGGCAAAACACTGACATTCCTGTCTTGCAGGAAATCACGCACAGAACGAGCAGTATGGCTGGTGGCATTGTCATGCTGGAGGGTCATGTCAGGATGAGCCTGCAGGAAGGGTACCACATGAGGGAGGAGGATGTCTTCCCTGTAACGCACAGCGTTGAAATTGCCTGCAATGACAACAAGCTCAGTCCGATGATGCTGTGAAACACCGCCCCAGACCATGACGGACCCTCCACCTCCAAATCGATCTCGCTCCAGAGTACAGGCCTCGGTGTAACGCTAATTCCTTCAACGATAAACGTGAATCCGACCATCACCCCTGGTGAGACAAAACCAGTGAAGAGCACTTTTTGCCAGTCCTGTCTGGTCCAGCGACGGTGGGTTTGTGCCCATAGGCGACGTTGTTGCCGGTGATGTCTGGTGAGGACCTGCCTTACAACAGGCCTACAAGCCCTCAGTCCAGCCTCTCTCAGCCTATTGCGGACAGTCTGGCGGCAGGTAGCTTAGTGGTTAAGAGCGTAGTGCCAGTAACCGAAAGGTCGCTGGTTCTAATCCCCGAGCCGACTAGGTGAAAAATCTGTCGATGTGCCCTTGAGCAAGGCCCTTAACCCTAATTGCTCCTGTAAGTCGCTCTGGATAAGAGCGTCTGCTAAATGACTAAAATCTAAAATGTTAAATGTATGTGTGTTCCTGGTGTAACTCGGGCAGTTGTTGCCATCCTGTACCTGTCCCGCAGGTGTGATGTTCGGATGTACCGATCCTGTGCAGGTGTTGTTACACGTGGTCTGCCACTGCGAGGACGATCAGCTGTCCGTCCTATCTCCCTGTAGCGCTGTCTTAGGCGTCTCACAGTACGGACATTGCAATTTATTTCCCTGGCCACATCTGCAGTCCTCATGCCTCCTTGCAGCATGCCTAAGGCATGTTCACGCAGATAAGCAGGGACCCCGGGAATCTTTCTTTTGGTGTTTTTCAAAGTCAGTAGAAAGGCCTCTTTAATGTCCTAAGTTTTCATAACTGTGACCTTAATTGCCCACCGTCTGTAAGCTGTTAGTGTCTTAAGGACTGTCGACAGGTGCATGTTCATTAGGGTAAATGTCCCTATTAATCCCACCAAATCCGCTTTTCAGACATTTTTTTATATATACTGCCCCAATTTAAGTGAGAATATTTTAGTTAAAATGAAAGTCTAATATCTCATTTGAAGTGTCAATAATTCATTTATACCAATTTCTAATGTTTTTATTGTTTAATTTGTCAAAATATGTTGAAAGTCTGGCATGGGCTTAATGGGTACCTAATGTACCCTTTAAGCCAATGGGTGTTCCAAATAAGCCCACTACAGATTTGTTGATAAATAAATAAATATATATATTTAAACAAACTTGTTCTATTCAAATCTGTAATCTCTTAGCTCTCAATAGTTCATTTTGTCTCCACGCAGAAACGCAGAAAAAGCTAAACTTACAACATGTCTTCTTTGGATTGTAGCCAAAAAACTATTTAGAACAAAATCAAAATTATAGTGGAAATTACTCTTTAATACTTAATCTTTCAATATGTGTTGTCATTTTGTCTCTCTCTATCCTATGGTGTGCTTTTGGCATTTGAAATTGGCCAAAGAAAAACAGTTTGCAGGTTCAATACTAATGTTCTAAGGATAGTAAATGAGTCAATTTCAGGATTTACATTTAAAAATAACTTTAATTGATTTTCAAATGTTAATCACATTTAGGCTAGTAGTTTGAAAACAATGTGAAAACACATTTTAAAACCACTCAGTTCATTTTGGAGTAACATTAAAACATACAGTTCATTGTGAGGAGACATCAGTCATAACATCTTGAAGATCATGTATAATTAGCCTATAACGAAAGCAAAATAAACAAGAAACATTTCTGCAATTTCTACTTTCTCCTAGGCTAAACGCAGGCCTATGTGATTTTATCGTTTTAGTTATCTTAGTAGTGTAACATAACAGGTTATAGGGTGGTCTAAGCGTTATTTTGTTTGTTTGTTTCAATCTTTTGCCTACGGTGTGGTTGTCTTTGCTTGCCAGTCTTACGCTAACAAGTTTTGAGGGTTTTCATCTTGTTTTTGTACAGATTTTCAATGACCTCATGATTGCGCAATTAGAATGGTACAGGTCCCTCCAGCACTGCTTTGCAGAGGATGAACTTGAGCTCTACATCCTCAATCTTGTCCCTGGATGGGAGGAAGAATGTGTTGTTTGGCCCTCTGTCTAGGACCTTCATCACATACCGTTCACCCTCTGGTGGTGCTGACTCGTTAAGTGATCGTGCGATGTAATATGCCGCTGGTTTCGTGAACATGACAGCATAGTACACGTCTCTCACCACTGTGAAGGTTGTGGTACAGGTTTCTGTATTCTCAATTGCCTCTTTGCTCACTGCCTCATTGCCCACTGCCTCCAATGCATTTGCCTTCTCCAGAGGAGCCTTGCTCTTGGTCTTGCCATCCTTTGGTTGTTTCTTTTTTGCTGCTGCCTTTTTTCCACTTTCCCCTAGCCGCAACAAGGCGTGTTCAGATGTTAGAGACTCTCCATATTTTAGAGTGTTGATTCTCTGTCTTTTGGCAGGACTGCTCTTCTTGGTTGGCCTGAAGAAATATTTGATGCCAATGTCTGATGAGGGTGAAGGGCTTGAAGTTGCAGAGTATGCAGACGTTGATGGCTGGGGTTGTGACATTTCATCATTTGCAGGCATTGCAACCTCAATATTGGTGATGTTGAGAATGTTGGACCCAGCAAGAGTTTCTTCACTGAGGATAATCTGGGACATGGATTATTCGCCCACAGATGTTGAGCATGGGCGTGGTTGTGCAGTTAGAGATATAGAGATGGCACGGGGTCCCACTGGAAAGTTTAGTGCTGTTTTCCTGGCTGGGCGAGGTTGTGCAGGTGGAGACAGAGCGATTACATGGGGTCCCAGAGGAGTATCGTTGCTTGTCATAGCTTCTGCCAGAGGCTGTGGTTGTGATTGGCCATCTTCCATGGTGAACGGTGTGTAGTCTTCTGTTATCATTCTGTCTGGACAGTAAGGATAAATGCCAGTGCTTTTAAACCCACTCTTCAGATTCTCATCCTTTAGACCTATCTCCAACACCGCCTTCAGTTTGGATGGGAAATCCTATTTTCGGATCTTGTCTTATGGGTATTAATTATCTGAATTATGAGCTGATTTATCAGGTGAGGTCAAAATTACGGAGGAAAATGGTTCAAAGGTCAAAAGGAAGAAAATCCCCATTGAAACACAGTCACGTGGGCTTAATGGAAGCAGGTTGGCTTAAAGGGAACATCAGTGAAGTTATGGTTAAAAGACAGAATATTTTATTATACACACATGACAATAAGAAAACAACTACAGTATATGAAATAAATCTATATATGGTGCACTAACATAACATGAAAAGTATAAATGTATCATGCAGAGAAGTAATTAGCTATACTCATTTACATCCACCCCAGACAGTGTGATATCTTTGCTAGCGTTTAAGCCCACCAGGTAAAAATGTTAATTAAAAAAGTAATAAATATAAACATACACATTTATTGTCTATTTAACAGTATAATAATATAAACTGCATACAAAAATGTAAACTATACCTGCTTATCATGCTTTATGTCATTGCAATGAACCATACTATGCAGCTACTGTACTGATGCAGCATGTGGTCTGTTTGCTAGCATGCTAAAACTCATATTTTGATTTCAAAATAAACAATATTTATTTTTCAAGTAATATTCTAACATATGTCTTATTGAAAACACTAATCACTTACATTTTGATAACAAATGAGTACTTACCAAGTAGAAATATGCAAAAAATGTTATCTTTTGAGGGTACCAAAATAACCTACGTTTTTTTGCAACTTCTTCTGGGATCAGCAGGCACATGTCACACATGCTTTGATAAATCAATATTGACAAATCTGATTGGCTTACAATAATAAGTGTCATTTATTTAACAAGCAGCTTCATTGGAAGAAACATCACACAGCAAAAAATGATGTAGTTTTTCTTTTTGACTCAGAAGTTGCAAGTGGGTTTATATGGTATGTGGGCTTAATAGGGACGTTTACCCTAATTGTTTATGGTTCATTGAACAAGCATGTGAAACAGTGTTTAAACCCTTTACAATGAAGATATGTGAAGTTATTTGGATTTTTACTAATTATCTTTGAAAGACAGGGTCATGAAAAAGGGACGTTTCTTTTTTTACTGAGTTTAAATGTATTTTTTTTGTTCAGAAAACTTGGGGGGACAAATAAAATCAAATGCGGGCCAAATTCGGCACGCGGCCTGCCAGTTGGGGAAAATTTGCTGTACAGAATAAGAATATTCCAAAAAATGCATCCTGTTTGCAATAAGGCACTAAAGTAAAACTGCAGAAAATGTGGCAAAGAAATTAACTTTATGTCCTGAATACAAAGCGTTATGTTTGGGGCAATTCCAACTCACTGAGTACCACTCTTCATATTTCCATGCAAGGTGGTGGCTGCATCATATTATGGGTATGCTTGTCATCGGCAAGGACTAGGGAGTTTATTTTTATACAAATAAATGGAATGGAGCTAAGCACGGGCAAAATTCTAGAGGAAAAACTGGTTAATTCTGCTTTCTTGAAAATGGCTGTCTAGCAATGATCAACAACCAACTTGACAAGAGCTTGAAGAATTGTAAAATTAATAATGTGCAGATATTGTACAATCCAGGTGTGCAAAGCTCTTAGAGACTAACATCTTGACCAAACCGGCGCAGCGCGTGTGTGCGCCATCGTGCGCATGTTGATTTTGTCTATCCCCACCAGACATGATCAGGACACGCAGGTTGAAATGTCAAAACGAACTCTGAACCAACTATATTAATTTGGGGACAGGTCGAAACACATGAAACATTCATGGACATTTAGCTAGCTAGCTTGTTGTTGCTAGCAAATTTGTCCTTGGATATAAACACTGGGTTGTTATTTTACCTGAAATGTACAATGTCCTTTTTTTTTTGCTGGATCTTTGTAGAATATTGACCAATTTTAAGTAACACAAAATTGTGCGTTCTCTACTCTGACAGTTAATCCACAGATAAAAGTGGAAACCTAGTTTGTTTCTAGTAATCTCTCCTAGTTCTTCTTCTGTGGATTTTATATGGTGGTTGGCAACCAACTTTAAGGTGCATTACAGCAACCAACTGGACTGGAGTGTGGACCTAATTAATCTTTCAATCGCCCACATTTGTATATGCTCCTAAAAATCATTGAGGAGATGAGAGAGACTGGACTTGCAGCGTGTCAAGCGTCTAAAATAGAACCGTTCTATTTTAGCGCCTGGCTACGCAGACGCGTGCAAGCTGTTTGGCTGAAATGATTGAATAACATGTATGTGTACATTTATTTTTGCAACACTTGCGCACGCAGCGCTGCCTGTGTGGTCAGCATGTTACCCAGAAAGACTCACAGCTGTAATCGCTGACTATGTTGATTCTAACATGTTGACTCAGAGTTGTGAATGCTTATGTAAATCAGATATTTCTGTGTTTCATTTATGAAAAATTTGCTAACATTTCTAAAAACACATGTTCACTTTGTCATGATCAATTTTGAATTCAGACTGTAACACAACCAAATGTGGAATACGTTAAGGGATATGAATACTTTCTGAAGGCACTCTACATCTCAGTATAAAGTAGCTTCCTCGTCTTTCTAGATGAGGAGACGAGAGGATGCCACTTAAGACACCCACATTAGGAAGCTTGCTCAACAAGAAGCCAACACGCTACCTGTTATTATTAGTTCTATGACCCAGACCCACTGAGGTAAAACTTCGCCCAGCACACAGGGAATAGAGCAGGAAAAAAATCAGGCTCTTTCTCAGTTGTTTTCTCCTTGAATCTGGGGCTCTGTCCACAACCCAAGAGGCAAAAAATGAAGGACAATCAAGAAAAGACTTGATGTTCAACCTGAATTTCAAACAGGGTTAGGGTTGAGTGCCCTCTGGTGGAAGTCTGGTGTTTTGACAAATGGAACCCGACAGTAATCAGTTATTGCTATTAACTACATTTGATTGACTGAGTTGATAGATATTTAATAATATTGACAATAAAATGAATACTTTTACTAGCTACAAGGCTCTGAGCACATTCATTTCTCAGTTGCAGGGAATAGCTCAAGTAGTCAGTTCTTCAGTCATCTTATATTGACCTTGAGGTAATTTACCTGTTAATTGCAGGTTTTAATATTGAAATGATGAGTTACGCATATTCTATGCCAAGTCAGGATATGTGGCCGTCTAATCAAGCCTAGTAAATTCACATGACTCAACCAATCTTGAAACAAATGTATCCCAGTCCCCAATCAGTGAGTGGTGATATGTGCCAAACTAGTTAAGTGACTCATTCTTGAATGATGAGGTCCAGTTAAACAAAAGGCACAGAACAAATCACATTTGTCACATGCTTCGTATACAACAGGTGTAGACTAACAGTGAAATGCTTACTTATGGGCCCTTCCCAACAATGCAGAATACAATAAATAATAATAATAATATAAAAAGATAGTAACACAAGGAATAAATACACAATGAGCAATGATACATAGAGTACCAATACTGATTTGATGTGCAGGGGTACAAGGAATTGGGGTATTGGGGTAGATATGTACAGTGCCTTTGGAAAGTATTCAGACCCCTTGACTTATTTCAGTTTTGTATTTCTAATACATTTGCAAACATAAAAAAAAAAAGGTTTTTGCTTTGTCATTATTCGGTATTGTGTGTAGATTGAAGAGGAAACCCCCCAATTTAATCCATTTTAGAATAAGGCTGTAACGTAACAAAATGTGCAAAAAGTCAAGGGGTCTGCACTGTAAGGGATAAAGTGACTAGGCAACAGGATAGATAAGACAGTAGCAGCAGTGTATGTGGTGAGTGTGTAAGCGTGTGTGTGGTGAATATGTGCCTGTGTACGTTCTGTGTGAGTGTGGGTCCAGTGTTTATGCATAGTGTGTGTGCATAGTCAAAAAGAGTTTGTGCAAAAAGGGTCAATGCAGATAGTCCGGGTAGCTATTTGGTTAACGATTTAGCAATCTTTGGCTTGGGGGTAGAAGTTGTTCAGGAGCCTTTTGGTCCCAGACTTAGCGTTCCGGTACCGTTAGTCGTGCGGTAGCAGAGAGAACAGTGTATGACATGGGTGGCTGGAGTCTTTGACCATTTTTAGGGCTTTCATCTGACACCGCCTGGTATAGAGGTCCTGGATGGCAGGGAGTTTGACCCCAGTGATGTACTGGGCTGTACGCACTACCCACTGTAGAGCCTTGCGTTCGGATGCCAAGCAGTTGTCATACCAAGCAGTGATGCAGCCAGTCAAGATGCTCTCAATGGTGCAGCTGTATACGTTTTTGAGGATCTGAGGGCACATGCCAAATCCTTTCAGCCTCCTGAGGGGGATGAGGCGTTGTCGTGCCCTCTTCATGACTGTGTTGGTGTGTTTGGACCATGATAGATCCTTAGCGATGTGGACTCTTAGGAACTTGAAGCTCTCGACCCGCTCCATTACAGCCCTGTCGATGTGAATGGGGGCGTGTTCGGCCCTCCATTTTCTGTAGTACACGATAAGCTCCTTTGTCTCACCCACGTTGATGGAGAGGTTGTTGTCCTGGCAGTGACCTCCTCCCTGAAGGCTGTCTCATCATCGTTAGTGATGAGGTCCACCACCTTCCTGTCATCGGCAAACTTGATGATGGTGTTGGAGTCGTGTGCGGCCACACAGTCATGGGTTAACAGGGAGTACAGGAAGGGACTAAGCAAGCACCCCTTAGGGGCCCCGGTGTTGAGGGTCAGCATGACGGATGTGTTGTTGCCTACCCTCACCACCTGGGGGTGACCAGTCAGGAAGTCCAGGATCCAGTTGCATAGGGAGGTGTTCAGTCCCAGGGACCTTAGCTTGGTGATGAGCTTGGAGGGCTTTATGGTGTTGAACGCTGAGCTGTAGTCTATGAACAGCATTCTCATGTAGGTGTTCCCATAACCAGCCTTTCAAAGCATTTCATGGCTACAGATGTGAGTGCTACGGGGCGGTATTCATTTAGAAAGGTTACCATGGCGTTCTTGGGCACAAGGACTATGGTGGTCTGCTTGAAAAATGTAGCACAGACATATCAGGTTTTCTTTTTATAACAACCTCCTTTGTCTATATGTTTTGTTAGCTTATTGCTGACACAGTCATACATTCACTGACATTGGGATTGAAGAGCCAGAGAATGTGAAGGCTCTTTTTATTTGTAATAATGTTGTTGTTTTGTGGCCCTCTCTGGTTATACAGGTCTGAATGATGTCGGAACAAGATTTGGCAGAGATAGTGCAGATAGCAGTGGAGGACTTGGGCCAGGGCGACCAGACTGGTAAGATCTATATTACAGACCACAAAGCTCTGTTCAATCACCATAACTAGGGCCATGTGACCTGACAAGGAAAACCACGAGGGGGAAATTGCTGGCTCTATATAAATGTCAGGCTAATACTTCCAAAAATGTCTCTATACATCCATTTGCCTGTATTGTAAAGGAAAGGTCACCACTGACTGACTATCCATTGGCTAATGGTGAAGCTTTACTTCTGGCTTTAGATGTTTTATCTTGATGGTTAGCTACTACCCATGTGGGTAGATTAGCAACAGTCATCGAAATTGTTAAAAGGTTTTAAAAATAGTTCAAATAAATGCACAATGGATGAAGATACTCCAAACTTTTTACAATCTATCAGATATCGACTGAATTATAGCATATACATTTTTTGACTGGCATGGACAAATAATGGAGTTTAGGGATTTTGGTGGGAATTTGGGTGTTACATTTGTTAAATTAACTTTTGTAGAATGCGCTCATATATACATTTTGTTATTGTATCATTATTTGTATTATTTGTTAAAATAATGTAAAAATATATGTGCCTCATTTGCATAAATACACCAGGGGCCTCATTTATAACCGTTGCATACATTTTACACTAAATATCTGCGTGCGCTATTTCTGAAAAGACTGTGCACACACACAAATATTGAGATTTATAAACTTGGCACATGCCATACATACTCATGTTTCCCGTTATAAAACACCTGAATGAAAAACTGTGCACGCGTAAACAAGCATTATACAGTGCATTCGGTAAGTATTCAGACCGCTTGACTTTTTAGACATTTTGTTACGTTACAGCCTTATTCTAAAATTGATTCAATTGTTTTTTTACCTCATCAATCTACACCCAATACCCCATAATGACAAATCAAAACAGGTTTTTAGAAATGTTTGCAAATCTATTGAAAAAAAATAACCGGAAACATCACATTTACATAAGTATTCAGACCCTTTACTCAGTACATTGTTGAAGCACATTTGGCAGCGATTACAGCGTTGCGTCTTCTTGGGTATAACGCTACAAGCGTTGGCACAATATTTGGGGAGTTTCTCCCATTCTTCTCTGCAGATCCTCTCAAGCTCTGTCAGGTCACTGCACAGCTATTTTCAGGTCTCTAGAGATGTTTGATCGGGTTCAAGTCCGGGCTCTGGCTGGGCCACTCAAGGACATTCAGAGACTTGTCCCGAAGCCACTCCTGCGTTGTCTTGGCTGTGTGCTTAGGGTCATTGTCCTGTTGGAAGGTGAACCTTAGCCCCAGTCTAAGGTCCTGAGTGCTCTGGAGCAGGTTTTCATCAATGTTTTCTCTGTACTTTGCTCCATTTATCTTTCCCTCGATCCTTACTAGTCTCCCAGTCCCTGCCGCTGAAAAACATCCCCACAGCATGATGCTGCCACCATCATGCTTCACCGTATGGATAGTGCCAGGTTTCCTCCAGACGTGACGCTTGGCATTCAGGCCAAAGAGTTTGATCTTGGTTTCATGAGACCAGAGAATGTTGTTTCTCATGGTCTGAGAGTCCTTTAGGTGCCTTTTGGCAAACTCCAAATGGGCTGTGATGTGCCTTTTACTGAGTAGTGGCTTCTGTCTGGCCACTCTACCATAAAGGCCTAATTGCCCATCTCCACAGAGGAACTCTGGATCTCTGTCAGAGTGACCATCAGGTCCTTGGTCACCTCCCTGACCAAGACCCTTCTCCCCTGATTGCTCAGTTTGGCCAGGCGGCCAGCTCTAGGAAGAGTCTTGGTAGTTCCAAACTTCTTCCATTTAAGAATGATGGAGGCCACTGTGTTCTTGGGGACCTTCAATGCTGCAGATATGTTTTGGTATCCTTCCCCAGAGCTGTGCCCTGACACAATCCTGTCTCGGAGCTCTACGGACAATTCCTTCGACCTCATGGCTTGGTTTTTGCTCTGACATGCACTGTCAACAGTGGGAGCTTATATAGACAGGTGTGTGCCTTTCCAAATCATGTCCAATCAATTGGATTTACCACAGGTGGACTCCAATTAAGTTGTAGAAACATCTCAAGGATGATCAATGGAAACAGGATGCACCTGAGCTCAATTTTGAGTCTCATAACAAAGTGTCTGAATACTTATGTAAATAAGGTATTTCAGTTTTTTTATTTCTAATAAATGTGCATAAATTACAAAAAGCCTGTTTTCGCATTGTCATTTTTGGGTATTGTGTGTAGATTGATGAGGAAAATAATTGATTTAATCCATTTTAGAATAAGGCTGTAACGTAATAAAATGTGGAAAAAGGAAAGGGTCTGAATACTTTCTGAATGCACTGTAACTCTTCCTGAATAACGCCCATCATTCACCTTTTATGGTGACAATAATGCTGTTATTTGCTGTATACTTTGGAAGTATTGGAATTAGGCCAAGACAGTATATCTAAAGGAATTATCAATGGTGAACTTGATCAAATGTCTTTGGCGGTGTTGGCAGATTTTTTCTTTTTGAAGTGACATTTGCTGTATCTGACAGTTTCAAATTGTTGTGGACCTCTAAACAGATCGTTTGAATTCAATAATGTTTTGTATTTACTTTCTCACAAACCTAAATTTCCTGCATTGCCCGTGAATTCTGAAACATTGTCTACTCTGAAAAAAATGAAAACGGCAGTAGGCCTACTTACAGTGGTAGCCTACACACTTCAGTGCAAAAGATCAACTGTCTGTTCACCTGTTAAATTCTACTGTATGTTATAAACCGCGCTCCCTTTGTGACGCATAGAGCAAAAACTTGAAATTATAATAATCTAATAGGCCCAATTAAATGAGAGATGTGCATAGTAATTTGTTGGATGGCTAATTTGGGAATATGAACTCATCATGGCTAAAAATGGTGGAATGGGTATGATATATGTATTATGTTTATAAATGAAATAGTGTCTAGGCTACTTGAGAAATTTGACAGTACAGTTTTCAGACGTAGCCTACAAACGTCAATAGAAAAGGTGAACAGTCTGTTCAACCGTTTATCTGTACATCGGATCGCATAGAAAAGTAGCCTATCCTAACTTGTTGTAGGCCTATAAGCTATTTTGTGAGACCATCACAGTCAGAAAATGTGAGGAATTTATTCTGCAATGATCATGGAAATGAAATAAATAATTGGAAATAGATTTCTAATTATTTTAGAATGCAAAGATAAAATAAATCTTCTCACTAACAGCAAATGATTGCATCTTATTATATTTAGCTACCTGTTATTTGCACAAGGCTACTTTTGCCTTCTTACAATGCAATACTTCAACGATTAGAAACTATCCGTACGCATGGTCTATAGGTGGTGGGAGGATAAGCACATTCTCATGTCAAGTTCAGTTTTTATATAGATAACTAATGCGTGAACTGGCGCACACATGTTTTGAAGCATATTTTGTGTTTGCGCAGTGTTTATAAACAAGGCCCCCTTTTTGCATATATTAATTAACATAAAAGGGTGGAACAGGGCTGCAACCACAACACTTGCTCCATCTACCTTACCTGCGCTGTCTAGACTGGCTCATTAATTACTGTTGTCACGTTCTCTTGCATAATTCAACAAGTGTGTCAATCGCAGGATACCCTCGGATTAAAAATCAACAGGCTCTAGATTATATCTATCTAAGCAGACTTAACATTGTTTGCGAGATCAAACATAATATCACAATAATCCATGTTTATTTTCAGAAGTTGCTTTCAAAATTAAAGCAATCAATCCAGTGAGATTTAAGTGACAAGTGGATTTTGCACCCCTCAAACACAGGAAATACAGTTGAAGTCGGAAGTTTACATACACTTAGGTTGGAGTCATTAAAACTGGTTTACAGACAGATTATTTCACTTATAATTCACTGTATCACAATTCCAGTGCGTCAGAAGTTTACATACACTAAATTGACTGTGCCTAAAACTCAGTGCCTCTTTGCTTGACATCATGGGAAAATCAAAATAAATCAGCTAAAAATGGTAGACCTCCACAAGTCTGGTTCATCCTTGGAAGCAATTTCCAAATGCCTGAAGGTACCACGTTCATCTGTACAAACAATAGTACGCAAGTATAAACACAGTGGGACCAAGCAGCCGTCATACCGCTCAGGAAGGAGACGCGTTCTGTCTCCTAGAGATTAACGTACTTTGGTGCGAAAAGTGCAAATCAATCCCAGAACAACAGCAAAGGACCTTGTGCAGATTCTGGAGGAAACAGGTACAAAAGTATCTATATCCACAGTAAAACAAGTCCTATATCGACATAACCTGAAAGGCTGCTCAGCAAGAAGAAGCCACTGCTCCAAAACCGCCATAAAAAAGCCAGACTACGGTTTACAACTGCACATGGGGACAAAGATCGTACTTTTTGGAGAAATGTCCTCTGGTCTGATGAAACAAAAATAGAACTGTTTGGCCATAATGACCATCGTTATGTTTGGAGGAAAAAGGGGGCTGCTTGCAAGCCGATGAATACCATCCCAACCGTGAAGCACGGAGGTGGCAGCATCATGCTGTGGGGGTCCTTTGCTGCAGGAGGGACTGGTGCACTTCACAAAATAGATGGCATCATGAGGAAGGAAAATTATGTGGCTATTTGAAGCAACATCTCAAGACATCAGTCAGGAAGTTAAAGCTTGGTCGCAAATGGGTCTTCCAAATGGACAATGACCCCAAGCATACTTCCAAAGTTGTGGCAAAATGGCTTAAGGACAACAAAGTCAAGGTATTGGAGTGGCCATCACAAAGCCCTGACCTCAATCCTATAGAACATTTGTGGGCAGAACTGAAAAAGCGTGTGCGAGCAAGGAGGCCTACAAACCAGACTCAGTTACACCAGCTCTGTCAGGAGGAATGGGCAATGCTACCAAATACTAATTGAGTGTATGTAAACTTCTGACCCACTGGGAATGTGATGAAAGAAATAAAAGCTGAAATAAATAATTCTCTCTACTATTATTCTGACATTTTCACATTCTTAAAATAAAGTGGTGATCCTAACTGACCTAAAACAGGGAATTTTTACTAGGAATAAATGTCAGGAATTGTGAAAAACTGAGTTTAAATGTATTTGGCTAAGGTGTATGTAAACTTCCGACTTCAACTGTATATGGTTGAAAAATACATCCTCAGATGGGCGGGGCATGCTCGCTGCTAGGGTACATTTGGATAAATCACTTTGAAAGAGCTACATACCAGCAGAAACATTGCAGTTTTTTTAATGATCATGTGTGTGACTGCATGTGTGATTTGTGTTAGATGTGTTGGACAATCATGAAGATTGTGATGACAAGCCTGATAGGAAAAGGCCAAGGGTGGACCACAGCGCCCAGGATGCATCTCTAAAGGTAGGTTACTCGTGCACTACGTCGGGGGTATATTGGATACGATATGAACTTCTAAGCTGAGTCAGTCATGTGAGCATGTCAGTTTGTTTTTCATATGAAAATATATCATAAATTGCATTTATATATTGTTACGTTCCCCAACAAGAACTCAAAAAAACATAGCTCAACAGAAATAGGGAACAAAAAAATGAGCCACTGACAACCAGTACGAAACAGGTGGGATTTTAAAATGGGTTCTGAAAGGCATCCATTGGGGTGCCTACTGACTGGGTGCTGGCCAAGCAAGCTCAGGTAGGGTCTTAACACCCAACATGGACGCCCATGAGATTTGCCTGATAACAGAGAAGGTAAAGAAAAGAACCCATACCAACTTAGGTTAGGAAGTGAAAATAAACATGAAGCCAACCAAACAGGGAGACACAAAATATAAGGCTTTGTATTCACAAGCTTAAAGGGAGCGCTAAACAGCGGTCTAGCTCTTCCAACCTCTCTCATGCCGACTGGAACACTGGGCCAGCCGCTCTTAAATATAACCTGTGCCAGCACAGGTGAAACTAACGAGGCGACAGGTGCAATATATCCTGACCAATGAGGATGATTCAATCAGTGCGCGTCCCCACCTAAATAGAACCAACCTCAAAAACAAAAAACAAGTTATCAAATGTACCGCAGAAATGGAAGGTAAGTCACAGAAAATAGATGTTGTGATGCCAGCTACAGAGAAGTACTTGGATTAGGAGATTTTACTGCAGAAGCGTTACATATAGGGGGTGTTGAATGGTATTGTTCTGTCCTCCCAGGATGTCGGCCTGGGGTAGGATTAGACAGTGTTAATGTAGTGCAATGGAGTGGTGTCTTTTAAATGGGTTAATATTTGGTAGGGTATTTTTTTTATTTTATATCACCAAGTATAATGGATTGTACAGTAGGTGGCAGCATGCACCTCTAACGTTTGTTTGCGGACCGCCATAATACTATAGAAGAACGGAAACCAAAGCCTGTAAGAATAGGTCTACTTTAGTGCTTAGTCTCTAAGCTCATTGTAAAGAGGGGCATTTACTTCATCAACCACCAATGTGTAACATGCATTTATACACACACAATTCACTTTCTCTGCCTCGTTCCCTCTTCCTCTCTCCAGACCTTGTTGTACTCCATCAGCCAGACGATCTGCCAGCGTTTGGACAACATGGAGGCCAAGTTGCAGGTGGTGGAGGTGACGTGCCGGGCCCTGGAGAAGAAGCTGGACGCCGTGGTCAACAAGAACCAGGCACCCATCCAGGTCCCTATGGTGGCCGGCTCCCCTCTGGGGGCCACCCAGACCTGGAACAAAGTGCGCTGGTGAGTTAAAGTGTGGACCTGGGTCCATATTCATTAGGGTATATCGTAGCAGGCCATTTTGCAACGGCAAACAAAAACGAGAGTTTCTTATTGGACATGTTCAGATTTTCTTTCCTGTCTCAGTCTGTTTTTGTCCGGTGCCTAATGAATACAACCTGGTTAGGACTGGGGATCATGGTGGGATAAAATGCTTGGACTGGGACTGGTCAGGGTGAGATGAGGACTTGGAGACAAAGGGTGGTACACTGGGGGACATTGACACTGGTTGACTTGTACTTTATGAGGGAGTACTCATTCTCTTACAAGTGAGTGCTCAAGTAGAATGCGCCTATTCCCATGAACACAATTTGACACTGGAGCCTGTTGAGGTATTTGACACAGAAGAATTCCCCGTCTGCCCCTGCAGTGTTGTTCCACAGACCAATGTGATAGTGAGCCAAGACCGACTGAAGGGTCAGGAGGAGTCAGTAACTCGAGGGGCAGATTCACTGGAGAACCTCCTTAGCAAGTGAGTGACTGACACCTGTTTTTTTTCTGCCATCATGCAGAATGTAGAATCGCATAAAGAACAAACAATGTTGTGCATGAAACTGTGATCCCCACTAAAGTTTGATCTACACAGAACCGTCATAACACAATGGTACTCAGAACCCTGCAGAGTTTAGTGGCTCAAACAGAACACAATGGAACACAGTTTGGCTCGGCCCATGGGTCCCTGTGTTGATACCTCGCTCTAACTAAGCCTCTGTGTGTGTTCCATCAGCACGGTGGGTGGGCGGAGGCAGAACACGTTCCTGGTGAAGGTGCCGGCGCCGGAGGACAGCCAGGAGGAACAGGAGAGCGGCTCGGAGGCTAGCGACTCGGTGTCCAACAGTGGCCAGGCCAACAACGCCCAGAGCACCCAGAACGTCACCCTCATCACCCTCAACTCCGAGGGTACGGCCCTGTCGGAACACACAACACACTCATGCACAGACACACACACACTCACGAACACACCTACACAGAAACCCATAAATACACACACACAGAGAAACCCAGAAACACAAACGTGTCCCAAACATGGTTTGAAGTGTGAATTGTAAAGAAAAAGCAACTTGAACTATTTAGCCCTGTCACCATTTTGGGAATTGGGCTGGAGTCTTCTCAGTGAGACAGATGCATCAACAGATTTGAATTCAAATGCAGCTGGAATTTGATTTGTGGATGTGACGTATGTTGCCTGGCACTTCTTCCTTAACGCCCAAATACTACCACCTGTGTTGGTGTATAATGGTGCTGTGTTGAAGTTTCAGTCTGTATCATTACCAGCTTAGACATCTGTGGTAGCTAGTGTCTCACTCGGACTGTTTTGAAGTCTTCTAGGATGGTCTCACTCTGTCGAGACTCAACGGCTTTCCCAGTGGTCACTTACAAGCCTGAGGAGAGGACATGTTTTTCTGATTGAGCAAAGTCTCACTCTGCAGCTCATGCTGTTGTTTTTGTTTGTGCAGTTTTTCGTGGTTTCTGGAGTTCCTTGGTTAGCTTCAAAGACGTTCCACGGACACATATTCATTTATTTGCAGCTGCAAGTTTCCATGGCGACGTGTCTTTGTCAGTGTTAGCCGGAGGGCACCATGTGGTTTTCAAAAAGGAATCGTGTGTGCCTGCCTGGGTGTGTGCGTGCGATATCCTTCCACTTCCCTGCATCTTACTCTCTTTATCAATTTCACTGTCAGCTGTCTGTCTCTCCACACCTCTTCATAGAGAGGTCTCTGGTTACTACTCTTGATAGATAGATATACAGTGAGTGTACAAAACATTAAGAACACCTTCCTAATATTGCACCCCCCCTTTGCCCTCAGAACAGCCTCAATTCGTTGGGGCATGGACTCTACAAGGTGTTGAAAGCATTCCACAGTTGTGTCAAGTTGGCTGGATGTCCTTTGGGTGGTGGACCATTCTTGAAACACACGGGAAACTATTGAGCGTAAAAAACCCAGCAGCGTTGCAGTTCTTGACACAAACCCGTGCGCCTGGCACCTACTACCATACCTCGTTCAAAGGCACTTAAATCTTGTCTTGCCCATTCACCCTCTGAATGGCACATCTACACAATCCATGTCTCAATTGTCGCAAAATCCTTCTTTAACCTGTCTCCTCCCCTTCATCTACACTGATTTTGAAGTGGATTTAACAAGTGACATCAATAAGGGATCATAGCTTTCACCTGGTCAGTCTGTCATGGATAGAGCATAATGTTTTTTACTCTCTGTGTAGATAGATATAGCTATCCTATACGAAGTGTGTTGTTCCTTGTTGAACTCTGTAATGCCCCAGGGAGATGTCATCCTATTGTTAGAGAATGTCACAACACTCATAATAACCTCTAGGACTGTGTTGGTGTACTCCTGATGGTCGCCACAAGGCTGTGCTGTGGTATCAGCACTAGCAGAGATTGGGAAGGTGTAAGCCTATCTTTTTAATAATATGCCATTTAGCAGACGCTTTTATCCAAAGCGACTTACAGTCATGCGTGCATAAATTTTTGTGTATGGGTGGTCCCGGGGATCGAACCCACTACCTTGGCGTTACAAGCGCCGTGCTCTGTCATATTTTTGTTAGCGGGGTTACAGGTACATTATTGTCAATTTACACACTTTATACCTCATGTATCTGTAGGCTGCCACAAAAAATCCACTAATTTGAATGGGTGTCCACATACTTTTGTGTATATATAGTGTATGACAGACTGGAAGCAGCACAGGGTCACCTGCAGAGCAGTTTTGGGGGTTATACCTTTACCACTGTACTCACTCACCCACCCACTTAACACCCCCTTTCACCGCTCTTTATAGACGACTACCCAGCAGGTACGTGGCTTGGTGACGAGAATAATGCAGAGATGCGTGTGCGCTGCCCTGTGTTGCCGGGCGACATGCTCCACATTAGCACCAACTGCCGCACGGCGGAGAAGATGGCGCTGACGCTGCTGGACTACCTTTTCCACCGCGAGGTGCAGGCCATGTCCAACCTGTCAGGCCAGGGCAAGCACGGCAAGAAGCAGCTGGACCCACTCATGATCTACGGCATACGCTGTGAGTCACGCACACCAACTCACTCACTCACTCACACACACTTGACATGCCATTGACTATTTGACCAACTGCCATTGACAAACTGACCATCTCATCCCCTGCCATTGACCAACTGACCAATCTTTCCCCATAGATGTATCATAGGCAGGGTTCAATCACTTCACCCTTTAGCACTTAGGTTACCCTTTGACCCTGTCACAACGGCCACACCCTCAACTCCAAATGCTCCCGTTGTAGTGTAGCTCCAGTTCCATCCAGTGAGCACAGACCTGAATCTCTCTGCATTCCCCAGGCAGGTTAGAACAACACACATTCATCATGGAACACATGCATTCATGCGTAACACATTTTACAACATACCAAACTCCAAATGACAAGCACATGTAAGTCTGAGTGTTCATGATGGGGCCGTAGCTAATGCGCTGACCCCTTTGATTCCTAATTAAGCTTAAATGTCTGGTGAGGGGAGCCAGGGGAGAGGAGGGGAGCCAGGGGAGAGGAGGGGAGCCAGGGGAGAGGAGGGGAGCCAGGGGAGAGGAGGGGAGCCAGGGGAGAGGAGGGGAGCCAGGGGAGGGTGGCTGTGGTAGAGGAGTATTTATTGGGAGTAGTCTCGTGTGTTGTGTGGTGAGGGAGTTGCACAGGGAGTGGGCTCTGTCACCCCACATCTATTACTCTCTGTTGATCGCAGGTGCCGTGCAGGAGTGGCAGAGTGTGTGTGCACTTGGCTTGTGTGATGCAGGTGTTTTGTGTGTCTTTGTGTAATTCAGGTGTGTGTGTTTATGCAATTCAGGTATGGTGTGTGTGTGGAGACAGATTTGGGCTGATACAGGTATGTGGGGGCTGGAGCAGGACCAGGTGACTTGCTCACAGTAGGCAGGTTTCCATTGACCCAGGTTTATTCGACAAAATCTTTGCATGTGTAATGGAAACGGCATATAAAGGAGAAATGTTCTGAAAATCGACAACATTTTGTATCCGTTCGACAGGAGTGGATATTTCTGTCGACAAACTTTCTCTATTGCGATAAATTATGATGGAAACTGTGTTTTTCGATTTAAATGATTGCCAAATCATTTTGAAGGTACGCAGGGCACGTGATGTCACCGCGTAACTATAAAGCTCCACTCAACATTTAATTCTAAATGCCTACTACATGCAAAATCAATTTTTTTTTTACTATAAAAATGTTTCTTTGCAGGACGAAGATTGTCCTGACTTTCAAGAATGCCTGAATTGCTTCACCTTGCTTTTCTGGTTGGCTGGCAAGTTTAACCATCCAATTATTTCAGATCTACAGGAGTGCAAGTTTCACTATGGCACAGACCGTGATGATACTTTGGCACATGAGAATTGTTAGAATATGGCAAATTTTAATTATTGCATTCTATCCATGCTGGCTTTCGCCGGCTACCTGAGACATGAAACAGATAGGTGGGAGGGCATACAGGCTGTCGCCAATTTATTAATGCGCAATTTGCCTAAATGGGTAACACTTCAACCACTACATTTTTATTAGACACTAGGTTTTTACGATATTTTTTATTTGTCATTACGTTCAGCTATTTTTATCGCACGATAGTTAAATGGAAACGCACTCTAGCAGGCAATTGTCACATCTATTTTCTATGCAAACTTTCTAAATGTCGACCAAAAATCACTGGACAAGTTAATGGGAACATAGCTACTGACTCTGCCTGCCTGTCCAACTGGGACTGGTGAGAGAGCACCTGCCTTGCCTGCCTGTACACGACCGTCAGGTGTTGGTGTGTGTGCTAGAGGCCAACTCCCTCTACGTCCCCCTTCCCCCTCCCCGTGTCTCAACTCCTCCCCTCGGGCGACAGCAGCCTCATTAATCGGGTTCGAAAGAAGCTGTCAACTCCTCCGTCTCACCCTCAAACCAGCTGCTAACATAACCGCACCCTCTCACATGTTATATATCCACCTACATGGTATAGTCCCCAGTGTCGGAGATTGGGATGATATGAGGTGCTATCAGTGTACCTGACCACCTGTACCTTGACCACCAGATTTAGAATCTAGCTAGAGTTTTCAGTGCTTCTGACATTTTGACAGCTCAGGCAGAGTTGCATTGATAGTGGGACAAGGTTGCACTGTACAAACTACACACAGAGACTTGGCATGAACTGCTGTCCATATTAAGCAATTCATATGACTATTTCTACCTTGTCATGGTGAGTTAACCATCTTAAACTGAAGTCATCCTAACATGGTTAAATGAAATGACCCTGAACTCCTGTGCCCTCGGTCATTGTTCCCCTCAGGTCACTTGTTTTATAAGTTTGGCATCACTGAGTCAGACTGGTACCGGATCAAGCAGAGCATCGACTCCAAGTGTCGCACGGCATGGAGACGCAAGCAGCGCGGCCAGAGTCTGGCGGTCAAGAGCTTCTCCAGACGTAGCACCAACACACCGGGCAGCTCAGGTAGGCAGGATACTTGGGGTCATCGCACGCACACACACTTTATAGTAAAAATAGTATTTCCTCTCACTTATGTAAGTGTATATAAGGAACCCAGTGAGTAGTGCAGATGCAGAGTGTAGCAGATGGTTCTAATCTTCACAACACAACAACGCCTCCTGTCCTCCCCTCCCTATGATCCATCACCTCTCACCCCTGAACAGCGAGAGTGGGACAGCAGGGGAAACCCAAATATCCTGTGAGCCCACACCAGGGGTGTACGCTGTACAGTCACAGCCCGCTCCTCCCAGGCCACACACGCACACAGAGCAAGTTCTCTTACACTCCGCTTAATAAAACTGCTTCAACATTAAACTAACTTTAAACAGTTATTTGTTAATGAATGTGGAGAGTGAGCTAACACCAAAAGTACAGTCTCCTCGAGCCACCTGGCTCTCGCCTCACTGCCAATGGCTGTGCTGGGGATTATTTACACACTACAGTACATGGGTTGTGTCCCAGATGGCACCCTATTCCCTATATAGTGCACAACTTTTGACCAAGGCCCACAAGTCTCTGGTCAAATGTAGTGCACTATATAGGGTTAAGGGTGCCATTTGGAAGACACCCGTGGTCATGCTGAAGGTTGGAAGATGGACCTCTTACTGGCAGTATATACAAAACATAGCTATGATATGAGCTGTACCAATCAGATATCTGTGCCCCGTGTTTTTTATACCATGATATTATTATTTTGAGTACGAGTCCTTTAGGCCTGCTTTGTCACATCCGTGTGGTGGGAATTCCTCAATGTAGGCCTACATCAATCTAGCAACAAAAACCCATATTCTCATAGTGAGCACGCACACACCAGTGTAAAATAATCACACACACCCCCAATGAGATAGTAGATGGAGCTATGGTGGGCTGATGGGGGACGTGGGCTGTGGATGTGCTAGTGGTGGGTGTTTGGCTGCTGGGTCATGAGTGTGTTTGGACTGCTAGCTTGAGAGTCCTTGTTGTGTATTTAGACATGATTGATACAGTATAAACACACACCATCATCCAGCAGATGGCCTGAGCTGTTGCCAAGTATTCCTCTAGAGGTGAATGGGCTTTTATTTCAGCCTCCCCCCTTCCACCTAATGGATCTGGGGGAGTCGGTCAATAATCTGTTCCTAGATCTGTAGCTCAGCTGGTAGAGCACGGCGCTTGTAACGCCAAGGTAGTGGGTTCGATCCCCGGGACCACCCATACATAAAAATGTATGCACGCACGACTGTAAGTCGCTTTGGATAAAAGCGTCTGCTAAATGGCTTATTATTATTATTATTATTAGATCTGTGTCTAAGCTGGGTAACTTCTATCCAGAGTATATTTTCTACCACATCTTACTGCATCCTACTGTTAACTCTATTGCGTTACACTAGTGCCTCATCCTGCCCTGTGCTCATGCCCCTCCTCCCCAGAGGGTGGCGCTGTGGCGGAGGCGGCTCACATGGAGGGAGTGGCCCAGCAGACTCTACACTACACCCTGGCCAACCAGGCTGTCCAACAGGTCCAGATCCACCGCATAGGAGAGGACGGACAGGTCCAAGTGGTGAATGTCACCGTCTCCCCCCACTGTCTGCGTCTCCTCTCTCCTTCCTGCCCCACTGCCCTGATTTCTCTCTGTTCATCTCTCTATCTCATCCTCTTTTGCTTCCCTCTCATTCTCTTACCTGCCCTGTTTCTCTCTCTGGCTTACTCCCCCCCCCCCTTCTATCATTTTTGTTTCTCCTCTTGTGATCTCTCTTCTATTTCTCTCTGTCGCTCTTTTCTCTTCTCTTTTTCCCCTCTTTTCTTTTGCACTCCCCATCTCTCTGCCTTCGGTCTCGGTTCTTCTCTCCACAAACCCCTGTGCGCGCGCACACACACACACAAACACACACCTTTCCTCCAGTTCCTTAGTCATCCAAAGGTCCCAGATTGAGTCTCTTATCTATGTTGTATGGGGGTTAGATCATCTCACCCTTCTACACCAAGACTGTGTACAATGCTCCACAGGAAGACGGTGTGTCAGTATAGCAGAGTTCCATCATGCATAGAGATTGGATGACCTTATACAGAGGTCACACTCAGGTCCACTGCATCACTATGGGTGTGTGGGCCAACAGGAAGTAAAAAATATAATATATATTTTTAAAGAGCAGCAGTAAAATAACAGTAGCGAGGCTATACACAGGGGGTGCCGGTACAGGTTAGTCGAGGTAATATGTACATGTAGGTACAGTTAAAGTTACTATGCATAGATAATAAACAGAGAGTACTGCACCATAAAAGAGGGGGTGGATGGGGGTGACGACGACAATGCAAATAGTCCGGGTAGCCATTTGATTAGCTGTTCAGGAGTCATATGGTTTGGGGGTAGAAGCTGTGAAGAAGCCTTTTAGACCAAGACTTGGCGCTCCGGTACCGCTTGCCATGCGGAGAGAACAGTCTATGACTAGGGTGGCTGGAGTCTTTGACCATTTTTAGGGCCTTCTTCTGACACCGCCTGGTATAGAGGTCCTGTATGGCAGGAAGCTTGGCCCCAGTGATGTACTGGGCCGTTTGCACTACCCTCTGTAGTGCCTTGCGGTCGGAGGCGGAGCAGTTGCCATTCCAGGTGGTGATGCAACCAGTCAGGATGCTCTCGATGGTGCAGCTGTAGAACTTTTTGAGGATCCATACCAAATCTTTTCAGTCTCTTGAGTGGGAATAGACTTTGTCGTGCCCTCTTCACGACTGTCTTGGTGTGTTTGGACCATGATAGTTTGTTGGTGATGTGGACACCAAGGAACTTGAAGCTCTCAACCTGCTCCGCTACAGCCCCGTCGATGAGAATGGGGGTGTGCTCGGTCCTCCTTTTCCTGTAGTCCACAATCATCTCCTTTGTCTTGATCATGTTGATGGAGAGGTTGTTATCCTGGCACTATGGTGTTGAATGCTGAGCTGTAGTAAATGAATAGCATTCTCACGTAGGTGTTCCTTTTGTCCAGGTGGGAAAGGGCAGTGTGGAGTGCAATAGAGAGTGCATCATCTGTGGATCTTTTGGGGCGGTATGCAAATTGTAGTGGGTCTAGGGTTTTTGGGATAATGGTGTTGTGAGCCATGACCAGCCTTTCAAAGCACTTCATGGCTACAGACGTGAGTGCTACGGGTCTGTAGTCATTTAGGCAGGTTACCTTGGTGTTCTTGGGCACAGGGACTATGGTGGTCTGCTTGAAACATGTTGGTATTACAGACTCAGTCAGGGACAGGTTGAAAATGTCAGTGAAGACACTTGCCAGTTGGTCAGCGCATGCTCGGAGTACACGTCATGGTAATCCGTCTGGACCTGCGGCCTTGTGAATGTTGACCTGTTTAAAGGTCTTACTCACATCGGCTACAGACAGCGTGATCACACAGTTGTCCGGAACAGCTGACGCTCTCATGCATGCTTCAGTGTTGCTTGCCTCGAAGCGAGCATAGAAGTAATTTAACTCATCTGGTAGGCTTGTGTCACTGGGCAACTCGCAGCTGTGCTTCCCTTTGTAGTCTTTAATAGTTTGCCACATCCGACGAGCGTCGGAGCCGATGTAGTACGATTCAATCTTAGTCCTGTATTGACGCTTTGCCTGTTTGATGGTTCGTCGGAGGGCATAGTGGGATTTCATATAAGTGTCCGGGTTGGAGTCCTGCTCCTTGAAAGCGGCAGCTGTACCCTTTAGCTCAGGGCGGATGTTGCCTGTAATCCATGGCTTCTGGTTGGGGTATGTATATACGGTCACTCTGGGGACAACGTCATCGATGCACTTATTGATGAAGCCAGTGATTGATGTGGTGTACTCCTCAATGCCATCGGAAGAATCCCGGAACATATTCCAGTCTGTGCTAGCAAAACAGTCCTGTAACTTAGCATCTGCGTCATCTGACCACTTCTTTATTGACCGAGTCACTGGTGCTTCCTGCTTTAGTTTTTGCTTGTAAGCAGGAATCAGGAGGGTAGAATTATGGTCAGATTTGCCAAATGGAGGGCGAGGGAGAGCTTTGTATGCGTCTCTGTGTGTGGAGTAAAGGTGTTCTAGAGTTTTTTTTCCTCTGGTTGCACATTTAACATGGTGGTAGAAATTAGCTTGATAGCCTGAGTGCCAGTCTGTCTGTGCTTTCATGGCAACTCTGTGTCAGTTATTGCCATGCCAAATTGAGGGGGAAAATAATGTTTATAAACATTATTTGAAGATTGCTGTGACGCCAGTAAGACTGTTTTGGCTTGACAATGACAGCAAAAGAATTGGCAAGAGCACAAACCAATCTGGGATCAGGCTAGCAGCTTGACTCTGTTGTAAATGTTTAGACGTGGTGAAGAGGCAGAGAGCGTTATGGGAAATGCTGCTAATATTATAATCTATGTTAGGTCAGAGTGTGCTGATGCTGGCCGTGCCCCACGCAGACTAAAACGCTTTCTCAAAAGTCCGGAACCGGTTTCAAAAAAGGTTACTATTTATTTGGGAGAAGTATAGTTGTGCATACAACGACAGGCTAAGCGCAGGCTAAGGCCAGAATTCCACCCTTGCGGACTATTAAAAAGTAAACAATCATTATTTGTGATAAAATTGAAATGTTTAGTTTTGTGTTCATCTCTGTTGACCCAGAACTAAAATCTTGCGTAATTTGGTCAGATGCTAGTCTGTCCATGAGAGATTTGTTTTGGGTTAATATCCAATGAAAATGCAATATTATCATGTAGAAAAATGACATTTTCAAGTGATCTTCCTGGTTAACTCCTATTTAAAAAAAGAATAATCTGTTATCGATAGTGCAGGGTTATTAAAGTCTGACATTATCCCGGAAAGAGAGTGGGAGGGAGAAGGAAGGAACTGGGTGGAGAAGGAGGGATGAGAAGGAAAAGGTATTAGTGAGTAGACCTGGGTTAAACTATTTGAAATAATTGATTGAGCTTGCCTGGCTTAATGGACCAATGTAGTATTCCTGAAACCCGTATGTGTTAACGGTGCCACACACACATTGTGAGTTCTTGTTCTCTCTCACTTTCTCTCTTCGCTCTCTCCATTATCAGATCCCTCAGGGACATCTCCATATTGCCCAGGTGCCACAGGGGGAAGAGGTGCAGATCACACAGGACAGTGAGGTAAGTGTTTATTTCTGTCAGCCTGTCTGTCTATCCGGGTATCCCAGTGAGTGACTGAGGGCACTTTAATAGCCAGTATTAAAGTCATTAGGCAGAGTTCACCGTCAACAGATGTTAAATGTTAACAGTGCTTGTTTAAATCTACCGCCTGCCTATGCATGGGTTATTATACTATTTGTTTCCAAATAATACCCAGATTGCCCATGTCTCTCACCAGACAGCCTCACATGCACACAATGGCTTGGCTCTTTGAGAATCTGACCCAAAACCACAGTGTCTGAGAAATAGTTATCTGCATCAGCATTATAGTTAAACATTTGTAATAATATGTGGGGTAGATATTTATTTTGAGGCGACATTCTACGCGCACACACACACACTTGAGTAGATGTATACATACACATACTTGAAAATATACACATGCACACATACTTGCAACCATCGTGTGTACACAAACAAACACCTGCACTCATGCAAATATGGCTGACACACCGACCAGGTATTCTACGGAGGTTCCTAACATATACAACCAAGACACAGGGAGAAAGAAAGTTTGAGAGAGACTGAGGAAGAAAAGCTCTAAAAGCCTTTCCTGCTCTTTGTGATCGGACGCCAGAATTTTATTTTTTTCACTCAATGATTTTGTTTGTTTTGGGAGTTCAAAGCATAGCAACAAAATCCCACTTCTCCCAACTGTCACTCAGTGTGTTTTCATTAGGAACAGGGCCCTCCTCATCAAAGCCATTGGTTTCAGCATGTTGGAAAAGGAAATAAAGCTATTTGGGAGGGATTACCATGCTGCCTGTCCATATGGCAGCTCCGACAGCGTTAAATATGAAATACAATTAGGAGTGAAAACAGCACAGAGGGAATATAGCTAAATTGGGCTTGTTTTTCATGTGGTCTTGTTAATGTCATGGTCTCTGTGTGATTTGTTTATGCTGTGTGAGTGAATGATGCTGTGATCGGTATGCTTATTATACAGCATGATTAGTGTGTGTTTACAAAATGTGTGTGAGACTGATGCACTCAGGCTGTCTGAATGATCCCTCTCTTCTCTCTTTCAGGGGAACCTTCAGATCCACCAGGTGCATGTTGGGCAGGATGGACAGGTAAGTCCCTTCACCCCCTGCAGTAACTTTATCCTTAAGTTTCATCACGGAAAACACTTTAAAATGTTTTTGCAACAGAACACGTGAAGTCCAGGTACCTCCTCCGTTTTAGGCCGTTTTCTTCAATTTGGTGCCTAATGAACACGACCCATGGAGGTTTAAGGTTTAAAGTTCCCACAGATTCTTCATTAATTCTGGGTTACCTCAGTGTGCTGTACCCCCTCTTTCCTGCAGACCCCACAAACACACACCGAGAGGAGCTAGCTCTCCATCCCTGTCTGGTCTGCCTCTCACTCTGGCTCTCTCTCTCTCTGGCTCTTCCTCTCTGGCTTCTAATCTTTCGTTCCATTGCTCTTTCTCTGTCTTATGTGCCTTTCTCACTGTCTGTGTCTCGCATGCTTTCTCAACTTCCTGTCAGTCTTTCCCCCCACCTCCATCTATCCAACCTTCCCTTCTCTCCTCTCTTTGTGGGTAGAGGAGATGATGGTGTGTTTAGTACAGAAGGCTCTGTTCTTCCTGTTTCTCTGTTCTTTCCTCTGGGATCAAAGGGAACCTCCTGATCAAAGCACCAGGGCTGTGTGACGATCGCAGATCATACATCACAGATGGGCGCTGTGCAGACCAGGGCATTATTTCATATTCATGATCTCGATCGTCTAGAAGCCTGGCCGTAGAGGAAGTGGCTCGCTATCTTTCTCACGCTCCCTAGAGCGTTTTTCTTTCTGAGGACAGGTGCGTGTGTGCACAGCACCGTCTTTGTGACGTTAACTCTTTCTCAGCTTATGAGATCTGCTCTTACTAAACCCAAGCAATTGTTCAGCCAATTAGCTCATCCCTTATTCCAAGGTGCTGTCATTATTTGGAGAGCAGCTAAAGTTAGGTAAGGAACTCCAACAGTCCTGGTAACTCCAAACACCAACTTCTGTCATTAACACTAGATCCTGCCACACTGTGTAAACAAACTATGTAGTGCACTGAAGAGCAGAGTGTGTCTTAGATCTGTGTCCCTCACAGTGCCAGAGTGTAGCTTGACTAGGGCTGCGTCTCAAATGGCACCCTATCCCCTATAATATAGTGCACTACTTTTGACTACATAGGGAATAGGGTGCCATTTGGGACGCACCCTAGCTGTGTATAGGGACTTAACAAGGCAGGGCCCTATCCCCCTGGCAGAGCATGGAAGCCTTGTCCAATAAAGACCCTCTCTTTTCTTTTCCTCTTAATGTTATTAATAGATTGCACCTCTGTCACGCCATTGTTATGAACCTTCTCAAGCTGAACTCTATTGGCGGCGCTATAGTGGTGCCTTAAAGTGGTGCCTTAAGCCCAGTCATTCTGGACGGATGCTAACTACTGTTTAGTCTAAATTAAACTATAGTGCCTGGAAATACGATGACATTGCTAAAGTAGTCAAATATTTAGTAGGAAACAACTTTGCCAGCGTTGTCAGATTTATTTTTCACAGATGGCAATATTGCCATTAACTAGCAACGTTTGTCAAAAATCGCTAGCAATGCTAACGTTAGCTAGCTAAAATCCGGTGGCCTCCCCCCAATCTTAGCTAGCTAGCTAATGTTATACTGCATCTAAAGCCAATCTGGTGACGTCAAAAGGTTTTCCTACTAATTATTTGCCTCATTTTGAATGTCATTGTATTTGCAAGCCACTGTAATGCACTTTTGATGGAATCTTCATCAGCGCCCATTGACGAAGCATTGAGTAGAATGGTCAGTCGGGCATCAGTCCAAAACGAACATTCAAAACGATATTGTGACGAAACATGCAGACCATGAATAGCTCTTATTTTTATTGTGTCTGTAAAATTATATGAGGCCAGCGCCAAAACAAACACACAGTGAATTATTCTTCTAACCTTGTGTTCTGGGTCTGGCTTTTCACACACCCACACACACAGAGACATGGCACACATGCACATGCACAAACAGTGACTCAATGGCATCTTCCCTCCTTGCTAGTGTGTTTTCCCAGGGAGTGAGACAAGAATAGCACTAGCTGACTCTGTCAGTTTTGTTCAAATGAGAGCGTGGTGTTTTTGTGTTTGTGCAATTGCTCTGAACGTTGATGCAACCCAGATCAAATGAAAGGAAGGACACAGACATTCTCTCTCTCTCACACACACACACACACACACACACGGAAAAGGCACATAAGAACGGCGCGTGAAGTTGTTTCATTTGAGTCACTTCTGACTCATGAGTAACTTCAAATCAAAGTTTATTGGTCACAGTTTTGCAGGCGTTATCGCAGGTGCAGCGAAATCTTATGTTTCTAGCTCCAACAGTGCAGCAATATCTACCAATAACAATACACACCAGTGGAGGCTCCTCAGAGGAGGAAGGGGAGGACCATCCTCAGTGAATTTCTGAGATTTTTGTTTTTTTATAGTGAAACATTAGTTACCCTTTTTAGATAAAACTATACTAAATATATTAATGTCACCAAATAATTGATAAAAACACACTGTTTTATAATGAAGGTCTACAGTAGCCTCAACAGCACTTTTTGGGGTAGCACCATGGTGTAGCCAGAGGACAGCTAGTTTCTGTCCTCTGGATACATTGACTTCAATACAAAACCTAGGAGGCTCATGGTTCTCACCCCTTTCTATAGACTTACACAATAATTATAACAACTTCCGGAGGACGTCCACCAACCTATCAGAGCTCATGCAGCATGAACTGGCATGTCCATCCAATCAAAGGATCAGAGAATGAATCTAGTACTGAAAGCATAAGCTACAGGGAGCTAGCACTGCAGTGCATAAAATGTAGTGAGTAGTTGACTCCGAGAGAGAAAGACAATAGTTGAACATTTTTGAACAAATTAATTTCTTCAAAAATGAAGGAGAAGAGAGCGAGAGCTAACTTTATTTTGTATTTTTTTCACTTTCACTTACTTAGCTAGCGAATGCAGCTAGCTAGTTTAGCCTACTCAAACATCAGTCTCAAACAGAGAGGGATGCTATGTTAGCTAGCTGGCTATGGCTAGCCAACACTGGAGCTCTTCCAAGTCAAGGTAAGCTTTTGGTTTTATAAATGTATTGCAACCAGGGCCTGCCGGTGTAACTGCTGAACTGCTTACTGACTGTACACTGTACTGCATTATTGTAGCAGGTTTACTAACACATTAGTTTTAGTATCTATGTTGACTAGCTATGACGTTAGTTGATATGGTGACAATGATGTAGGCTGTGTGTCGAGGTTATGATATGAAGGTTTAGCTTGGAAAGTATTTTTCGACCTGGTCACAGACTGCTGACGTGTTGTGCACTGATGTCCACAGTTGGAGGGGAAAAGGTGAGAGGAAGAGAGCGGGCAGATGCGAGAAGGAATTATACAACGAGCAGATCATGCTGTTTGTATGTGGCTTCTATGAAAGTGAAGTGTGTTTGCATGTGAACAGGGGTGTTTTCCTTCTGCCGATTCTGTTGACAAACATTTCTTAAACGGAAGCAGACAGAAGGAAATGGGGATAAATATACCTGAATTTCTCTAATAGAAACTCTTGTTTGCAACTGTTGGACTGATGATTACACCCTAGATCAGCTAGATGCAGGCAAGAGTGTGCAAGGCGGTATTGAATGTCACGGTCTGTCACTTTGATTACTCAAATTTCTCTTGACCTGTGCACCTACATTGTAAACTTTCATTCATAGGCTAGGTGGGTATAGGGACAATTTTAGTGTCATCTAGCAGCCTAAACCTATAGACGTTACATTGAGCTGGGTAAATGGAATATGAAAGACAGTCATCGAATATGCTGTAATAGAAATAAGGCCATGTATATAAATAAAAAATTGTCCTCCCTAATCTTAAACGGCACTGACCGTCACTGATACACACATATATGTGAATGGTGTGTATGGACAGTTTAAGTGAAGACACTTTTATAAGTGAAGTCAGATTTATCCAAATAACTCTACTTGATTGCATTTCGGATTGTGTTCTGTTCATTGGGTGTTGGTAATGCTCGAACATGGTGAGAGCACAGCACACATTGTCAAAAGACCATAGAGAAATGTGATTGTCCATTTGCAGCATATCCATTTGGGCCTGTGAATGAATCTGCTACAATCTACAAGGCCTGTTTCTGAGTAGGCAGGCTACAGCTACACTTAGCCTGAGTGAGCAGTATCCCACTGCACTGGAGGAACAATGACATCACACAGAGACTATGCTAGTGTAACTTATAGCACACTGCTAGAAGACTTCCACATCTCCACCCTCCCTCCTCTGCTCTCTTATCTGGGCCTCTACTCCCTCCCTTTCTCCGTCCCTTGTTCTTTTCATCTCCTTCTGCTATAGATAGACTGACCCTGTCAGGCAGAAGCTGGGCGCTTCCCTCTGCACCTCTCACTTCCTCTCCTCACAGCTGCTGACTGCTGCCCTCTGAGGTGCAGTGGGGATGCTATGTTTCATGTGGTGACAGATGTTTCTGTGGCGGTGGGATCCACAGTGGTCGTTTGGGGGATTGTGGCTTGTGTAAGGGGCGTGTATTCATGGTCCAGACACAACAGTTGAAGTATAGGCCTGTGTCATTGCAGTGGTGTGTAACATACTGGGGATTGTGATTCCCTATCACAGGTCTGGAGGCTAGTGAATGGGTGAGGGTTGACAGTCTGCTCTGGAGTTAGAGGGGAAGAGAGAGCGGGGAAGACTAAGAGAGGGTTTTGGCCAAACCGAGACAGACGGAGACAGTTAAAGTTATGACTGGTGCAGACTGCCCCAATCTTGCCCTCTCCACCCTTCTGTGACTGTCATAGTTTCTGGACATTTACTGCCTGCTAAGAGACAGCAGCACAGTATATCACTTATCGTGTGTGTGTGTGTGCATGCCTGTAGGTCTGTGCACTCGTGTGTGTGTGTGTGTGTGTGTTTCCATTCCTCATAGCCAGCTTACCGCCAGTCGATGGCTGTTGAGGTCTGGGCAGGGCTGGATGGTGGATCCAAGCAGGTACGATTTAAAAACTCATTCATGATGCTGGAAGAGCAGGCTGGCCTGTGAAACCATAAAGAAATACACTTTTACAGCACTCCCCCCTCAGCCCTCCTGGAACCTCTTATCTGCTGTCCGCTCTGCTCTAACCATACCCTGATGGACACTGAATGTGAGAGTGAGAGGGCTCTGTCACACACACTAGACACCCTTACCCCACACCACCGGGAGCTGAACCACATCTCACTCCTGGAGAACACCATAGACCTCACCCTCTAAATTTACTGGCTCGTTCTTCCAAGTCTGTGTCATTCACTGAGGCTGTACCAGAACATTCCGAATCCACGGGGGTCAGTGAGGTCTCCCTCCCTGTCTTTCTCTCTCTCGCTCCCCCCATGCAACCTCCAGTAGCGCCTCGGACCAGGCCTCCTCCTCTCAGGCAGATGTTGCGTAACACCTGGAACATCCTGAGGTTCTGCTGTTGTGGATCAGCAGTGGGAACCGGGTCAGGGATCAGTGGTCCTGGCCAGACGGCTTAGTGTGTCCTGGAGTCTGTCCAGAACCCCAGTTCCCTCTCACTTCCCCAGGCCCATCTGTCTGTCAGGGCCTGTATACACCAGAAGGAGAGAGAGGTAGGGAGGGGGGAAATGGGAGGGATAAGTGGATTGGAGGGAGGGAGGGAGGGGAAGCTGGCAGGGGAGAGAGGGAGAAATGGAGGTACAGATTAAGAGGGGGAGGATGGAACAGGTAGAGGGAGATGAGATTAGGGGGAAGCAGCAACATATCGTAGCATGGCTGTTTGGAGCTCAGCTCCCTCTGCTTCTAATCTGTTGCTTCCCTCTGGGGCTCTGGGCTGGACTCTGGCTGGACTGCACTTAGCTCATGGCCCAGAGAACACAAGAAAAGCACCAGGAGATGGCTGCACTCAAACTAGTAAATGCCATTTGGCAGTTTGTGTGTGCGTGTGCGCTTTTAGAGTTCACAAGCACATGTGTATGAGTTTGTGCTTGCTTGTTGGTGTGTGCGTGTGTGTGTGTGTGTGTGTGTGTGTGTGTGTGTGTGTTTTTAATAGCAGGTTGACATCAGTTCCTCTCACAGATGGCTGAAGTGAGTTTGCTACAGATTAGGCCTAGGTGTGGACCTTCAGTCACCATCTCTCTACTGTTACTAATGTTTGACACAGAGCAGATGCTGAGGAGGTCCACAGGGTTAAGCACACAGACTTAGAACATAAGACACTCCGGATCGAACCGCTAGACCACAGCCCATATTGATATTTAATCATCCTATTTCTCCCTGTCCAAGAATGTTGTTGATAATATCATGGGAGAGCTTGTTGAGCATTTTGGGATCCACAATGCAGGAGGGAAAGAGAGGGGGAGACAGAGAGGGGGGCGAGACAGTTGGAGATAGAGTAAATGGAGGAGGGAGCCAGCGTCCATGGAGGGGAGGGGGAAGAGGGAGTTGGATAATTGGAAACAGTGATATACATACAGAAATACATTAAACATGGGACATAGAACATGCATGTTAGCAGTGTAGGATTTAAAGCTGGTGCTATTACAGAGGATCCCATTTCAAAGGAGCTGTGTTTTTAGGGAGCCTGCACTATCTCATATTGACCTATGGCATTATGGGAGGAAGATAAGGGGCACAGATCATTCTCTTGATCTCCAAGATCACAGATGGAGATCACAGATCGCATGCCAAAATGTGTGTCTAGTTGGTGTTTGCTTTGCTGTGTAAGTGTTAGTGCCTATATCATTGTGTGACGTTTATGTATCTGTTTTTCAGTGCGAGTCTGTGGGGTGAGTCATCCGTGTGTGTGTGTTTTTGTACTGGGCATAGCTGAGAGGTACTCAATGTCCCTGGTAGTGTGTTAACAAGAACCAGATGTCTCTGGTAGAAACTTTACTGTGCCTGGAGCACCACCACCACACCCGATCTCTAGACTCCTGCTGGGTTCTAGCCCACAGCCACCCCACGAAGATGCACCACAGCAGGGCTTAGAGTGTCTCAAATGACACGTTATTCCCCATTTAGGGGTTAATCGTAACTACTACCTAGTGCGTTTTAACACATAGTTTTGAGCTATAGTTCGAATCAGTTTATTTGTTACATTGTATTTTTTTCATTTGGCCCATTTTTGGTTTTACATTGTCAAATGTCAAACCACTTCAATTCCTAAACAAAACCACTTATCCATGTAAGTAATTTGTTAATTGGACCCAAATGCTCACCTTAAATCCATCTATGATTATCATGAAGCATCACTTGTATCCAAATCTACTTTCGCTTTTGTCTTCCAACAACATGTGGGAGGAAACGGCGCAATAGCCGCTCTAACTGCGACTTGAATAGGTTATATTCAGTAGCCTATATACCCGCTATAGCCCCCGTCTCCCCTAATCTGCATCAGATGCACTCATAAATGCACTGCTACTCACAGAATGTTTGAAATATCGAGTTATGATGCTGCATGCATTTATGACTGGCGCGACTGGTTCTTTTCCTGTGTTTGGTCTGGACTGCATTCTCACCTGGCTCGAACCACACCATGGTGCGAATTGAATCGGACCAAGATCACCCTTTTTGAGTAAACCACGGTGCGTTGTTTAGTGTGCTCCCGAGTTGGGATAGTGTTTACACCAGTCCAAACGAACCGAACTAAGGGGGTAAACGCACCAAAGTTCTGAAAAAGTAGGTGTGAAAGCCCCCTTAGTCACATCTTTCCTTAGTCATGCATTGATGTCAATGAGACACGAAGTGAAAATGTGACACATTTTGGTAAAATTCCTCTTCCTTGAAGTTGTCTGTAGGCGAGTAGTGATGGCATCCACAATAATCTGTTGTTTACTTTTGCCACAGCCAGGGGGTAGCATCATTAGCATCTTCCCCCCAAAATTATGTAATCCATGTTAGCAAAGCTGCATTGCAAGCTGTAACTTCCTCAAAAACACTTAATACTACGTGTCGATACTTGAGAAGAACCTGTCCATGTTTTCTTTCCTGCAGGAATGTTATTTGTTGCAGTAATATCTGAATATTCCAATGCTCTGATAGTTCCATCAAGCCACCGGTGAGTTTCGCAGCTGGTAATCAATCTGCGTCGGAGTGCCCAACAGAAAAGGAAGCATACAATACAACTTTATTGTCCATGTTACAGCAAACAGACCGATGTGGCTGTGAGAATACATAAGGAAATAGCTCCAGTTTTGCGTAACAAAATTCCTGTGACTATTTCAGAGGTATGCATGCAAATAAAAAAATTAAAACGAACTACCAAACTTAGTTTAAAGTTTTTTTTGAGGACGTTTCGGCTTGCAATGCAGCTTTGCTAACATCGTTACCATGAATTACATGCATTTTTTGGGATGATGCTAATCATGCTAACCCCTGGCTGTGACAAAAGTTAACAACAGTTTATTGTGAATACTGTCACTACTGGCCTACAGACACAACTCAAGTTTGTATCTGTAGGCCAAAGAGGAATTTGACCCCAATAAATTCTGGGGGATGAACTATCCCTTTAAGAATACACAGCCAATAAACACACGTTCCATCCCATCCCGCTTTGATGACGCAAGCAAAGATGATGAAGAGGATCCCTTTAAAAGGGTCCATCTTTTGTTTTCTTTTTCTGATGAAGACTGCTCGTATAAACGGCAGTAAAAACACTGAATGATGCCTCTTATCAGGATAAAGAGGCTTTTATTTATGTCTGTAAATAAGCCAGAGATGTTCTTTCATGTAAGACAGTTGTATCGTGGGCCATGTGGGCGTTGTGTGAAAAGCACGGCGGCGAGGGTGCGGCCCCTCCCTGCCAGGCTCCCTCAGAGCGGGGTTGCAGGAGGTTGCCGGGAGGCCATCTAAACAAACAAGCTAATTAGAATCATGATAAAGTCATCATTGTAAATAGAATGATTTTAAAGGCCCTCGTAAAAATGCATCTGTCAATCAGCTAGGCCAAGCTAGATTTTTGAGCCCGAGAACAGACACGAGTGTATATAGTACACTGGGGGCCTGCCTCCTTAAAAGAAAAAGGCCCTGCTGAATTACAGATGTTATTTCAGTCATCGCAGAGGCCGACCGAAGGCCTTTGATAATACTGGTCCTGGATCACAATTCAAACCGATCTGGTTGAGTCAAAATCACACTAGCCTCGACTGAAACTGACTCTGCATTCTACTGAAAGGTGTGGGAGTAGGAGGAGAGAAAACATATAAAGCAGGGTTAAATTTAATGAGGTGTCAAGCCTGTGTTTAGGAATGGTGTCATCAAGTGGGTGGATGAGAAACACTGCAGCGGAGTGTGAGAGTAAGTGCCTTTTAGGACGGATGCAGATTTACAAAGGTTAGGGCTTTATTTTAATTTGTATTTCTGCAACTCCTAACTCCTTGCTGCCTCCTCTCTCGACTATTAAGATGGTGGTTACATGACAGTGCCAGGAGTTCTTCCTTACCACCTGACGATAAAAAAAAAAAACACTTGAGCCTACCTAGTTACAGTGAGGTAAAAAAGTATTTGATCCCCTGCTGGTTTTGTACGTTTGCCCACTGACAAAGACATGATCAGTCTATCATTTTAATGGTAGGTTCATTTGAACAGTGAGAGACAGAATAACAACAACAAAATCCAGATAAACGCATGTCAAAAATGTTATATTGATTTGCATTTTAATGAGGGAAATAAGTATTTGAACCCTCTGCAAAACATGACTTAGTACTTGGTGGCAAAACCCTTGTTGGCAATCACAGAAGTCAGACGTTTCTTGTAGTTGGCCACCAGGTTTGCACACATCTCAGGAGGGATTTTGTCCCACTCCTCTTTGCAGATCTTCTCCAAGTCATTAAGGTTTCGAGGCTGACGTTTGGCAACTCGAACCTTAAGCTCCCTCCACAGATTCTCTATGGGATTAAGGTCTGGAGACTGGCTAGGCCACTCCAGGACCTTCATGTGCTTCTTGAGCCACTCCTTTGTTGCCTTGGCCGTGTGTTTTGGGTCATTGTCATGCTGGAATACCCATCCACGACCCATTTCCAATGCCCTGGCTGAGGGAAGGAGGTTCTCACCCAAGATTTGACGGTACATGGCCCCGTCCATCGTCCCTTTGATGCGGTGAAGTTGTCCTGTCCCCTTAGCAGAAAAACACCCCCAAAGCATAATGTTTCCACCTCCATGTTTGACGGTGGGGATGGTGTTCTTGGGGTCATAGGCAGCATACCTCCTCCTCCAAACACGGCGAGTTGAGTTGATGCCAAAGAGCTCGATTTTGGTCTCATCTGACCACAACACTTTCACCCAGTTCTCCTCTGAATCATTCAGATGTTCATTGGCAAATTTCAGACGGGCCTGTATACGTGCTTTCTTGAGCAGGGGGAACTTGCGGGCGCTGCAGGATTTCAGTCCTTCACGGCGTAGTGTGTTACCAATTGTTTTCTTGGTGACTATGGTTCCAGCTGCCTTGAGATCATTGACAAGATCCTCCCGTGTAGTTCTGGGCTGATTCCTCACTGTTCTCATGACCATTGCAACTCCACGAAGTGAGATCTTGCATGAAGCCCCAGGCCGAGGGAGATTGACAGTTATTTTGTGTTTCTTCCATTTGCGAATAATCGCACCAACTGTTGTCACCTTCTCACCAAGCTGCTTGGCGATGGTCTTGTAGCCCATTCCAGCCTCGTGTAGGTCTACAATCTTGTCCCTGACATCCTTGGAGAGCTCTTTGGACTTGGCCTTGGTGGAGAGTTTGGAATCTGATTGATTGCTTCTGTGGACAGGTGTCTTTTATACAGGTAACAAGCTGAGATTAGGAGCACTCCCTTTAAGAGTGTGCTCCTAATCTCAGCTCGTTACCTGTATAAAAGACACCTGGGAGCCAGAAATCTTTCTGATTGAGAGGGGGTCAAATACTTATTTCCCTCATTAAAATGCAAATCAATTTATAACATTTTTGACATGCGTTTTTCTGGATTATTTTGTTGTTATTCTGTCTCTCACTGTTCAAATAAACCTACCATTAAAATTATAGACTGATCATTTCTTTGTGAGTGGGCAAACGTACAAAATCAGCAAGGGATCAAATACTTTTTTCCCTCACTGTAGCTACAGGTTTTTGCTGGTCAGGTCATGTGGTTAGGAAAACCTCCTGGCCTTAGTTCTATGACTTGAACTGATTCACTCTGGTAGGCATTCCACTCAGAAGCGAAATATGAAAGTTGTGGAGATGATGACAGGTGGATTTCAGGGCGCTCTCTTTCCAGCTGTGGAGACAGTAAAGATGTGCTCCCTTATTTTGATCACTCTGTCGCTGAGATTTTCCTGCGACGCAGGAAATTCCAATGAGCCTTGTGATTTACGTGAATTCACTGAAAACCCGCAGTTCTATTTCTTTCTCTCTCGCTCGCTCAAATGCTAAAGCACCAAACAGAATAAAGGTCCTACTACTGTAGGTCCTACTCTACTACTGCGACATTCAAATGTACAAAAATGTATCTGAAGTGCAGCCATACACATCAACAGCCATCATTTTATATAGCTTAATAACACAAGATAGATATTGGTCTTCACTACGACATACAAGTGTATACGAAATACAGCCATAGGGTACACCTAAACTGTAGCCTGCTTTAGCCTATCAAAATGTATTTAACTTTAGGAATTATCATATATATTTATAATCAAATCCTCCTGCTGCAGGATTATTTTACTCCTGTGATGATGACTGGTCAAATTAATATCCAACTGTAGATCTGTGTTGAGAAAGTTATTTAGTGGTGATAGTTGACTTGGAGAGGGTATCTTTCAACTGACGCTCCAGAGGTAGGCTTAACTAATAGAGGATCTTCAGTGTGACTGAGTGTTGGGTTAACACCTGAGCATCATTTTCTATAGAGTGGTGTAGGTGTATAAGGATACAGCAGACTGACAGACTTCTGGAAGGATTGAGTAGGAAAGGGGATACAGAGCATCAACTGCAGCTGCTCCCTCTGTGTCCTGATGCCCCTGCTCGACCTGCACCCCCCCCCCTCCCCACACACACACACACACACACACACACACATCTGTCCTGACTGGCTCAGGAGAGCTGCTGCAGATGTTGTTGACGGCTGTAAAGCAAGGAGGAAGTTCCAAACTCTCAAACGCTTATTTTTCCTATTCTTTTCTTTTTACACGTTAGATCTGAGAGGATATGAGTGATTCTACTGGGACTGATAGAAAACAGATTGGAGTGGTGCCTCAGTTTTATTTGAGCGATGCCTCGTAAAAGTGTTTGTGTGTGCTTGTAGGTCTTTGTGTGTTTGGGTGAGCCAAGTGTGCTGCAGTGAAACAGAGCTCTTTGACAAAACACGCATGCATGCACTTAGATAAACGCACGCTGCCCAGTGCCAGAGACCTGGCTTACAGAATAATTCATTATTTTAGATCGAAAGAGAATCTTCTGCAATTGCACAGTCAAACTTTAACCGCTGAAGACCGAAGGGTTGCGTACAAGTTAACAAAACAAAGATGCTTTCTTTTTGTTTTCTAACAACTGTCTTATTGCCCTGTATCTTTTCATTATTCAATCTAAACCAGAATCACATGCAACCAAAAGTATAGTTTGAATTGCGACAACAGAAAAGAGGTTGGGCTGAGAAAAAGGACCTTGTTTGCACAGTTGGTTATTGTGTTTCAATCTGGCCCTCTCTGGCTGTTTTTTGCATTAAGCCGCATTTGTTGTTTGGTTCTCTGCCTTCTCGTGGCCGAAGCTATATTTCTTCAGTATCCTGTCTCCATTACTGTTGAAAGCATTATGGCATAAATAACAAAAAAAAATAGATTTATCCACTTTTTTGTTCTTTTCAGAAGGTCATAGCAACTAGCAAACTCTGCTGAAGTGAATTTAAGATGACTTGATTGTTCGTTGTATTTTCTCCTCCAGCTCTCTTTGGCATGGAGACGGCGTGGGCTCGTCTGATGCAGCCTTCTAATCCTCCCTTCTACACACACACACACACACCCCTCACTGGGCCCTGCTAGTACGTTACCGGTGTGGACAGCCAGTATTTCTTATTATTTAGGGGCCCCAATCCTGCAAGCCGGAGGACAACATTAACTAATGCACTTAAGAGCAGCCGAACTACCAGGTCCTATTCTCATTGTACGGTTTCTCTCTCGCCAAGTTCGATTTTTCTTTCTACTGGCTGTTTTTTTCTTCTTCTGACAACTCACTGCAAGTGGATGTGATTTCGACTTTCGTAATGTGTGCGAACTTGGGTCTAAAGCACAAATTAGGCTATTGGAAGCAATGCAAGAGTTGCGTGCCTGTGTAAAAATCCGAATATGGCACTGAATGGATTGGCCCACTGGGGGGCCAACGTGTCTGACTGTGTCCAAGTGTGAGATGGTGTGTAGTTTACGCCGTATCGCTTACAGATCTCTATCATGTGTTTGGGTTAATGTGGTCAACGTGTTTCCCGAGTGTCAGACCCATAATTTCATACGACAGTTAGTGTTTTTGATCAGAACACAGTCCCTCCGCTCTGACCTTTTCCTACAATGCGTTCTGAGAAGAAGGTGAGGAGACCGGATTTGAGGAATCAGTGAAAGACAAATTGGGAAAGAGATGAGCTCTCTTTACAAACCAAGTAGTGGGACAGGAAGTGGTCCCTGGGAGACTTCCTGTATTCGCTGTAGAGATCTCACACAACGCTCCAGAACTATAAACCCCTCTGCTCTTTGTGTGCTCAGATCCTCACAGCTGAGAATGCTCTCATGAAGGATTGAAGACCCAACCTTTAAATGAACAGGAGTTAATCAACCCTTGAATCCATCTGTCCTCCTTGATTGCACACTTACAGTGCATTAGGAAAGTATTCAGATCGCTTGACTTTTTCCACTTTGTTACATTAAAGCCTTGTGCTAAAATAGATTACATACAATACCCCATAATGACAAAGCAAAAACAGGTTTAGATTTTTTTGCACATTTATTACAAATAAAAAAACGGAAATATCACATTTACATAAGTATTCAGACCCTTTACTCAGAACTTTGTTGAAGCACCTTTTGGCAGTGATTACAGCCTCGAGTCTTTTTGGGTATGACGCTACAAGCTTGGCACACCTGTATTTGGGGAATTCCTCCCATTCTTCTCTGCAGATCCTCTCAAGCTCTGTCAGGTTGGATGGGGAGTGTCACTGTACAGCTATTTTCAGGTCTCTCCAGAGATGTCGATCGTGTTCAAGTCCGGGCTCTAGCTGGGCCACTCAAGGACATTCAGAGACTTCTCCCGAAGCCACTCCTACGTTGTCTTGGCTGTGTGCTTAGGGTTGTTGTCCTGTTGAAAGGTGAACTTTCACCCCAGTCTGAGGTTCTGAGTGCTCTGGAGCAGGTTTTCATCAAGGATCTCTCTGTACTTTGCTTTGTTCTTCTTTCCCTTGATCCTGACTAGTCTCCCAGTCCCTGCCGCTGATAAACATCCTCACAGCATGATGCTGCCACCACCATGCTTCACCGTAGGGATGGTGCCAGGTTTTCTCCACACGTGACGCTTGGCATTCAGGCAAAATAGTTAAATCTTGGTTTCATCAGACCAGAGAATCTCGTTTCTCATGGTCTGAGAGTCCTTTAGGTGCCTTTTGGCAAACTCCAAGCGGGCTGTCATGTGGCTTTTACTGAGTAATGGCTTCGGTCTGGCCACTCTACCATAAAGGTCTGATTCGTGGAGTGCTGCAGCGATTGTTGTCCTTCTGGAAGATTCTCCCATCTCCACAGAGGAACTGGAGCATGTCAGTCACCATCGGGTTCTTGGTGACCTCCCTGACCAAGGCCAGGTACCCTTCCCCAGATCTGTGCCTCAACACAATCCTGTCTCGTAGCTCTACGGACAATTCCTCCGACCTCATGGCTTGGTTTTTGCTCTGACATGCACTGTCAACTGTTGGACCTTTTATATAGACAGGTGTGTGCCTTTCCAAATCATGTCCAATCAATTGAATTTACTACAGGTGGACTCCAATCAAGTTGTAGAAACCTCTCAAAGATGATCAATGGAAACAGGATGCACCTGAGCTCAATTTTGAGTCTCATAGCAAAGGGTCTGTATACTTATGTAAATAAGGTATTTCTGTTTTTTATTTGTAATACATTTTAGAATAAGGCTGTAACGTAACAAAATGTGGAAAAGGGAAGTGGTCTGAATACTTTCCGAATGCACTGTAAATATACTAGTAGACGCTCAAACGCTACACCTAACAAACTCAAACACACTTAGAATTTCGCTTAACCTGACAAGGCCAGAATAATTTAATCATTATTCGACTAATCATTAAGCACAGCGTTCATAAATCGTCTTAGTCCACATAGACAACATACTGCACACTGATAATACTGCAGTATTACCTTCCATCCAATGAATGGATGCCAATGATAATTATATCTCAAACATCATTGTGAAAGAGGAGTGTGCACAACATTGTGTGTCCTCTCCATAGACATCCAAATCCTGTCCTCCGTTCTGCACTAGACTGTCTCTGTTCTCTCTCAATGCCTCATAAAAAGTGTTCCATGCCAGGTATGCTAGCTGTGTGTGTGTGTGTGTGTGTGTGTGTGTTTTTGTCTGTGTGCGTGCGTGGGCTTGCATGTGGGCAAGTGTGCACATGGAAATTGAACTATTTAATATTTGTGTGTGTGTGTCAGTATTATCTTGTACGCATTGGTTTATTCAGACCCTCAGGACCTGACTATCTGTGGAAGAGGAAATGTAACAACAATCTGAATCTGATCTGAACAGTCTCTGTCATCACCACATGCTGTCTAAATCATACCTGCCCTGCCATGTTTACCTACACTATTACTCCCTACCGCATACCAGCTCCACCCTTTTCACCCAATACTTACTATAGTTCCTAACTAACCTGCCTTGTTGAATTCATTCATCATCTTGTAAGTTATCATTTATTTCCTCTTTTCACCTATATACTCCCACATACCAGCTCAACTATTTTCAGTCATTACCCACCACATCTACCTGTCAGTCAGTAATTCATTACCTTGCGGATTTGTCTGCTTTCTCCTTTTCATCTATCCCCCCCACATACCAGCTTAAGCATTTTCATTTAGTACCTACTATATTCCTAGCGTACTGTCATGACATTCCTGCTCCACCTGTATGTAAATGACTAGGGTCGAACATGTGTATCCCTAATAAACAGATTGAGCCTAGTGTCTTTCTACAGGGTTCATATGACTGATGGGCTATCCGTATTTATTTCACAGCCATCTGTCTTTTTATGCAGAGCTGACTTGAACTTTTGATGTACCACAGATGTATATGACAGAATGTTTACCATCGATTTGTCTATCTGTACAGGCCCTTAGTCAGCCTGTCTCGGTGGTCAGTGTGTTTGTCTCACAGATAGGTCTGTTTCGCTGTGGTCAGTTTGTGTATATACTGTTACTCAGACTACGACCTACAGCCCTTCAGTTTGTGTATGTTAACTCGGATGACACTCAGCAAGACCACTGTCAGACCAAGGCTATTGTCATATGTAAGTGGTCAGTGTGTGTACTCTGTAGCTGTGTACTCAGTGTGTGGTCCTCTGTAGCTCAGCTGGTAGAGCACGGCGCTTGTAACGCCAAGGTAGTGGGTTCGATCCCCGGGACCACCCATACACAAAAAAAAAAAATGTATGCACGCATGACTGTAAGTCGCTTTGGATAAAAGCGTCTGCTAAATGGCATAATATAATATATAATATGTGTACGGACCCCTTGTCCAATCACACACAGCATGTCAGTGTGTGCGTGTAAACAGTCCATTACAATACCGCAGAGCAGTGCCCCTGGAGCAGATTTGGGGGGTTAAGTGCCTTGCTCAAGGGCAGAACGGTAGTAGGTAGGACAGGATATTAAAGCAAGCAACCCTCCAGCTGCTGGCTCACTCCTACAGGATTCCTCTGTCAGCCCTGGGATTTGAACCCGCAGCTCTCTGATTACTGGCCCACCTCTCATGGCTACCGTCGCACCAAATCAGCCGCTCCCTAGTTCACTATGTCTGTCTGTTTTGTGGCTCTGATCTGGCTAGCGTCGCCATTGAGGCTTCCTCCTCATCTATTAGTTCCCATCAGGCTGGCTGGGACTGGCTTGTTCTGACGACTCACGAAACACATTACAGAGTCAGCAACTTCAAAGCGAAGGTCAGGGTTTGGTGGGGGGTGGAAGGGGGCGGCTTGGTATGGCAAGGGGGGCACATACAGCATCTGTAATTGGGGTTTTTGAGGTTTATTTTTTATTTTTCCGGACTAGCAGATTCTGATTCATCCCCAAATTGGGAATGTCTGGTAGGCCTGCTCCCAGCTGCTCTGCTCTACTCTGCTGGCATGGGAGTAAGTCAGACTGGGTTAGAGCGGGAGACAGCATCACATGCCAGAGAAGCTTCAGATCATGCAAGAGATGGAGAGAGACAGACCATGTTGTAGTGTAGAGTATTAATTGCAAGCGAGAGGCATGGTTTTATTTACACACACACACAAACATACACACACACACACAGCTGTCTTAGTATACTTGTGAGGACTTTTTGGGGACCACCAGTGGATTCCCATTCAAAATCCCTAAGCCTAAAATGGCCCTTTTCCATTTTAGGACCGGCCAAATGTCCTCACTTGTCCGAATTCTCCTTGGTTTACTATTCTTGTGAGGATTTATTGTCCTCACAAGTATAGTAACCAACACACACACACCTCACTTAATATTTCCCTTACTCTTGCTGGGTCAGATGTGACAGTATGATTTTATGTTAGCTTTGCATGTCTGTTTGCACATTCAACAATTTATTACAGTAGGCCTACTGTATGTTATCCAATTAGGCCTAGACTTCATAACTCTAAACCTATAGTCCTGGGTTCCTACTGTGTGTGTGTGTGTGTGTGTGTGTGAGAATGTAAATCTATAGGAATACCCCACACCATGTTTCAGCTGCCTCATCCTGCTCTATTATTAATGAGTGTGTTAAAAAACGAGCTCTGGCACAGCTTGGCTGGAGTTCAACACAACAGGGTTTAGGGGTTTCCCCTCTCTCCCCTTCTCTCTGTTTTATCTCCCCCATTCTTTCTCCTTTTCTCTCGCTCTCTCTCTCCATGGTGGCTGTGCATGGGGAAACAACAAACTTTTTCAAATGGCAGGGCTCTTATTGGCTGATCTCTGCCTTAGCGTTCTCTATTGGTCACCTGCATCCTCCAGGACTTCTTTGCTAGATTTTCCCTAATGAAGGAGCACTCTCTTCTTCTAGTTACTGTTGTCCGTGTCTCTACGTCTCTCTGTGTGTGTGCACGGCACTAGTCTGTGCCTGTTACACCCTGATAGTTGTGTAAACACACATCAGATTGAGCATAAATATGTCTGTCTGCTGTTTGTTTTAATTGGCCTCTCTTCAGGGAAGTGTAGCCAGCCAGTTAGAGAGAGTTACAGAGCAGACCCAGATCCTGGCAGTAAACTCTTGATTCAGAGCATTAGCTAGTGGGCAGAAGCAGCTAACACTGGCTGCATCTGAAATGGCATCCTATTCTCTACATAGTGCACTACTTTGGGAATAGGGTGCCATTTTGGGTGATGCTAAGCAGCCCTCTTAGAGACCTGAGTGGTCCTCTCTCGCTCTCGCTCTCGCTCTCGCTCTCGCTCTCGCTCTCGCTCTCTCTCTCTCGTGATATCATGGGAGGGAAAGCTGGGGGTCGTGCGTGTTGAAGTTTGACTCACAAACAGACACATTGGTTGACCCTTGCACAAGCGCTCACCACAGGCAAAACTGTTCTTGCAATTATATTAACAATAGTTTTGTGACTAATTTAAGCAAATTATAGTTATGCCTAATTGTGAAAGATTTGCTCAAATATTTTCAATTCCATTTTATATTAATCTCTCCCCTTTCTTTTCCCTCTTCTTCCCTCCTTTTCTTGTACTTTTTCTCTTCCTCCCATTCTATCCCACCTCCCTCTTTCTCTCACGTTCTCCCTCCCTCTCTCTCCTCCCCCTGGTCAGGTGCTGCGTGGGGCCCAGCTGATAGCGGTGGCGTCAGCTGACGGAGGGGCCACAGCAGTGGAGGGCTCCCCCTTACAGGCCAGTGACATCCAGGTGCAGTACGTCCAACTGGCACCCGTCAACGAGCACACCGCTACTGTACAGGTGAGGAACGTGCAAAGACAGACAGACGTCCTTGGATGAACCGGCCATTGAGTCCGGTGGGCCTGACAGCAGCATTTCTGACCTCTTTTGCATCTTAGCATTGGTTCCAACTTCTTGTTGCTCAAACTCCTGAGGTATACCTGTTACTTTTACATTTACACACATCCAGTAGAGTAGACTTCAAAGGTACATTAGAGGTCTGTGCGGGACTGATTTCCTCATCCCGCTGCCGCAGCTTTTCATATCGCACCCGCCCGGTCCCTCTGGCTTTTTGTCTGATTCCTACCCACTCCCGCGAGAACTGGTCCCGAACCCGACTGCAGTCCCACAAATGTTATTTTAGGTGTATGTGGCGCAGGTCACTTGGCAGCCATGGAGCTAGCTATTTTGCGTTCTATAGGCAATATCAAAATGTGCAAAAATAACCCAAGAAATAGGTTAAATTACCTGAGTTTCTCATGTGACCCATTTTATATTAGGCTATCAGTATTACTGGGCTATGTCAGCCAATAGGCTAGACTTAGTTTGAAAGAGAGCCAGAGTTGGCTCGAGAATGGGCACTTGCACTTTCTCTTGAGCTATGTTTTGCATAATAGCCTACCTTAATAGGAGTGGAACGATTTGCAGGTAGACAAATATGGGTTATGGGGGGAGTATAGAGGGTTGGGTTCTAAATATACCTGATTGGTTAAGAGCTCACACAGACATTCAGTCTCTCACACCCCCTTTAAATGATGCACACACATCTATATCCCAGTGGTGCGCTGCTCTTTCTCCTTATAATTAGTGACATGTTGAAATCGAAATGCCAGTGTTATAACTAGCAATTTCACTAAACTGCTTGCAGGTACTCAACACTCAGCTATTCTCCTTATTGTCATGCTTTCATTTAAAGCTAATGCCCTTATCCTTTCAGTCCTAGGGCTGGTGTTTAGTAAACAGTCATTTAACAATGTAAAATGCACAGATTCAGCGTCAGAAAGAGGAAAGTAATAATTACTAGATTAGCTTTGAATCCCTTGATGGTTGAGTTCAGAGAATGGGAGCCATGTTTTGGAAGCAGTAAGGGTGCACAGGCACCCACAGCAGGCCCTCCTTTTATGTGGTTAGCTTGGCACGGCCAGAAACACAACAAAATAACAAGCCTTTCGCTTAGTTTTTTACTCTTGTTTTTCAAAAACCATGTTAAATGCCACATGTCCTCCGTAATGCTTGGTTTGCTCACTTCCCCCAAAGTCACGTTTTATATGGTTATCGCTGATTCGTCCCTGTGTGACATTAAAAGAGGACCCGAAAAAAGCTTGGCTCTTTTTAACAGTGATTTGTTGTTTGGCTGTTTGTAGAAATGCCAGTCCTACTCGGAGTTGGAGTAATTTGAGTCTCCTTGTTAATTTGGACTGGAGTGATTGTATACTTATGCATACGCAGAGAATATCCTGTCCCACCACCTATCACTCTTTTGGACGACTAGCTGAATGAGGCATGGCATCCTCTGTCATCCCTGGTGTCTCTCTTTGTCGGTTGGGTAATTTGTCCCACCTGTCCCCCATTCCCCTCTTGGAACCATAGACATCCTAAATTAATGAATTTCTCTTCCACCAGGCTGGTGTTTGTGATGTCACTATAGATGTATACATGATTGCCACCCCATACATTGTGTTTAGTCTCTCCTCTCTCTTCAGCAATCAGACCGTTGTTTGTGTACACTTTTTGTGAATGGGCTTTATTTGTTCTAATGGTTGATTGTACACAGACAGCTTGACAGAAATCAACAAAGTTGACCGGGCCCTGATCAATCTCCAATTTCCTGCTCCCAAGAGATAAAATTAAGCCTCTTGGATTAACCTAAGGGCATATGGACCAGGCAGGGGAGAGAATACAACTGTTGAACAGCCACTACATTCTGTTCTGTTAGGCTACTCAAAGTGAGACAACTCCATTGTCATTTAACAAAGTTTTGAAGGCTTTATTTTGAAATTCAACAAAACGGTGGCCACCAAGATTCCACTTTGTTTGCTATAAAGCGGAGGGATTGGGGTTTGAGAAATGTAGACTAACACTCAAATTCATATAGCTGTAAATGTCAGAGTGAGCCTTTAAACATTAAGCAAATCAAACACAGTGGGCTTGTGAGGAGATGTACACTAATGGCCAATACTGACCATTGGGTTGCCGCCTTTTCCAGTTCAAAGGTTAGGGAAAGGTCACTACATTTTTCCCTCCCTGAAAAGTGTTGAACCGAGCAAATCGCTCATCTGTTTTCCCGAACATGTGGTAGCATTTATAACTAAGCTCTTGAAAAATTACTTCAGCTTTTTATTTATTTATCTCTACATTTTTTCTCCCTCTTTATATAATAGTTTCCATTACACAAGCTAGATCAAATAAAGTACACAAGCTAGACTCAAATAAGATCTTTCCGAACAGGACGGCCTGTTTGGCCTCGTGAAAGATTTTTCTGTGTTTTTTACATTTAGCATTGTGACGGTTCAGACACTGGTCAGGTCTAAGGCTGGCCCTACTACACCCTAACAGGGTCTGGTCCTGGTCGGGGTCCTCATACGGTGACAGGTGTCTGTTTATATGCCAGATGAAAAACACTTGCAGGGATGAATAGGAAGAGTTTTTTAGTTGGACACCTGGGTCATATTCATTAGGCACCAAATGGAAGAAAGCTGACTGAAACAGGGAGGGACTACCTGGACATGCTCAATAACAACTGCTTGTTTTATTTTTCTGTTGAAAAACATTTTTACCATGGTTTCCTATGGTGTACTCTAATGGATACGATCCTGGGATATGCTTGTGAGATGGTACAACTTAGTATTAGATGTGTTTGGTTGGATGCTGTAGCTAGGTGGTCGCACAGTTTAAGCTGTGTGGTTTCTGTTGCAGGGCTGATTTCATGGCTGTTACAATGAGAGTTTGGTTTAATCTAGTGAAATATTTTCAGTGTGGATAGAATACAGTTGTCCAGATCAGACACCAGCTGGTATCCACTCACCTTAGTCTTGTGTTGGCTAGTCTGGTGCACCAGACACTTCTTCTGTGCGCACTAGCTTGGGTAACCTGGGGAGCAGTGGAGGCTCCTCAGAGGAGGAAGGGGAGGACCATCCTCAGTGAATTTCATAAAAATAAAAATGGTAAAACATTTTAAAAGTTTTCATTTTTAGATAAAACTATGCTAAATATAATCACGTCACCAAATAATTGATTAAAACACACTATTTTCCAATTAAGGTTTACAGTAGCCACAACAGCACGCTGTAGGGTAGCACCATGGTGTAGCCAGATGACAGCTAGCTTCCATCCTCCTCTGGGTACATTGAGTTCAATACAAAACCTAGGAGGCTCATGGTTCTCACCCCCTTCCATAGACTTACACAGTAATTATGACAACTTCCGGAGGGTGTCCTCCAACCTATCAGAGCTCTTGCAGCATGAACTGACATGTTGTCCACCCAATCAAAGGATCAGAGAATGAATCTAGTACTGAAAGCATAAGCTACAGCTAACTAGCACTGCAGTGTATAAAATGTGGTGAGTAGTTGACTCAAGTGAGAGAAAGACAATAGTTGAACAGTTTTGAACAAATGTAATTTCTTCCAAAATGGAGAAGCAAGTGAGTTTCAGTTTCAATTACTTAGCTAGCAAATGCAGCTAGCTTGTTTAGCCTACTCGAATACCCTGCTCAAACAGAGGGATGCTATGTTAGCTAGCTGGCTACGACTATCCAACACAACACTGGAACTTTTCCAAGTCAAGGTAAGCTTTTGGTTTCACTAATTTATTGCCGCCGGTGTAAGTGCTAAACTGCTTACTGACTACACTGTAACGTTGCTGCATGATTGTAGCGGGTTTACTAACGAGTTAGTTCCATTAGCTATGTTGACTATGATGTTACTTTAGCTAATATGGTGACAACGACGTAGGCTGTGTGTAGTGGTTATGATATGGCTTGGCTTGGAAAGTTCTTTTTTTTGCCTGGTCAAATACAGCTGATGTGTTGTGCATTGAAATCCACAAGCAAAGGGACAAGGTGAGAGGAGGAGAGCGCATAGGTGTGAAAAGGAATACAACGTGGCTGCTATGAAAGTGAACTGTGTTCACAAGTGATCAGGGGTGTATTCATTCCGCCGATTTTGTTGAAAATCATTTCTTAAACAGAAGCGAACAGAACAGCGATAAATATACCTGCATTTGTCCAATAGAAACTTTGGTTTGCAACTGTTGGACTAATGACTACACCCTATATAGCTAGATGCAGGCAAGAGTGTGCAAGGCGGTATTGAATGTATCACTGTCACCTCAATGGAATATGAATGAAAGTCATCCAATATGCTGTAATAGAAATAAGGCCATGCTCATGAAAAAAAAATCTTCCTCCCTCATCTTAAACGGCATTGACCGCCACTGCTGGGGAGCAGGTTGTGTTGGCACTTCTCTAGTGTTTTACCTCTGTTCCTAGAGAGTTGAGCTGAGTTTACTGCTGTTGCTGTGCCAGTGCAGCTGCACTACAGTGAGAGTAAGATAATTAAAAGATGCAGGTCAGGTTTTTTTTTCTATGTCCAAATAAGGGCATAGGTTGTGGGTGGGGGCGTGGCAGTGGTTGTGGTCAATGGTGTGGTAAATGTTTTTGCTATTTTAAAGCTAAGTTCCTGTAATTCTACACATTTGCCATGAGGCAATAAAAAAAAAAAGTTTTAAAGCTAATTTCCTGCAGATCTAGAAGGTTTTGCCATGTGTCTGAGAAAAAAAAATGGCAGTTTATAAAGCAAATTTCCTGGTTTTAGTCATTTTAAGTTTACACAATGTTTTCCCACGCTAAATAATTTCCCAAATATTTTTTTTGGGGGGGAAAGGCCACCCGCCCAATACTTTTCTATGCAGAAGAAAACCCTGCAGGTGTGCTGTTGGGGAGAACATGGGCATCTCTGCCAGGAAAGAATGACTCAACGCGATTCTCTCTCGCGCTCTCTGTCCTGTCTGTCTGTGTCTGTCTGTCTGCAGTCACATGCCAATTGATGCCAATCATCCATAGATGCTATACACCAAAGTTGGTGCTTAGCGGTTCTGGAGAATACATTTTAAAGTAGTCAACATCATATTTTTATTTCAAAATTACATGAAAAGCATACTGCATGATCTGTTCGATTTTGAGTTCTGATATTTGGCAAGCGTGGTAAGGATTACTAAGAAGCTCATGCTAGGGCGAGGTGTCAATTGTCCTGATGGTGCCGTATAGGGCCATAGCTTGAACCCTGCCATGTCTGCTTGCAGCTATAATTTATAACTTGTCTCTCTTTCTCTCCCTCTACTTTTGTTCTATTTTCATCTTCCCTATCTCTCCACCTCTCCCCTCCGACTCACTCTCACTCTCATTGCTCTCTGTCTCTCCCCTTCCTCCGCTGTCCTCCACTCACTCTCTCGTCCCTGGCTTCCCTCCCTTCTCCTATTTCTCCTACCCCATCTCTTCCTCCCACCCCCACTCCCCTTTTCCTCCCCTCCTTTCCCTCCCCCATTCTCTCCTTTCCCAGACGGCAGAGCTGGCCCCAGCCATGCAGGGTGAGATGGAGGTGAAGGAGGGATCCATCCATCTGCCAGTAGGGGAGAACGGGGAGGTGGTGCAGATCGTCAGTTCTGTGGGCACCTGAGGGCCTGGAGAGAGAGATGGCCACTACAGAGGTGTGGGTGGAAGGGATGAGGAGTGTGGGGATTCAATAGATACAGACAATTAAATCAACAATCAATTAAATAAGAGAAAATGAGCAAATGTCAACAGAACAGATCAAGAGATGGAAATGTCCATAGAGCACCCAGAGACTTTTACAGCTCCTACCAAGAAGTAGTTATTCCTCTCAGATTGTCATCATCAGAAGAGGACCTGGCCTGGGCAAAGTGCAGGGGATTAAACCCCACCCATGAAGGATGCTGCTCAGGCAGACAGACCATCACTGGCTACACCTCAGCGCTTGAAAAGCATGGAGCTATTAGAAGTTAAGCAGCTTGGCTAAATTTTTCCTCTCTTGAGGGGTTACAGTAGGCTAGGCTAACCCCCTGGACACATACTTCACACAACCAATACTGTACTGTTCTCCTCTATAGCATCCTGCAATCGTGTCATGTTGACTGCTGTGGAAAGTAGTACAAGCCTAAGACAAGCACTAATTCATGGTTGTGTTTTCTTTGGCTTTGTCTGTTTGTACATCATTTCTGGTCTGGACCCCACCTTCCTTTGCCATCTTTTCCTAGCTTGTTTTCATATTGGTTAACCCACATACAGTGGGGTCTGAAATTATTGACACCCTTGGTGAAGATGAGCAATAATGACTGTATAACATATTGTATGCTCAAAGAATTTGGAAATTAGATTATTTTATACTAATACAATTGCTAAGAGAAGTAATACATTTTTTTCTCAAAAAGGTAGGGGTCAAAATGATTGACATCCCTAAAGATTCTTATAAACAAAGTAGTCAAATGTTTAGTATTTGGTCCCATATTCCTAGCACGCAATGACTACATTGACAATGAGTTACATGTAGAGTACCAAGAGAAAGAAAAAAACGTTTTGTTTTTCCTGCTGTATTTCTGTGAAGGACACATTCATGTGAATAAAATATTTTTTGGTTGCCACAAATGTAAGTTTTGCTCTTGCAATTCAACGGTATGTTCATCTTCTCTTTATAGACAGTGGTCAACGAACTCCAAAACAAGCTCAAGATTCTCTAGTACAGAAATATGCTTCTGTGGAGATGTTGAGGGAGTGGAAGGGAGCGCTCAGTGCTCAACACTTTGGTGTTTGGGTCCATGGTGTGTGACGATATGCTATTGCTGTGCTGTTTTGGAGCTAGTCTGTGTTTTGCCATTTAAATTGTGTTAAGGGCAAAAACAAAACCAACACGAATGATGGCTGTGGTATCGCCTCTGACCACAAAACATCAGATGACGTTTTCTATTAATTACCCAACAATTCTACATGTTGAATCGCCAGTGTTTGTCGACACCCAGCAGGTGATCTACTGCACATTAAATACATTACATTGACTGTGCCTTTAAACAGCTTGAAAAATTCCAGAAAATGATGTCATGGCTTTAGAAGCTTCTGATGGGCAAATTGACATAATTTGAGTCAATTGGAGGTGTACCTGTGGATGTATTTCAAGGCCTACCTTCAAACTCAGTGCCTCTTTGCTCGACATCATGGGAAAATCAAAAGAAATCAGCAAAGACCACATAAAAATAATTCTAGACCTCCACAAGTCTGGTTCATCCTTGGGAGCAATTTCCAAACGCCTGAAGGTACCACGTTCATCTGTACAAACAATAGTACAAGTATAAACACCATGGGACCACGCAGCTGTCATACTGCTCAGGAAGGAGACGCGTTCTGTCTCTTAGAGATGAACGTACTTTGGTGCGAAAAGTGCAAATCAATCCCAGAACAACAGCAAAGGACCTTGTGAAGATGCTGGAGGAAACAGGTACAAAAGTATCTATATCCACAGTAAAACGAGTCCTATATCGACATAACCTGAAAGGCCGCTCAGCAAGGAAGAAGCCACTGCTCCAAAACCGCCATAAAAAAGCCAGACTACGGTTTGCAACTGCACATGGGGACAAAGATTGTACTTTTTGGAGAAATGTCCTCTGGTCTGATGGAACAAAAATAGAACTGTTTGGCCATAATGACCATCGTTATGTTTGGAGGAAAAAGGGGGTACTTGCAACCCGAAGAACACCATCCCAACCGTGAAGCACGGGGGTGGCAGCATCATGCTGTGGGGGTGCTTTGCTGCAGGAGGGACTGGTGCACTTCACAAAATAGATGGCATCATGAAGAAGGAAAATTATGTGGATATATTGAAGCAACATCTCAAGACATCAGTCAGGAAGTTAAAGCTTGGTCGCAAATAGGTCTTCCAAATGGACAATAACCCCAAGCATACTTCCAAAGTTGTGGCAAAATGGCTTAAGGACAACAAAGTCAAGGAATTGGAGTGGCCATCACAAAGCCCTGACCTCAATCCTATAGAACATTTGTGGGCAGAACTGAAAAAGCGTGTGCGAGCAAGGAGGCCTACAAACCTGACTCAGTTACACCAGCTCTGTCAGGAGGAATGGGCCAAAATTTACCCAACTTATTTTGGGAAGCTTGTGGAAGGCTACCCGAAACGTTTGAACCAAGTTAAACAATTTAAAGGCAATGCTACCAAATAATAATTGAGTGTAACTTCTGACCCACTGGGAATGTGATGAAAGAAATAAAAGCTTAAATAAATCATTCTCTCTACTATTATTCAGTCATTTCACATTCTTAAAATAAAGTGGTGATCCTAACTGACCTAAGACAGGGAATGTTTACTAGGATTAAATGTCAGAAATTGTGAAAAACTGAGTTTTAAATGTATTTGGCTAAGGTGTATGTAAACTTCCGACTTCAACTGTACGCAGTGGGGTTATATTACTAGATGGCTTACGCTATCTGATGTAAGTTTCCACACTTGGCCAACCCATATGGATTAATGGTACAGATCACTCATTCTTTCACTCACTCCCTCCCTTAAAAAAACACATCCTCTCTGTGTGTGTACGCACACCTGTGCATGCATAAAGTACATATCGGGGGGGGGGGTGTACAAGTGTGTGAGGAGCGACTCTATTCCAGATAAATTGGGCTCTTCGGAGCACTTTAGTTCTTTAGGGAGATTTCCCAGACACAGTGTGATGTAATGGTGTACAGTATTTGGAGCGGCAGCAAGAACCAGTCGTACTAGGAAAGCAGAACTTGATAAAAACATCTCCATTGTTTCCCTTTATGTTCTCTCATTCTGACTCTGTCTGCCTATGCTCTGTCTCCTCTGTTTCAATCCCACTCGGTTTCTCTTTTCGTCTTGCTCTCTTCCTCTGTCGAACTCTGACTCTCACACACTGTTTGACCCTGTAGAGCAGTAAGTCTTGGCATGGGCAGTCCCAGCCTCCCCCTGGCCTGCTCTTCCCCCCTCCCTTCCCCTTCTGAATCCAAGGGGGACCTGGCCGTCCTCTCTCCCCTTTCCTAAAGATGAGGAAACAGCCCTGGGTGTAACGGCCTGGATCCTTCATGTTTTACAACCCTGGGCCCTGACCAAGGGACTGGAGCGGTTGCCACGGCAACTGCATGGGAAACCTGCTGAAAAACAGAGGTAAATGATGCAGGGATGGGGTGGCTAAGTTTGGAGCCGAGAGAGTGAGGAGAGATGGACAGAGACCAGAGAGAGAGAGAGAGAGAGGATGAAATGACTCCAGACCGGGCGCCAGGATAAAATGACTAAGGGGGCAGTTAAATTCTGCGATTTCTGGGGGGTTCTTGCATTGGAATTATATTGAATTATGCTTATCACGCCATACCACAAACAAAGTTCAAATGCCGAGACTGAGATCCTTGAGTACTTTTGAAGTGACAAGTACACTACATAACCAAAAGTATGTGGACACCTGTTCGTTGAACATCTCATTCCAAACTCATGGGCATTAATATGGAGTTGGTCCCCCCTTTGCTTCTATAACAACCTCCACTCTTCTGGGAAGGCTTTCCACTAGATGCTGGAACATTGCTTAGGGGACTTGCTTCCATTCAGCCACTAGCATTAGTGAGGTCGGGCACTGATGTTGGGCGTTTAGGCCTGGCTCGCAGTCAGCGTTCCAATTCATCCCAAATGTGTTTGATGGGGTTGAGGTCAGGGCTATGTGCAGGCCAGTCAAGTTCTTCACTGATCTCTACAAACCATTTCTGTGTGGACCTCGCTTTGTGCACGGGGGCATTGTCATGCTGAGACATGAGCGGGCCTTCCCCAAACTGTTGTCACAAAGTTAGAAGCACAGAATTGTCTAGAATGTCATTGTATGCTGTAGCGTTAAGATTTCCCTTCACTGGAACTAAGGGTCCTGGCCCGACCATGAAAAACAGCCCCAGACCATTATTCCTCCTCCACCAATCTTTAGTTGACACTGTGCATTGGGGCAGGTAGCGTTCTCCAAAAACAGATTAGTCCGTCGGACTGACAGATGGTGAAGCGTGATTCATCACTCCAGAGAACGCGTTTCCACTGGCGTCGCGCTTTACACCACTCCAGCAAATGCTTGGCATTGCACATGGTGATCTTAGGCTTGTGTGCAGCTGCTCGGCCATAGAAACCCATTACATGAAGCTCCCGACTAACAGTTATTGTGTTGACATTACTTCCAGAGGCAGTTTGGAATGTCAAACATGTAAAGTGTGGTGTACCGCAGGGCAGCTCTCTAGGCCCTCTACTCTTTTCTATTTTTACCAATGACCTGCCACTGGCATTAAACAAAGCGTGTGTGTCCATGTATGCTGATGATTCAACGATATACGCATCAGCAACCACAGCTAATGAAGTCACTGAAACCCTTAATAAAGATTTGCATTCTGTTTTGGAATGGGTGGCCAGTAACAAACTGGTCCTGAATATCTCTAGTCCTCAGCTGAATCTGGTAATGAATGGTGTGGCTGTTGAACAAGCTGAGGAGACTAAATTACTTGGCGTTGCCTTAGAATGTAAACTGTCATGGTCAAAACTTATAGATTTAATGGTTGTAAAGATTGGGAGAGGTCTGTCCGTAATAAAGAGATGCTCTGCTATTTTGACACCACACTCCAAAAAGCAAATTCTGCAGGCTCTAGTTTAGTCTTATCTTGATTATTGTCCAGTTGTGTGGTCGAGTGCTGCAAAGACCTAGTTAAGCTGCAGCTGGCCCAAAACAGAGCAGCACGTCTTGCTCTTCATTGTAATCAGAGGGCTGATATAAATACTATGCGTGCCAGTCTCTCTTGGCTAAGAGTTGAGGAGAGACTGACTGCATCACTTCTTATTTTTATAATTTGTATATTGTGTTGAAAATCCCTAATTGTTTGCATAGTCAACATACACACAGCTTTGACACACACACTTACCCCACCAGACATGCCACCAACGGTCTTTTCATAGTCCCCAAATCCAGAACAAATTCAAGAAAGCATACAGTATTATTTTGAGCCATTATTGCATGGAACTCAGTTCCATCTCATATTGCTCAAATAAACAACAAACCTGTTTGAAAAAAACAACAGATAAAGCAACACCTCACGGCACAACACCTCTCCCCTATTTTACCTAGATAGTTTGTGTGTATGTATTGATATGTAGGCTACGTGTGTCTTTAAAAAAGATATATGTAGTTCTGTCCTTGAGCTGTTCTTGTCTATTAATGTTCTGTATTATTTCATGTTTTGTGTGGACCCCAAGAAGAGTAGCTGCTGCTTTTGCAACAGCTGATGGGGATCCTAATAAAATACCAATACCAACTCGGTAGTGAGTGTTGCAACCGAGGACAGACGATTTGTACGCACTACGCGCTTCAGCACTCGGCGGTCCCGTTCTGTGAGCTTGTGTAGCCTACCACTTCGCTGCTGAGCCGTTGTTGCTCCTAGACATTTCCACTTCACAATAACAGCACTTACAGTTGACTGGGGCAGCTCTAGCAGGGAAGACATTTTACGAACTGACTTGTTGGAAAGGTGGCATCCTATGATGGTGCCACGTTGAAAGTCACTGAGCTCTTCAGTAAGGCCATTCTACTGCCAATGTTTGTCTATGGAGATTGCTTGGCTGTGTGCTCGATTTTATACACCTGTCAGCAACGGGTATGGCTGAAATAGCCGAATCCACTAATTTGAAGGGGTGTCCGCATACTTTTGTATATATAGTGTAGGTTGGCGCGGAATCTATAGTCCGGTGCGCTGTATCAGCACAATGGACAGCGCCCTACACACTAAAGTAGCAAGGCTGGTTTTGGTAATGAATATAGGCTACAAGATAGATAGGGCAATTCACCTATTACAAACAGCCTATTTGAATGCAACCGTACACACAGCTGTCTTACCAAAATAATGCTAGCTAAATGCTGAAAGTAGTAGCCTAGTTATACATGCATGCAAACAAAAATACTGAATAGCAGTTTGGCTTAGAATACAGACAAAACTGTGAATGCGATCGAATGACTGCAAACAGAACAAAACGGAGGTACCAAGTAGTAGGCCTTGTAAACAAAATATCAGATCGATAAAGGCATTACACAATTTATATTTAGGATAGTTACATTAACAGTAAACAAACGCAGATGCGTGCCAATCTACACTACTTTTCAAAAGTTTGGGGTCACTTAGAAATGTCCTTGTTTTTGAAAGAAAAGCAATTTTTTGGTCCATTAAAAGAACATCAAATTGATCAGAAATACAGTGTAGACATTGTTAATGTTGTTAAATGGCTATTGTAGCTGGAAACTGCTGATTTTTAATGGAATATCTACATAGGCGTACAGAGGCCCATTATCAGCAACCATCAGTCCTGTGTTCCAATGGCACGTTGTGTTTGCTAATCCAAGTTTATCATTTTAAAAGGCTAATTGACATTAGAAAACCTTTTTGCAATTATGTTAGCACAGCTGAAAACTGTTGTTCTGATTTAAAGAAGCAATAAAACTGGCCTTCTTGAGACTAGTTGAGTATATGGAGCATCAGCGATTATGGGTTCGATTACAGGCTCAAAATGGCCAGAAACAAATAACTTTCTTCTGAAACTCGTCAGTCTATTCTTGTTCTGAGAAATGAAGGCTATTCTATGCGAGAAATTGCCAAGAAACTGAAGATCTCGTACAACGCTGTGTACTACTCCCTTCACAGAACAGCGCAAACTGTCTCTAACCAGAATAGAAAGAGGAGTGGGAGGCCCCGGTGCACAACTGAGCAAGAGGACAAATACATTAGAGTGTCTAGTTTGAGAAACAGGCTCCTCACAGGTCCTCAACTGGCGGCTTCATTAAATAGTACCCGCAAAACACCAGTCTCAACATCAACAGTGAAGAGGCGACTCCGGGATGCTGACCTTCTAGGCAGAGTTGCAAAGAAAAAGCCATATCTCAGACTGCCCATCTTAATCCTTTATTTTTATTGGCCAGTCTGAGATATGGCTAAGCCCCCTTTTGCCCCCTCGTAGAGATGGATATGAATGACTCCCATCCTCCTCTGGTTGTAGATCGGTATGTGCTTAGCCAACTCCTCTGACTATCATCAACGATCCAACGATTGTCCAAGGAGTTGTATGTATGGCATGACATGTATAGCATGACAACGGCTGTCAGGAGAGTTGGCTAAAGCACATTCTGATCTGGGACCAGGCCAGCAGGGATCCATCCGCATGCATGCCTTGGAGATTGGCTGTTGTTTACTATATCAACGCTTTATTGCCGATCTCCTCCTAAGTGAAGTTTTGTAGTGCTTGAAGGGTTATCCTGGGATACGTAAAATGCAGAGAACATAGTTTGGCTTCTTTTTTTTCTTTTCATTTGAGTCCAATCATAGTGTTTTCAGGGAAATAAATCATCACTTGTCTTGTGAAAGCAAAGCTCCCCAGAGCCAGGATGTATCTGATGCTGGCTCACACTCAGCTGAAAAACCAGGGCAGAGTCACTGTTTACGGAGCATATTTCCTCACCATCCCGTTTACATCTCCCAGGCTCTGACATATAGATCTCTGTAGAGTGGGTCGTCCTGTGCCAGGGGATTCATGGCTGGCTTATGGGTGAGAGCTATATGCCATAGTTTTTATGTTGACTAGGGAATGAGTGAGTGTGAGTGTTTGCATTGTGTTTACACTGGTTTGATTAGAGAAATGGGTCATTGAGTGCGTGGCGATGTCATATGTTGGGGATCACAGAGTCTGAGGAACTCAGGAGCTCCCATTATTTATCTAACTGCCTGCAGGCTGGAGAGTGGAGACCACCAACATGAGACATACCAGCTGCAGGTTAACTATCAAGCATTCTAATGGGAATAGTCAAGCGTGTTAAATGCTCCTTCTTATTAATTATTTTTCCCTTGAGGTAATTGCCAATATGACATGATGGGTGAAAGCTATGTGATAAAAGTTAAACCTTTTGCTTACACCTATTCAATTGTGTTGCATCAGTGAAGTGAAGGAAATATGCTTCTTGAGTATTTGAGTAAGCCAGGCCAAGGACACAGAGGAGAGCAATGAACAACATATTTGAGAGGACCACGCATCATGTCCAAATCATCTGAAAGTATCTAACATTGATTGTGAAGCTCCACAAAGTCCCTTATAGATGATTTGAACATGAGGCGTGAAAAATGCTAATATCAGTACTATGACTTGAATGGGATTTTTTTCCACAAATGCTAAAGCAATAAAACAGTGCCATGGAAACTAAACCATATCATAGACTGCGGTCACAGCTAGTATGAAAAAAATGTATGCACTCACTAACTGTAAGTCGCTCTGGATAAGAGCGTCTGCTAAATGACGTAAATGTAATACCTTGTCCATAGACAAGGCAGGGTAAGGAAACCAATATGTAATTTGGGTGAACTCTCTCTTTAAAGTGGCAATCTGCAGTTGAAACAATAACAAAGGGAACTCCCAGCCCCTATTTCAGTAAAAAGCTGAGGGATGGGGCTGGAAAAAACACTCTCAAAGTCATAGACAGAGCTATGGATGGAAGGACAGACCATCCATAATATGAAAATGATAGTTTAAATCATGAGGCTATATAGGCCTGGTGTTTGTTTACATTTGCTTTGTTTACAAACATTATGGATTCTTATGAGGTATGATAGTTGAACTAAGCTCATGAGGCATTTATAAATTATATTCTTCAAATATTAAATTATAGGTCAAATAATGGTTGTACCAACTGCAGATTGCCCCTTTAACCCATATTGGATAAACATTTTGAATATGTCTGACAGTCTGCTTAATTTGTTACTTTAGACCAGGGGTGTCAAACTCATTTTAGCTCAGGGGCCACATGGAGGAAAATCTATTCCCAAGTGGGCCGGACCGGAAAAATCATGGTGTATATATAACTTAAAAACAACAACTTCAGATTGTTTTCTTTGTTTTAATACGATCAACATACAACATAAAGCTGGAGCCTGAGGACAGTGTGTCCAAAATAGTACAAGCACAACATCACTATTAATCATAAAACACGTCAAGTTTATTTGAAAATTCTAAAGAAAAAGAACTCAAAAACACACAATGCCTCAGTGATTAACAGAACTGTTTCACAGATCACAGAACTATATCAGGGGGTCATTTCTCAGGCAGAAATGTAGATAAAAAGACTGAAATCCTGTTCCCCAAACAAGTGCAAGAACCACAGAGTCAAGAATAGGTTAAATATACAAATAAAATAAAAACAATTAAAAACAATAGCACATCAACATAAAAACATATAAACATAAAGCTGGAGCCTGAGGACAGTGTGTCCAAAAGCACAACATCACTATTAATCATAAAACACCTCAAGTTATTTGAAAGTTCTGAGGACAAAGAACACACAAACACACAATGCCTCAGTGATTCACAGAAGTATATCAGGGTGTCTCATGTAGCACTTTAAGTGGGGTTGCATAGTTTATTTGACTCCTGATACCTGGCATCTTTTAGCTTTCACCAGCGCATCAATATCAGGCGTCACATCCTGAGTGGCAGCCAACTTCAGGATGTGATTCAAGTGCTTGTGCGTGAGCCTTGAGCGCAGCTTTGTTTTATTTATGCTCATTACAGAGAGAACTTGCTCACAAAGATATGTGGTTCCAAACATGCACAACAGTTTTGCAGCGAGGGCTGTCAAGTTGGGGTAACCTGGCAAGAGATTCTGATTAAATGTGTCCAAGCCAGCTGCGGCAAATTTGCCCTTCAAATCCGAGTCACACTGCAAGTCTATTTCAAGTTGGATGCTGACGGGCAGATCAAAGGGATTCACGGTTAATGGCGAGCAAAAAACGTTGAAGTCTTTCTCCAGTTCACCAAAAATCTGAAACCGTTGCTCAAACTCCCGTAACAATCCCGTTATTTTATCTTTGAACCGCTTCATGTCTGCCACATGTTGGGTCGCGCACACATTTTTCAGACAGGGGAAGTGAGCTGCATCACCACCGGCAAGTTGCGTCTCCCACAATGACAGCTTCAACTTGAAAGAACGTATGCTGTCATAATACTGCGTGACAACTTTGTTGCGCCCTTGCAGCTGTTTGTTCAAGTTATTCAGGTGCTCTGTAACATCCACCATAAATGCAAGGTCCTGCATCCATTCTGCGGAATGGAATTCTAACACTGGTTTGCCCTTTTCTTCCATGAACTGTTCAATTTCTTCTCGTAAATCAAAGAAACGCCTCAGCACCTCGGCTTAACCATCTTACCTCAGTGTGGTATGGCAGGCCATAGATGTGGTCTTTCTCTCTGAGAAGGCTGTCAAACTGACGGTGATTCAGGCTTCTGGATCGGATGAAATTAACAGTTTGGATGACCACCTTCATGACGTTATCCATCTTTAATGACTTGCAACACAAAGCCTCCTGGTGCAAAATACAGTGAAAAGTCAAAAAATCACATCCTCCATTTGCAGATTGCACTTTCTCTCTGAACTTTGTCACAACGCCTGCTTTTTTCCCGATCATTGAGGGCGCACCATCTGTAGCCAGGCTGACAGCGCGGGACCAGTCCACTCCGACCCTGTCCAGCGCGCCGACGAGTGCGGTAAAAATATCAGCTGCTGTCGTTGTATCTGTCATCGGCACCAACTCCACGAACTCCTCGGTGACGGTCAATGTGTCATCAACTCCGCGGATGAAAATGGCCAGTTGTGCAACATCTGTAATGTCCGTGCTTTCATCAATTGCAACCGAAAACGCAATAAATGACTTTACTTTTTGCTTCAACTGGCTGTCCAAATCCACTGAAAGATCGGAAATCCTGTCTGCAACTGTGTTTCTTGTCAGGCTGATATTTACAAAAGCCTGACGCTTTTCAGGGCACACAATCTCCGCTGCCTTCATCATGCATGTTTTTACAAATTCACCCTCACTAAATGGTTTTGAAGCCACTGCGATTTCATTAGCAATGAGGTAGCTAGCTTTCACTGCAGCGTCACTGATGTCTCGGCTGTGAGTAAACACAGACTTGACCTACTTGCTCTGCCCCGGTATAAACAGTTTGCTTGCTTAACACAATTGATATTGCGCCATCCAGTGGACGCAATTGGAACAGCAGTTTATTTTATTGAAAAATTGCAGCGCATTTTTATACTTTACAAAATCATCTCGCGGGCCGGATTAAACCCGTTTGCGGGCCTGATCCGGCCCGCGGGCCGGACGTTTGACACCCCTGCTTTAGACACACACCGTTTACGCAACGTTCAAACTCCAAGAGGGGAAAGTGTTTCATATTGAAGAAAAATGCCTGTTGTGACACTTGTTTTTATGGAGACTTTTTGAACACAAAATCGCAACATGCTTTACTTCTCTTCAACAGGAGATTGTTGGATGTTTTTTTGAGCTAAGATCTGTTCAAAATGCCCCATTTTCACACCTGGATTGAGCGGAGTAAACATGCAGTGATGGGTCGAGATGCGGACACAGGTGTAGCGCGCGCCTACATATTTCATTTTAGACGTACCCTACATAATTTGGCACAGAGGCCTCTAGAAATTAAATCGTGAAATAAAGACAAGGCCCTATAAGAATATATGCTGCAAATGACGAAGAAGTCCATCAGGAAAACTAGTCACCCAGCATGCTGAAACCCCGCATGCTGGGGGACCACGCTCGAGATGGAGCAGGAACGGTTGCCCTGTGGCTCGAGCTCAGGTTTTAACAGCGACAAGAAAAGTCTAGCCTACAGTTCTGACGGAAAGAATGACAACTCATATCGCAGCCTGGACATCTTACATTTGTACGTCGTAGGTGAGTTAACCTCTGAAAACTACATTGTGTGTGTCCTGTTCTTCCCGAAGCCTGTTTTGCAGACCACAGTGATGTCCTCACGTTGAACTTCCGGAAGTGATGACTTGAGAATGAAACAACTTTTGACAGGTTCAATCCTTAACCAGCTATATTTGGTTATAAAATACACAGTTTACGATGACGTTTAGTTTAGTTAGGGATAAGTTTAGGCATTAACTCTGAATGGTTAAGGTCTGGGATAGGCTTAAAACAAAAATCTCAAAACAACTTTCTATCACTGTATTTGAACATTTAACCATTGGCACCAGATGTGGATGCTTATGTTCCTTATGCCAGAAGTTTCGCAATGTACCTCAACTTCGAACATGCACCAATTGGCACCAGAGGCGGATGCACAAATTTGTTTACATCCCTGTTAGTGAGCATTTCTCCTTAGCCAAGATAATCCATACACCTGACAGATGTGGCATATCCATAAATGGATTAAACAGCATGCTCATTACACAGGTGCACCTTGTGCTGGGGACAATAAAAGGCCACTCTAAAATGTGCAATTTGTCACACAACACAATGCCACAGATATCTGAAGTTTTGAGGGAGCGTGCAATTGGCATGCTGACGGTAGGAATGTCCACCAGAGCTGTTGCCAGATAATTGAATGTTAATTTCTCTACCATAAGCCGCCTTGAACGTCGCTTTTGAGAATTTGGCACTACGTCCAACCGGCCTCACAAACCGAAAACCCACATGTATGGCGTCGTGTGGGCAAGCGGTTTGCTGATGTCAACATTGAACAGAGTGCCCTATGGTGGTGGTGGGGTTATGGTATGGGCAGGCAGGCATAAGCTACAGACAACGAACACAATTGCATTTTATTGATGGCCATTTCAATGCACAGAGATACTGTGACGAGATCCTGAGGCCCATTGTCGTGCCATTCATCCGCCGCCATCACCTCATGTTTAGGCATGATAATGCACGGCCCAATGTCGCAAGGATCTGTACACAATTCCTGGAAGCTGAAAATGTCCCAGTTCTTCCATGTCCTGCATACTTACCAGACATGTCACCCGTTGAGCATGTTTGGGATGCTCTGGATCGACATGTTTGACAGCGTGTTCCAGTTGCCGCAAATATCCATCAACTTCGCACAGCTATTGAAAAGGAGTGGGACAACATTCCACAGACCAGAATTACCAGCCTGATAAACTCTATGCGAAGGAGATGTGTTGCGCTGTATGAGGCAAATGGTGGTCACCAGATACTGACTAGTTTTCTGATCCATGCCCCTACCTTTTTTTTAAGGTATCTGTGACCAGCAGATGCACATCTGTATTCCCAGTCATGTGAAATCCATAGATTAGCGCCTAATGAATTTATTTCAATTGACTGATTCCGTTACAGTGTATTCAGACCCCTTCACTTTTTCAACATTTTGTTACGTTACAGCCTTATTCCAAAATTGATTAAATTATTTTTTTCCTTCAATCTACACACAATACCCCATAATAACAAAGCGAAAACAGTTTTTTTGAGATTTTTGCAAATGTAAAATAAATAGTAAATAAAAAAAACGTATTTGCATAAGTATTCAGATCCTTTGCAATGAGACTCGAAATTGAGCTCAGGTGCATCCTGTTTCCATTGATCATACTTGAGATGTTTCTACATCTTGATTGGAGTCCACCTGTGGTAAATTCAATTGATTGGACATGATTTGGAAAGGCACACACCTGTCTATATAAGGTCCCACAGTTGACAGTGCATGTCAGAGCAAAAACCAAGCCATGAGGACGAAGGAATTGTCCATAGAGCTCCGAGAAACTATGTCGAGACACAGATCTGGGGAAGGGTACCAAAACATTTCTGCAGCATTGAATGTCCCCAAGAACACAGTGGCCTCCATCATTCTTAAATGAAAGAAGTTCGGAATCACCAAGACTCATCCTAGAGCTGGCCGCCCGGCCAAACTGAGCAATCGGGGGAGAAGGGCCTTGGTCAGGGAGGTGACCAAGAACCCGATGGTAACTCTGACAGAGCTCCAGAGTTCCTCTGTGGAGATGGGAGAACCTTCCAGAAGCACAACCATCTCTGCAGCTCTCCACCAATCAGGCCTTTATGGTAGAGTGGCCAGACGGAAGCCACTCCTCAGTAAAAGGCACATGACAGTCCATTTGGAGTTTGCCAAAAGGCACCTAAAAGACTCTCAGACCATGAGAAACAACATTCTCTGGTCTGATGAAACCAAGATTGAACTCTTTGGCCTGAATGCCCAGCATCACGTCTGGAGGAAACCAGGCACCGCTCAACACCTGGCCAATACCATCCCTACGGTGAAGCATGGTGGTGGCAGCATCATGCTGTGTGAGGATGTTTTTCAGTGGCAGGGACTGGGAGAAGAGTCATGATCGAGGGAAAGATGAACAGAGCAAAGTACAGAAAGATCCTTGATGAAAAACGCATCCAAAGCGCTCAGGACCTCAGACTGGGACGAAGGTTCACCTTCCAATAGGACAATGACCCTAAGCACAACCAAGACAAGGTATGAGTGGTTTTGGGACAAGTCTCTGAATGTCCTTGAGTGGCCCAGCCAGAGCCTGGACTTGAACCTGATCAAACATGTCTGGAGAGACCTGAAAATAGCTGTGCAGCAACGCTCCTCATCCAACCTGACAGAGCTTGAGAGGATCTGCAGAGAAGAATGGGAGAAACTCCCCAAACACAGGTGTGCCAATTTTTTATCCATTTTAGAATAAGGCTGTACAGTAACAAAATGTGGAAAAAGTGAATACTTTCCGAATGCACTGAACTGTAACTCAGTAAAATATTTGAAATTGTTGCATATTGCGTTAATTTTTTTTGTTCAGTATATGTCTTTTGAATTGGTTTCTGTGCGTAATGACAAGTAGCCTACACAGTATTTAGATTATTGTGTGTGAATTCATCCAACGTCGTAGTGGAATTTTAAATGTGATAGGCTACACATGATGTATCCCTATCCTTTCATGCGAACCACTGCATTCTGATGGCACCTGCACACGGTTAGTACTGACTTCAGGTGTGAGGTAGATTAACCTATGGTTGCCCCAGCAACATCAACAGGGTTAGGCTTTTGGAAAGCTATTTTATTTACACTGTCTCTGATAGAGTGGGTTTTGTGATGCAGCAGGGGAAGTAAGTTATGTCTCGTGGGTTTCATAACCATGTCTTTATAACAATTCCACAATAATGAGACAGGAGATAGGAATTCATTTCAACCATTTTTGTAGAACATGATCATCTACAACATTCAACACCCATGACACTCCGCACACACAACCAAGATTAGTATGGAGGTATACAACCTCTCCTCCCCTCTTACATGAATTGTCCCCATAATGAACAACAGTCCTATGCAGTCTGGACAGTGTAGGACACTGGACCAGTCTGAGCAATGGCTAGCAGGAACCCACTTTGGTCCATTGAGGTAGTTCCTAGCTAAGACAGTTTCTCCAGGATTGAAAGATCTGTCCTTTGCTTTCAGTTCACATTTGACTTGGCTCTCCTGTTGATGTCTCCTTTGCTTTCAGATATTTGAGTAGGGTCGAAGCTTGTGCGTAACTCTATCTTCATGAGTAGCGATGCAGACAAAGCTTTGGTGGTTGCGTGAGATGTGTTCCTGTAGGATAGCAGGAAGCTGTTCAGGAGTTGGGGCAGTTTCCCTAGACCCTGAGTCTCTTTTAAGGAATGTTTCACCGTCTGTATGAACCTCTCCAAATCAAATTGTATTTGTCACAAACACGTGTCTAGCAGATGTAGCGAAATGCTTGTGCTTCTAGCTCCGACAGTGCAGTAATATCTAACAAGTAATATCTAACAATTTCACAACATATACCCAATGCACACAAATCTAAGTAAGGAATGGAATTTAAGAATATATACATACAGTTGAAGTTGGAAGTTTACATACACTTAGGTTGGAGTCATTAAAACTCGTTTTTCAACCACTCCACACATTTCTTGTTAACAAACTATAGTTTTGGCAAGTCGGTCAGGACATCTACTTTGTGCGTGACACAAGTAATTTTTCCAACAATTGTTTACAGACAGATTATGTCACTTATAATTCACTGTATCACAATTCCAGTGGGTCAGAAGTTTACATACACTAAGTTGACTGTGCCTTTAAACAGCTTGGAAAATTCCAGAAAATTATGTCATGGCTTTAGAAGCTTCTGATATAGCTTTGACATAATCTGGAGGTGTACCTGTGGATGTATTTCAAGGCCTACCTTCAAACACAGTGCGTCTTTGCTTGACATCATGGGAAAATCAAAAGAAATCAGCCAAGACCTCCACAAGTCTGGTTCATCCTTGGAAGCAATTTCCAAACGCCTGAAGGTACCACGTTCATCTGTGCAAACAATAGTACACAAGTATAAACACCATGGGACCACGCAGCCATCATACCGCTCAGGAAGGAGACGCGTTCTGTCTCCTAAAGATGAACGCACTTTGTGTGCGAAACGTGCAAATCAATCCCAGAACAACAGCAAAGGACCTTGTGAAGATGCTAGAGGAAACATGTACAAAAGTATCTATATCCACAGTAAAACGTGTCCTATATCGACATAACCTGAAAGGCCGCTCAGCAAGGAAGAAGCCACTGCTCCAAAACCACCATAAAAAAAAGCCAGACTACGGTTTGCAACTGCACATGGGGACAAAGATCGTACTTTTTGGAGAAATGTCCTCTGGTCTGTTGTAACAAAAATAGAACTGTTTGGCCATAATGACCATCATTATGTTTGCAGGAAAAAGGGGGGACTTGCAAGCCGAAGAACACCATCCCAACCGTGAAGCACGGGGGTGGCAGCATCATGCTTTGGAGGTGCTTTGCTGCAGGAGGGACTGGTGCACTTCACAAAATAGATGGCACCATGAGGAAGGAAAATTATGTGGATATATTGAAGCAACATGGGACCTTTTACTAGGATTAAGACAGGGACTTTTTACTAGGATTAAATGTCAGGAATTGTGAAAAACTTGAGTTTAAATGTATTTGGCTAAGGTGTATGTAAACTTCCGATTTCAACTGTATATGGACAAGCACTGACAGAGCGGCATGGACTAAGATGCACTATAATATTATAGAATACAGTATATACATATGAGATGAGTAGTGCAAGTTATGTAAACATTATTAAAGTGACTAGTGTTCCATTTCTTAAATGTTCAATTTCTCCACCAGCCCATTGGTAGATGGATGATACGGTGTAGACCTTATAATAATAATAATAATAATAATAATAATATGCCATTTAGCAGACGCTTTTATCCAAAGCGACTTACAGTCATGTGTGCATACATTTTTACGTATGGGTGGTCCCGGGGATCGAACCCACTACCCTGGTGTTACAAGCGCCATGCTCTACCAATTGAGCTACAGAGGACCACTTTATGTGTTGTACGCCATTCACCTGTAGGAACGATGCCATTTCTTGGGCCACTAGCTGCGGTCCGTTGTCACTAATGAGTTGGAGTAGTGATCCGATCCGTCTGAACACTTCTCCAAGGTCCTCAATGGCCTTCTCAGCAGTAGTAGACCTCATGATGGCAACATCTGGCCACTTGCTATTAGCATCCACAGCCACGAGAAACATTCTGTCTTCGAATGTACCTGCAAAGTCGACATTTATTAGTTGCCATGCCTCCTCCGGCCAATTGCATGGATGAAGGGGTGCAAGTTGAGGTACGTTGCGAACCTACTGGCATGAGGAACATGTTTTCGCTTTCTCCTCAATGCTTCCATCGAATCCAGGCCACCAGAAGTAGCTTTGTGCGATTTCCTTCATACAATGACCTGAGTGTAGCTGTTGCAACACTGGTTTCCTCAGTGAAGGCAGAATGACAACTCTCCTCCCCCACAACAACCAAAATGTACTGACAGCACAGTTCTCCTCGAAAGGTTAAGGTTTCAGCTCCGGAGCACCTCCTGCGGCTTTACCTTTGATGATGTGAATCACTTCGGATAACACCTGGTCGATTCTGGTGTTTCTCTGCTAAGTTCAGACTTGCACTAATTGATGTCGTAGGTGTGTGCTGATAACAAAGCCCACCTTTGCATTCTGTTTGCAGCAAATGACGGAATCCCAGTATGCTGTCCAAAGATGCTCATCAGCGGACGATGATCTGTAAGAAGGGTGAACTTCCTTCCGTACAGATATCGGTGAAACTTATGCACTCCAAAAACCATGCCTAGGGCTTTGCGTTCTATCTGTGCATAGTTACTTTCTGCTTTGTTCAATGTCCTCGAAAGCGATCGGCTTCTCTTCACCTGATATGGGAAACGATTGCACCCACACCATATGGACTAGCATCACAAGCTAGTTGGATGGGCAATGACGGGTCGAAGTGTGTCAATGCCTCAGATTTCAGGAGTGTTTCCTTGATTTTCACTGATGCTTCCTCGCATTGTTCTGTCCATTTCCATGTTTTGTCCTGAAAAAGCAACTGATGCAATGGCTTCAGCTTCGTTGCTAAGCTTGGGATAAAGCGTCCGTAGTTTTTCAGTAACCCCAGGAAAGAAGGTAGTTTGCTAACGTTCTGAGGAGTTGGGGCATCCAAGATAGCCTTGACCTTGGACGGAGCCTTGTGAAGGCCCGTGGCATCGACGATGTGTCTAAGGTATTCAACCGATGGTTGAAAGAATGCACGTGTCCTTTCGAACTCGCAGTCCGTTGTCCTTGTTAGGTTGCTTCCAAGTTCTGGAGATGGTCGTATTCGTCTTTTCCAGTAACGAGGATGTCATCCAGGTAGCATTGTACTCATGGCAATCCACTGAAGATCTGATCCATTGCCCTCTGGAACAGCGCTGGTGCATTTGTGATTCCAAACAGTAGACAGCACCTGAAGAGCCCCTTGTGTGTCAGGACAGTCAGCAGCTAATTTTACATTTCATCCACGTGCATCTGCAAGTAGGCTTTGCCAAGGTTGATTTTGCTGAGCTTTTGAACCCCAGCTAAGTCCACTAAAAGGTTGGTGATGTGTGGTATAATATATACAGTGAGCTCCATAATTCATTGGACAGTGACCATTGTTTTGTTATTTTGGTTCTGTACTCTAGCACTTTGAGTTTGAAAGGATACAATGACAATGAGCGTGAAGTGCAGACTGTCAGCTTTAATTTGAGGGTATTTTCATACATATCGGATGAACCGTTTACGAATTATAGAAGCTTTTGTACATGGTCCCCCCCATTTTCTGGCATCAAAAATCATTGGACAGTTTAACATAATGTAGAATAAAGTAATCATTGTTAATATTTGGTCGCATATCCTTTGCATGCAATGACTGCTTGAAGTCTGCGATGCATCGCCATCACCAGACGCTGGGTATCTTCCCTGGTGATGCTCTGCCAGGCCTGTACTGCAGCCATCTTCAGTTCCTGCTTGTTTCGGGGACTTATTGCCTTAAGTCTCCTCTTCAGCATGTAAAATGCATGTTCAATTGGATTCAGATCTGGTGATTGACTCGGCCAGTCAAGGTTTTTCCACTTTTTGGCCATCAAAAACCCCTTTGTTGCTCTAGCAGTATGTTTAGGGTCATTGTCTTGTTGCGTGATTAAGTTCCGTCCAATGAGTTTGGAGGCATTTGGTTTTATCTGAGCAGATAAAATATTTCTGTAGACTTCAGAATTCATTGTTCTACTTCTGTCTGCAGTCACATCATCGATGAAGACAAGTGAGCCTGTTCCACTGGCAGCCATACAGGCCCAAGCCATAACACCCCCTCCACCATGTTTCATGGATGAGGTGGTATGCTTTGGATCATGGGCATTTCTTTTTTTTCTCCACACTTTTGTCTTTCCATCACTCTGGTACATGTTAATCTTTGTCTCATCTGTCCACAATATTTTTTTCCAGAACTCTTGGGGTTCTTTTAGGTGCTTTTTAGCAAACTGTAATCTTGCCTTTCTGTTCTTCAGGCTTATCAGTGGTTTGCATCTTGTAGTGTACCCTCTGTAGTCCTGCTGGTGTAGTCTTCTGCGTATGGTAGACTTTGACACATCTTCACCTGCATCCAGGAGAGTGTTTTTGATCTGTTGGGCTGTTATCAGGGGTTTTTTCTTCACCATAGAGAGTATTCTCCGGTCATCCACTACAGTGGTCTTCCTCTGTCTACCGGGTCTTTTGACATAATTGAGTTCACCGGTTGTTTTTTTCTTGTTAATGATGAACAAAACTGTTGACTTGGGCATGGCCAGGGTTTTTGCAATGTTCCTGAATGATTGATTTTCATTTCTGAGCCTTTTGACGGCCAACTTCATTTGCATCGACACTGCTGTCTTCCTCATGTTGTCACACCCCAATAACAACCTCCAAAGGCAATAGCAACGTCTAGAATCATTACTATTCATCAACAGCTCTCCTGCATTCACTAACGACACAAATGAATACACCTGCCTAACGACACACATCTGTGAAGCCAATTTAACAAATACTTGTAGTACCTTAAAATGGGGGGACCATGTACAAAAGGTGCTGTCATTTCTAAACGGTTCATCCGATATGTATGAAAATACCCTCAAATTAAAGCTGACAGTCTGCACTTCACGCTCATTGTCATTGTATCCTTTCAAACTCAAAGTGCTAGAGTACAGAACCAAAATAACAAAACAATGGTCACTGTCCAATGAATTATGGAGCTCACTGTATATATATAATATGCCATTTAGCAGACGCTTTTAACCAAAGCGACTTACAGTCATGCGTGCATACATTTTTTTGTGTATGGGTGGTCCCGGGGTTCGAACCCACTACCTTGGCGTTACAAGCGCCGTGCTCTACCAGCTGAGCTACATAAGAACGGTGCAAGTGGTAGTGGAGACTTGCACTGTTCTTCTTAAGGACTGCTATGATGGGTGTAGCCCATTTACTCACGCTGACCAGTACTTTGTTCTTGATTAGAGCGGGTCGTGCATTCAGAAACTTTAGTTTGCTGTATGGCTTAATGCTAAGCTTCACTGTAATGTATTTCATGCTATCCAGCTCTCCATTAAAGACTTCTCCATGTTTCTTCACAACAGAGTGGAGGCATTCAGTTTGTCCATTTAACTGAACTGTGACATCAGTGATGCCTCTCACGGTGACAGATTCACCTGTGTAAGTCTTTAGCACAATGTGTGCTGGCTGAAGTGGAAGGTGTTTGTGTCTTTTTGTAGACTATTTCTGACACGAGATACAGTGTCAATCTCTATACACAACAGCTGCCCCTCTAGCAAGGGAGAGACAGTAGCCTGTGTTCTCTTGCTCAACAGCGTGAACATGTCTCTTTTCTTTTTTTTCGTTGGAATGTCTCTTTCTTGTTTTCAGTCTTTGAGGTTTTCTCTGAGCTCTTTTTGTTCTGCAGGCTCATTCGATGTGGCACTTTTTACCACAGGTTCAACAATTCATGACCTTACACCTGATGTCCCACTTTGCCACAGCGGAAGCATGTGCCTTGATATCCCTGTCTGATTTTCAGTTGAAACTGTGCACTCATCCTGACGAACCAATCTGCTGAGCCTCTTTAGCAGCTAGTTCCATGGACACATTGACTTCAATGGCCTTTGCCAAGGTCAGATTACTTTCAGTCAATAGTCACTTTTGTGTAGCTTCACTCCGTAGCCCACATACTAGTCTGTCTCTAATGGTGTCATTTAGAACATCATTAAACTCACAGTGCTCTGATTCTCCCTCTTCCAGATTTCTCCTGTGGAACCTAAACCTTTCAGCAATAACTAGTGGTTTTGGTGAAAAGTGTCCTTTCAGTATTTTCAGCAACATCAACAGGGTTAGGCTTTTGGAAAGGTATTTAATTTATGCTGTCTCTGATAGTGGGTTTTGTGATGCAGCAGGGGAGGTAAGTTTTATGTCTCGTGGGTTTCACAACCACGTCTATATAACAATTCAATAATGATGAGACGGGTGACAGGAATTCAGTTCAACCATTTATGTAGAACGTGATCATCTACATTCAACACCCATGATGCTCCGCACACACAAGTAAGGTAATTAAGGAGGTACGAAAGGTACAACCATAATATACAACAGTTTGGAGAGAGATACTGGGAAGAAAGAAGGGAGGAAGATGAGTGGTTTCCTAGGAACTCTACAATAGTGTTCTTTGGATGATTCCCATGATGGCTAAATGTGATGCAAATATCCTGAAAATGTGATAAAACAATTATTGTAAAGTCCATATTGGGGTTTAGCCTATTGCATTGTATAATTTGTAGTACAACACTTGGACCGTTTAGCCTAAGTCCTAGACTGACAGATACAGGGTTACCCACCAAGTCTGTTGCATTAGTGGTAGAATTGGGATGCTGTTACAGTGGGGTGACAGGAAGTTGGAGGTAAGGATGACAGAGCGGTCTAAGGCGCTGCGTTCAGGTCTCAGTCTCCCCTGGCGGTGTGGGTTCGAATCCCATTTCTGACATTGCTGGGACAGCATTTAGCCTAGATACTGTGGGTTGTACTCAAGCTCATACTCAAATCTTTCTTAAGTTAGATGCTTTTTAAGTATTTTATTATTTTATCTGAGTATGTTTTTTTTCACTGCTCAACCCTTATAGTGGTTGCGATTCACCAGACACCTCAATTGGTGGGTCACAAAAAGTTAAACAGGCTGGCCAGAAACTGAAGGTTTGCCAGTTTCAATCCCAACAGGAAAAAAGTTATGTCGCCAGTGTACAAAGTTGAATAGATCTCAACATAATGGAATGCTTGGCCTGGTTCTGTGTATCTTTTAGTGATATAAATATTTTATAAGAATTATGTTTTGGAAGACAATGAGGTCAGGCTTTTTTATGAGTCACAATGCAGCTCTCAGCTCAACAACTTGTAAACAAGCAGTGTTCTCGCAGTTATAAACCCCTTAAACCCACTTTTGTTGGATTTGATCTGTACACTCCAGTGGTTTCATATTATTACTGTGAAGGGATTTCTATAATAAGCAATGTACTGTTTTATTGGAAGTCTATTACAGTCCAGATGTTGATCCTCGGTTTGAACTGCAAAACCTAGCTATCATCTACTTAGCTAACTGTTGCATTTGCCATCTTATTTTTTTTTTACACATAGGCTATTTCCTTTTTGTGGCTTTACCAGTGGCTCACTGGATTGCAGATGGTCTGGTAGGCATGCTCTTTTATGTTACACAAAATACCTGGTCACACTCAGTTTTAACAAGCCTAATATAGAATAGGGAAACTCGGGAAGGTCACTAAGTTTGGAGCGGGGCATGGTCTGATTCCATGGGAAAACAACCAAACGAATGAGTGCTTGTTATTTCACGCCAAAACACTCTCTCGCTGTCTCTCACGTGATGAAAGCTAAGGAAACTCCATTTTGCTTTTTCATTGAGCAAAAAAATCAGGTAACACTTTACATTATACCCAGCATCATAACATGTTATTACACGGTCATAACCGTCATAACCTGTCATAGAATGGTCATAACACTTATGACCCATATCTTTACACCTGTTGTGACATATTGCGTTATTATATGGTTGGTTATGACACCTACATTTTAATAAATGTGAGTTTTTACACTTATGTATTTTCTCCCTGCCAAGAACTTTCCTTTCGTTTCAAAGTTTGTTTCTTAATTTCGCTGTTGTTGTAATGACTTCTTTAGTCATTTTTTTTCATCATATTTTAAATAACTTGTAGAAAATGCCATTTTTGACACTGTCATAAAGCATTATGACCATCCTGTGTCACTTTACGTGGACTAAGAAAATACACTTTATGACTGTCAAGAAGCATACACGTACATGCCTTTATGTCCAACCTGGTCTCAGAGCATTTCATATTATTCTGTATGTAAATCCGAGACACTCTATTTAGTATGATATGTTAGGTTTCGTATGGTATGTATGAATTTGTGGATGTTCATCACCCATTTTGTATGATATGTTGCGAATGACAATTTGTATTACACGTTACTAATTTGCTAAATGTACAACATGTTACACATTTTCAAAACATACAGTGGGGAAAAAAAGTATTTAGTCAGCCACCAATTTTGCAAGTTCTCCCACTTAAAAAGATGAGAGAGGCCTGTAATTTTCATCATAGGTACACGTCAACTATGACAGACAAATTGAGAGAAAAAATCCAGAAAATCACATTGTAGGATTTTTTATGAATTTATTTGCAAATTATGGTGGAAAATAAGTATTTGGTCACCTACAAACAAGCAAGATTTCTGGCTCTCACAGACCTGTAACTTCTTCTTTAAGAGGCTCCTCTGTCCTCCACTCGTTACCTGTATTAATGGCACCTGTTTGAACTTGTTATCAGTATAAAAGACACCTGTCCACAACCTCAAACAGTCACACTCCAAACTCCACTATGGCCAAGACCAAAGAGCTGTCAAAGGACACCAGAAACAAAATTGTAGACCTGCACCAGGCTGGGAAGACTGAATCTGCAATAGGTAAGCAGCTTAGTTTGAAGAAATCAACTGTGGGAGCAATTATTAGGAAATGGAAGACATACAAGACCACTGATAATCTCCCTCGATCTGGGGCTCCACGCAAGATCTCACCCCGTGGGGTCAAAATGATCACAAGAACGGTGAGCAAAAATCACAGAACCACACAGGGGGACCTAGTGAATGACTTGCAGAGAGCTGGGACCAAAGTAACAAAGCCTACCATCAGTAACACACTACGCCGCCAGGGACTCAAATCATGCAGTGCCAGACGTGTCCCCCTGCTTAAGCCAGTACATGTCCAGGCCCGTCTGAAGTTTGCTAGAGTGCATTTGGATGATCCAGAAGAGGATTGGAAGAATGTCATATGGTCAGATGAAACCAAAATAGAACTTTTTAGTAAAAACTCAACTTGTCGTGTTTGGAGGACAAAGAATGCTGAGTTGCATCCAAAGAACACCATACCTACTGTGAAGCATGGGGGTGGAAACATCATGCTTTGGGGCTGTTTTTCTGCAAAGGGACCAGGACGACTGATCCGTGTAAAGGAAAGAATTAATGGGGCCATGTATCGTGAGATTTTGAGTGAAAACCTCCTTCCATCAGCAAGGGCATTGAAGATGAAACGTGGCTGGGTCTTTCAGCATGACAATGATCCCAAACACATCGCCCGGGCAATGAAGGAGTGGCTTCGTAAGAAGCATTTCAAGGTCCTGGAGTGGCCTAGCCAGTCTCCAGATCTCAACCCCATAGAAAATCTTTGGAGGGAGTTGAAAGTCTGTGTTTCCCAGCGACAGCCCCAAAACATCACTGCTCTAGAGGAGATCTGCATGGAGGAATGGGCCAAAATACCAGCAACAGTGTGTGAAAACCTTGTGAAGACTTACAGAAAACGTTTGACCTGTGTCATTGCCAACAAAGGGTATATAACAAAGTATTGAGAAACTTTTGTTATTGACCAAATACTTATTTTCCACCATAATTTGCAAATAAATTCATTAAAAATCCTACAATGTGATTTTCTGGAATTTTTTTTCTCATTTTGTCTGTCATAGTTGACGTGTACCTATGATGAAAATTACAGGCCCCTCTCATCTTTTTAAGTGGGAGAACTTGCACAATATGTGGCTGACTAAATACTTTTTTTCCCCACTGTACTATATGTTATGAATTTCCAAAATGTATGATATGTTACGAATTCTAGCTAGGTTGCTAACGTTAGCTAGGGTTTAGGGTTAGGAGTTATGGTCAAGTTTAGGATTTAGGTTAAAGGGTTAGGGGAAGGGTTAGCTAACATGCTAAGTAGTTGCAAAGTAGCTAAAAAGTAGTAAGTAGTAAAAAAGTTGCTAATTAGCAAAAACTGCTAAAGTTGTCCGAGATAAAAGTTGAACTCTCAACCTTTGGGTTGCTAGACTTTCGCATTATACACCCACCCATCCACCCTGACCAACCACTCTACTTTAGTTTTTGTCTTTTGTAACCATCTGTCTTATGTGACCATACCAAACATAACATATCATACTAATTTGAGTTTCCCGGATTTACTTTTACTCTGTCACCTCTAGTCTATGAGGCCAGGCTGTTATGTCAGTCATCATTCAAAAAGAGGGTGTCTTGTCCTGCTCCTGAAATCTGCTCCTGCATTCATCCCCGTCATCAGAAACAGAGCATTGGGGTAGGTGCATGTCTGACATCAATGTGTGCACAATTACAATTTAATATGGTCAATTTAAGAAAATGTTATATAACATAGCCTACTTGTCAACAGTATGTTTATGGTGTAATGGAATGTTTTGCCTTGTGTGGTGGGTTTGTGGGTTTTGTCACTTATGTAGGTGTCATAACCAGCCATAAAATAATGCAAAAATGTCACAACAGGTCTAAATATCTGTGTCATGACAGTGTTATGACCATATTATGACAGGTTATGGCAAGTTATGTCAGCTGTTATGACATATGACAAGGTTATGACCATGTCATAATGTGTTATAATGCTGGGTGTCAAGTAAAGTGTTACCAAAAATCACTTCTCTCTTGACCTGGGAAAGGCTGTCTTTGATTTACCTCCTCATATATTTGTTATGGTTACATATACGAGTACAAGGGCTCGCTGGGAGCCAAGAAGTGGTTGATAACAAAGTTCGGAGTGTTTTCTTCCAGCCGGTCCGTGCCAGTAGGTCAGCCCAGGGGAACGGGGGCTAACGGATATAATTCGCTGTGCTAAAGAAGGCCCGTCTATCTTTCTCTCTCTGACGATTGCTGCATCTGCATCTGCATCCCACTGGATCTGGTTACCATTCAAATATACTGTACGGTGTACGCGATCAAGTTTATCTTGAGTTATTTTGTATGTGAGTGTGTGTGTGCGACTGAGTGACAGAGAGTCTTAGAATAAAGGTTTGGCAAGTCTGTACAGTGCATTCGGAAAGTATTCAGACCCCTTGACTTTTTCCACATTTATTTACGTTAAAGCCTTATTCTAAAATGGATTAAATACATTTTTTCCCTCAATCTACACACAGTACCGCATAATGACAAAGCGAAAAACATTTTTTTTTTTTTATGTTTGCAAATGTGTGTGTGTGTGTATGTATGTCTGTATGTGTATACAGTGGGGGAAAAAAGTATTTAGGTAGCCACCAATTGTGCAAGTTCTCCCACTTAAAAAGATGAGAGAGGCCTGTAATTTTCTTCATAGGTACACGTCAACTATGACAGACAAATTGAGAGAGAAAAAATTCCAGAAAATCACATTGTAGGATTTGTAATGAATTTATTTGCAGATTATGGTGGAAAATAAGTATTTGGTCACCTACAAACAAGCAAGATTTCTGGCTCTCACAGACCTGTAACTTCTTCTTTAAGAGGCTCCTCTGTCCTCCACTAGTTACCTGTATTAATGGCACCTGTTTGAACTTGTTATCAGTATAAAAGACACCTGTCCACAACCTCAAACAGTCACACTCCAAACTCCACTATGGCCAAGACCAAAGAGCTGTCAAAGGACACCAGAAACAAAATTGTAGACCTGCACCAGGCTGGGAAGACTGAATCTGCAATAGGTAAGCAGCTTGGTTTGAAGAAATCAACTGTGGGAGCAATTATTAGGAAATGGAAGACATACAAGACCACTGATAATCTCCCTCGATCTGGGGCTCCACGCAAGATCTCACCCCGTGGGGTCAAAATGATCACAAGAACGGTGAGCAAAAATCCCAGAACCACACGGGGGACCTAGTGAATGACCTGCAGAGAGCTGGGACCAAAGTAACAAAGCCTACCATCAGTAACACACTACGCCGCCAGGGACTCAAATCCTGCAGTGCCAGACGTGTCCCCCTGCTTAAGTCAGTACATGTCCAGGCCCGTCTGAAGTTTGCTAGAGTGCATTTGGATGATCCAGAACAGGATTGGGAGAATGTCATATGGTCAGATGAAACCAAAATATAACTTTTTGGTAAAAACTCAACTCGTCGTGTTTGGAGGACAAAGAATGCTGAGTTGCATCCAAAGAACACCATACCTACTGTGAAGCATGGGGGTGGAAACATCATGCTTTGGGGCTGTTTTTCTGCAAAGGGACCAGGACGACTGATCCGTGTAAAGGAAAGAATGAATGGCGCCATGTATCGTGAGATTCTGAGTGAAAACCTCCTTCCATCAGCAAGAGCATTGAAGATGAAATGTGGCTGGGTCTTTCAGCATGACAATGATCCCAAACACACCGCCGGGCAACGAAGGAGTGACTTCGTAAGAAGCATTTCAAGGTCCTGGAGTGGCCTAGCCAGTCTCCAGATCTCAACCCCAGGTGTCTTTTATACAGGTAACGAGCTGAGATTAGGAGCACACTCTTAAAGGGAGTGATAGAGTGTATTAGTCCCGACAGCTTGAGCGAGTCCGTCGTCAAGTTATTCAGCCAGTTAGTTAGCTAGAATAGTTAGCATACTAGCTAGCCAATGCTTTCTGCCAACGAAAAAAAAAAAACTCCTCCCACGGCACGAACACACAGAGAGAGCTAAGCCTTAATCCCATAGAAAATCTGTGGAGGGAGCTGAAGGTTCGAGTTGCCAAACGTCAGCCTCGAAACCTTAATGACTTGGAGAAGATCTGCAAAGAGGAGTGGGACAAAATCCCTCCTGAGATGTGTGCAAACCTGGTGGCCAACTACAAGAAACGTCTGACCTCTGTGATTTCCAACAAGGGTTTTGCCACCAAGTACTAAGTCATGTTTTGCAGAGGGGTCAAATACTTATTTCCCTCATTAAAATGCAAATCAATTTCTAACATTTTTGACATGCGTTTTTCTGGATTTTTTGTTGTTGTTATTCTGTCTCAAATACTTATGTCATGCAATAAAATGCAAAATAATTACTTAAAAATCATACAAGGTGATTTTCTGGATTTTTGTTTTAGATTCTGTCTCTCACTGTTCAAATAAACCTACCATTAAAATGATAGACTGATCATGTCTTTGTCAGTGGGCAAACGTACAAAATCAGCAGGGGATCAAATACTTTTTTCCCTCACTGTGTGTGTGTGTATATATATATATATATATATATATATATATATATATATATATATATATATATATATATATATATATATATATATATACACAGTGGGGAGAACAAGTATTTGATACACTGCCGATTTAGCAGGTTTTCCTACTTACAAAGCATGTAGAGGTCTGTAATTTTTATCATAGGTACACTTCAACTGTGAGAGACGGAATCTAAAACAAAAATCCAGAAAATCACATTGTATGATTTTTAAGTAATTAATTTGCATTTTATTGCATGACATACGTATTTGATCACCTACCAACCAGTAAGAATTCCGGCTCTCACAGACCTGTTAGTTTTTCTTTAAGAAGCCCTCCTGTTCTCCACTCATTACCTGTATTAACTGCACCTGTTTGAACTCGTTACCTGTATAAAAGACATCTGTCCACACACTCAATCAAACAGACTCCAACCTCTCCACAATGGCCAAGACCAGAGAGCTGTGTAAGGAAATTATGGATAAAATTGTAGACCTGCACAAGGCTGGGATAGGCTACAGGACAATAGGCAAGCAGCTTGGTGAGAAGGCAACAACTGTTGGCGCAATTATTAGAAAATGGAAGAAGTTCAAGATGACGGTCAATCACCCTCGGTCTGGGGCTCCATGCAAGATCTCACCTCGTGGGGCATCAATGATCATGAGGAAGGTGAGGGATCAGCCCAGAACTACACGGCAGGACCTGGTCAATGACCTGAAGAGAGCTGGGACCACAGTCTCAAAGAAAACCATTAGTAACACACTACGCCGTCATGGATTAAAATCCTGCAGCGCACGCAAGGTCCCCCTGCTCAAGCCAGCGTATGTCCAGGCCCGTCTGAAGTTTGCCAATGACCATCTGGATGATCCAGAGGAGGAATGGGAGAAGATCATGTGGTCTGATGAGACAAAAATAGAGCTTTTTGGTCTAAACTCCACTCGCCGTGTTTGGAGGAAGAAGAAGGATGAGTACAACCCCAAGAACACCATCCCAACCGTGAAGCATGGAGGTGGAAACATCATTCTTTGGGGATGCTTTTCTGCAAAGGGGACAGGACGACTGCACCGTATTGAGGGGAGGATGGATGGGGCCATGTATCGCGGGATCTTGGCCAACAACCTCCTTCCCTCAGTAAGAGCATTGAAGATGGGTTGTGGCTGGGTCTTCCAGCATGACGACCCGAAACACACAGCCAGGGCAACTAAGGAGTGGCTCCGTAAGAAGCATCTCAAGGTCCTGGAGTGGCCTAGCCAGTCTCCAGACCTGAACCCAATAGAACATCTTTGGAGGGAGCTGAAAGTCCTTATTGCCCAGCGACAGCCCCGAAACCTGAAGGATCTGGAGAAGGTCTGTATGGAGGAGTGGGCCAAAATCCCTGCTGCAGTGTGTGCAAACCTGGTCAAGACCTACAGGAAAAGTATGATCTCTGTAATTGTAAACAAAGGTCATTATTTTTTTTTATATACCTCATTTACATAAGTATTCAGAGCCTTTGCTATGATACTCTAAATTGAGCTCAGGTTCATTCTGTTTCCATTGATCATCCTTGAGATTTTTTCTACAACTTGATTGGCGTCTACCTGTGGTAAATTCAATTGATTGGACATGATTTGGAAAGGCACACATCTGTCTATATAAGGTCCCACAGTTGACAGTGAATGTCAGAGCAAAAACCAAGCCATGAGGTTGAAGGAATTGTCTGTAGAGCTCCGAGACAGGATTGTGTCGAGGCACAGATCTGGGGAAGGGTACCAAGACATTTCTGCAGCATTGTAGGTCCCCAAGAACACAGTGGCCTCCATCATTCTTAAATGGAAGAAGTTTGGTACCACCAAGACTCTTCCTAGAGCTGGTTGCCCTGGCCAAACTGAGCAATCGGGGGAGAAGGGCCTTGGTCAGGGAGGTGACCAAGAACCCGATGGTCACTCTGACAGAGCTCCAGAGTTCCTCTGTGGAGATGGGAGAACCTTCCAGAAGGACAACCACCTCTGCAGCACGCCACCAATCAGGCCTTTATGGTAGAGTGGCCAGACGCAAGCCATTCCTCAGTAAAAGGCACATGACTGGGGCAAAGCTCCCTGCCATCCAGGACCTCTATACCAGGCGGTGTCAGAGGAAGGCCCTCAAAATTGTCAAAGACTCCAGCCACCCTAGTCATAGACTGTTCTCTCTGCTACCGCACGGCAAGCGGTACCGGAGTGCCAAGTCTAGGTCCAAAAGACTTCTCAACAGCTTCTACCCCCAAGCCATAAGACTCCTGAACAGCTAATCATGGCTACCCGGACTATTTGCACTGCCCCCCCACCCCATCCTTTTTACGCTGCTGCTACTCTGTTAAGTATTTATGCATAGTCACTTTAACTCTACCCACATGTACATATTACCTCAACTACCTCAACTAGCCGGTGCCCCCGCACATTGACTATGCAACGGTACCCCCCTGTATATATAGCCTCCCTACTGTCACTTTATTTTACTGTATATATAGCCTCCCTACTGTCACTTTATTTTACTTCTGCTCTTTTTTTCTCAACACTTTTTTGTTGTTGTTTTATTCTTACTTTTTTGTTTAAAATAAATGCACTGTTGGTTAAGGGCTGTAAGTAAGCATTTCACTGTAATGTCTGCACCTGTTGTATTCGGCGCATGTGACCAATAAAATTTGATTTGATTTGATTTGATTTGACAGCCCTCTTGGAGTTTGCCAAAAGGCACTTAAAGGACTCTCAGACCATGAGAAATAAGATTCTCTGGTCTGATGAAACCAATATTGAACTATTTTGCCTGAATGCCAAGCGTCACGTCTGGAGGAAACCTGGTACCATCCCTTCGGTGAAGCATGGTGGTGGCAGCATCATGCTGTGGGGATGTTTTTCAGCGGCAGGGACTGGGAGACTAGTCAGGATCGAGAGAAATATGAACGGAGCAAAGTGCAGAGAGATCCTTGATGAAAACCTGCTCCAGAGCACTCAGGACCTCAGGCTGGGGCGAAGGTTCACCTTCCAACAGGACAATGACCCTAAGCACACAGCCAAGACAACGCAAGAGTAGCTTCGGGACAAGTCTCTGAATGTCCTTGAGTGTCCCAGCCAGGGTCAGGACTTGAAACCGATTTAACATATTTGGAGAGACCTGAAAATAGCTGTGCAGCGATGCTCCCAATCAACCTGATGGCGTTTGAGAGGATATGCAGAGAAGAATGGGGGAAACTCTCCAAATACAGGTGTGCCAAGCTTGTAGCGTCATACCCAAGAATACTCGAGGCTGTAATCGCTGACAATGGTGCTTCAACAAAGTACTGAGTAAAGGGTCTGAATACTTATGTAAATGTGATATTTCTGTTTTTTACATTTGCAAAAATGTCCAAAAAACAGTTTTTTGCTTTGTCATTATGTGTGTAGATTGATGAGATGGAAAAAACTATTTAATACATTTTATAATAAAGCTGTAACGTAACAATGTGGAAAAAGTCATTGGGTCTGAATACTTTCCGAATGCACTGTATATGAGGGGGTGAGTTCTTGTTAGTGTGCTTTCTAAGAAAGAGCCTTTGTGTGAGAATATGTGCGTGTTGTGTGTACTCTTAAGTATGATTGTGCTTATAGCCCTCTGGTATGCCGGGTGGTTTGAGTGAGAGCAGCTCAGCTCCCATGGATTGTCAGCAGGCAGGCACACTGTGTTCCAGACAAACGTGAGGGTCGCGCCCTTACAGCACTCACACATTCACAGGCCAAATCATTTTCCGGCTTACTTAACCCCAGCCAGCCAGTCTGCATGATGCCTCTGCCCTGCTAGATAGACTGACACTGAGGCGGAACAGGAGATAAAAAGAGTCACCCACAATTGAGTCTCCATACATCTCCCTGGCTAGACAGACGGGGGGAATGACCGAGAGTGAGTGAGTTAATTAGCAGGTATTCTGTTCCCTAATATGTGTTTGTGTGAGGTAGGTAAGGATGGAGGTAAGAAAAGAGGGGTGGAGGAAAGGAGAGGGAAGGATGGAAGAAAGAAAAGCGAGGGCTGAGAGGGAGCAAAGTGAGAGATGGAGGAAAGGAGAAAGGTAATTAGAGGGATGTAGAAAGAGGTTGAAAGAGGCATTGACACCATAGTCTGAATATTGATATTGGTCATTCCTATGTTGAGGACGTTACCTTTATCACCGTTTTTTTGCAATGCAAATAGTCCGGGTAGCCATGATTAGCTGTTCAGGAGTCTTATGGCTTGGGGGTAGAAGTTGTTAAGAACCCGTTTGGACCTAGACTTGGCGCTCCGGTACCGCTTGCCATGCGGTAGCAGAGAGAAAAGTATATGACTAGGGTGGCTGGAGTCTTTGACAATTTTTAGGGCCTTCCTCTGACACCGCCTGGTATAGAGGTCCTGGATGGCAGGAAGCTTGGCCCCAGTGATGTACTGGGCTGTACGCACTACCCTTTGTAGTGCCTTGCGGTTGGAGGCCAAGCAGTTGCCATACCAGGCGGTGATGCAACCAGTCAGGATGCTCTCGATGGTGCAGCTGTAGAACTTTTTGAGGATCTGAGGACCCATGCCAAATCTTTTCAGTCTCCTGAGGGGGAATAGGCTTTGTCGTGCCCTCTTCACGACTGTCTTGGTGTGTTTGGACCATGATAGTTTGTTGGTGATGTGGACACCAAGGAACTTGAAGCTCTCAACCTGTTCCACTACAACCCCGTCGATGAGAATGGGGGTGTGCTCAGTCCTCTTTTTTTTCCTGTAGTCCACAATCCTCTCCTTTGTCTTGATCACGTTGAGGGAGAGGCCTACACAGGGACACGTTATTTGTAGATTTATTCAGTTTGGTCGACTGAGATTTCTTTAGTCGAGCAGTCGCAAATTAATAAAAAATTAAATCATGCCGCACAAGACACCTGTCAGATTCGTGCCTGTCTCAGTGAACCAATTCATTTGTGGAGGCCGTGGGGATGGCACAATCCATTACACTGCTACTGAAATTGTATATGGTTATATTATGAAAATGTGCTGTTATTGGCAGAGAGGTTTGGAACTCTATTTCTTATTGGTCTATTAACTAATTTACCGCCTGGTGATGTCCCCAGGCAGGCCAAAACACCATCCACCCAAAATAAGCTGAAATTCCCAGCAGTCTTTTCAAAAAGCTCTTACACTAAAAGGGCATTATCATAATTTTCACAATTTCAAAGTATTATTCCATCTTCATAGTGTGGAAATATACACAGAGTGTACAAAAAATTATGAACACCTTCCTACTATTGAGTTGAACCCTCTTTTACCATTTTCAGAACAGCCTCAATTTGTCGCGGCATGGACTCTACAAGGTGTCAAGCGTTCTACAAGGATATGCTGGCCCATGTTGACTCCAATGCTTCACACAGTTGTGTCAAGTTGGCTGGGTGTCCTTTGGGTGGTGGACCATTCTTGATACACACGGGAAACTGTGAGCGTGAAACACCCAGCAGCGTTGCAGTACTTGACACACTCAAACATGGTGCGCCTGACACCTACTACCATACCCTGTTCAAAGGCACTTTAATATTTTGTCTTGCCCATTCACCCTATGAATGGCACACATACACAATCCATGTCTCAAGGCTTAAAAATCCTACTTTAACCTCTTTCCCCTTCATCTACACTGATTTTAAGTGACATCAATATGGGATCATAGCTTTCACCTGGTCTGTCTGTCATGGAAAGAGCAGGTGTTCCTAATGTTTTGTACACTCACTGTATATATTACAGTACTGGACCTTCTACCTTTCAGTGGTGGAAAAAGTATCCAATTGTCATACTTGAGTGAAGGTAAAGATACCTTAATAGAAAATGACTCAAATAAAAGTGAAAGTCACCCAGTAAAATACTACTTGAGTAAAAGTCTAAAAGTATTTGGTTTTAAATATACTTAAGTATCAAAAGTAAAAGTATGAATCATTTCAAATTCCTTATGTTAAGCAAACTTGACAGCACCATTTTCTTGTTTTTATTTTATTTACGGATAGCCAGGGATGACCATTTTCCTGTCCTGCTAAGCATTCAAAATGTAACGAGTACTTTTGGGTGTCAGGGAAAATGTATGGAGTAAAAAGTACATTATTTTCTTTAGGAATGTAGTGAAGTAAAGTAAAAGTTGTCAAAAATATAAACAGTAAAGTACAGATACCCCCAAAAACTGCTTAAAATGGAAGTAAAACTTTAATGTATTTTTACTTAAGTACTTTACACCACTGAGCTCACTAACTTTAGGCCTCAATCACACTAGACCTGAATCAAACGATGAACCAGCGGCCAAACGATTGAAGACTGATATTTTGACGTTTTTTTTGGTGCAATGTAAGCTTTTATTAGTTGGTATAGCAATGTAATATTATTGATCTGTCAGTTTCCCTAGCTATTTCCCTACTTTTCACACTGACACAGTATAAACAGCTCTACAGGCTTCACTGTCATGGTGCACAGTCAGTACACAACACTATGCTTATCATGTCTTAGCAGGATCAGATGGTGACAGGTGTCCCTGCACTGTTAGACAGCCAGGGAAGACCAGTCTACGGAGCTCAGGTGAATTTTGCAGTATATTATAACAATCAGTGAATGGATGCAAAGTTCAATCTTGAGTGGATGGGTAGGCTGCAGTCTGGGATCTGGGATTAATGGTCATTTAAATGATTGAACCATTGATTCTATTCTTGGATAATATAATGTATACATGTACACCAAGGTAATTCTTTGGCATGCCTCATCTGAGGAGGATCAGGGGTCTCATCAGGGTTAGGCAGACAGGGAAGACCAGTCTGTGATGGTGCATTGGTGAACTTTTGCTTATACAACACTTTACTCTCTCTGTGCAGCAAACATTGGACAAGCAAGAAGCTTCAAAGATTGGAACTATTTTAAGGCAGTCTGACAAACCTCTAAAGTTGATTTCCAAACTGTATCAAGGGTTGATAGAGGCTTTCCCCAATGATACAAAACATGTAAAACAAACATGTGAGCAAGACCTGGGAGACACTATTGATGATGATGAATGGATACAGATATGTTAGGCTGCCCAGTCATGTTCATATAATCTCAGAGATAAATTACTGCAGTTTAAGACCATCCATAGAATGTACTAAATGCCAGTGAAACTGAATATCATGCACTCAGAAATGTAATTATTCTGTTCGAGGTGTAAAACACAAAAGAGGACATATTTGCATATGTTATTGTCTTGTGAATGCTGGCTAAATTCTTGCAAAGAGTATGTTCTTTTATCTCAGCATTTCTACAGATTCTCACTTCTCTCTGTTTTTGTTTGCTTGAAAATGTTGACACTCGAGACTGTTATCAGAAGAAACTGTGCAACCTAGCATTTATAGCGGCTAAGAAATGCATTGCCATTAATTAGAAGGTTGGTTATCCTCCCACAATGGATGGCAGAAATGTCAGGTTATGTATCACTAGATTAGATTTATTACAAGATTAAGGGTATACTGTGCAACTTTCATAAGGTCTGGATGCCTTATATGGAATAATGTACGAGAAAAGGAGTCTGTATTGAAAACATGCCCATGTCAGGGGAGATATCTATGTAGGCAATCCCTAGCTGCTGGGCTGCTCAGTCCTGGCCATGGGGGCCTGCTGTACTGTTGGTTGTCACTCTGGCCTTGGGCCTAACACACCTGAAACCAATAATGAATGTTTCACTAAGATCCTAAAGCTTAGTGGGGTGTCTTGGGTTGGGGCGCTGCAGGGCCGTGGACTCCTCGGGGCAGGATGGGGTGACCCAGCTATATTATGTGCAATGAATGAATGAATGAAAATGTATTTTCGTGTCAAATCGCCAATTGGCAACCCATCCCTTATGGGATTACAATAATTCACTGTGGTAATTCAATTATAATTTTTCTTCCGTTGTTCTCTGCATTGCGTATCACATAATGAGTGACAGAATGTAAGGTAAAAATCAATTCATAATAGTAAATAAGGTTATCCAAACAATAATTATATCCCTAGAGCAGTAAAATAATATACATCATACATGCATACATTCAGTGCCTTGCAAAAGTATTCACCCCCCTTGGAGTTTTTCCTATTTTGTTGCATTACAACCTGTAATTTAAATGGATTTTTATTTGGATTTAATGTAATGGACATACACCAAATAGTCCAAATTGGTGAAGTGAAATGAAAAAAATTACTTGTTTCAAAAAAGTATAAAAAATAAATAACGGAAAAGTGGTGCGTGCATATGTATTCACCCCCTTTGCTATGAAGCCCCTTAATAAGATCTGGTGCATCCAATTACCTTCAGAAGTCACATAATTAGTTAAATAAAGTCCACCTGTGTGCAATCTAAGTGTCACATGATCTCAGTATATATACACCTGTTCTGAAAGGCCCCAGAGTCTGTAACGCCACTAAGTAAGGGGCACCACGAAGCAAGCGGCACCATGAAGACCAAGGAGCTCTCCAAACAGGTCAGGGACAAAGTTGTGGAGAAGTACAGATCAGGGGTGGGTTATAAAAAAAATATCTGAAACTTTGAACATCCCACGGAGAACCATTAAATCCATTATAAAAAATTTGAAAGAATATGGCACCACAACAAACCTGCCAAGAGAGGGCCACCCACCAAAACACATGGACCAGGCAAGGAGGGCATTAATCAGAGGCAACATAGAGACCAAAGATAACCCTGAAGGAGCTGCAAAGCTCCACAGCGGAGATTGGAGTATCTGTCCATAGGACCACTTTAAGCCGTACACTCCACAGAGCTGGGCTTTACTGAAGAGTGGCCAGAAAAAAGCCATTGCTTAAAGAAAAAAAGACATGTGGGAGACTCCCCAAACATATGGAAGAAGGTACTCTGCTCAGATGAGACTACAATGTAGCTTTTTGGCCATCAAGGAAAACGCTATGTCTGGTGCAAACCCAACACCTCTCATCACCCCGAGAACACCATCCCCACAGTGAAGCATGGTGGTGGCAGCATCATGCTGTGGAGATGTTTTTCATCGGCAGGGACTGGGAAACTGGTCAGAATTGAAGGAATGATGGATGGCACTAAATACAGGGAAATTCTTGAGGGAAACCTGTTTCAGTCTTCCAGAGATTTGAGACTGGGACGGCGGTTCACCTTCCAGTAGGACAATGACCCTAAGCATACTGCTAAAGCAACACTCGAGTGGTTTAAGGGGAAACATTTAAATGTCTTGGAATGGCCTAGTCAAAGCCCAGACCTCAATCCAATTGAGAATCTGTGGTATGACTTAAAGATTGCTGTACACCAGCGGAACCCATCCAACTTGAAGGAGCTGGAGCAGTTTTGCATTGAAGAATGGGCAAAAATCCCAGTGGCTAGATGTGCCAAGCTTATAGAGACATACCCCAAGAGACTTGCAGCTGTAATTGCTGAAAAAGGTGGCTCTACAAAGTATTGACTTTGGGGGGTGAATAGTTATGCACGCTCAAGTTTTCAGTTTTTTTGTCTTATTTCTTGTTTGTTTCTCAATCTTCAAAGTGGTAGGCATGTTGTGTAAATCAAATGATACAAACCCCCCAATTCCAGGTTGTAAGGCAACAAAATAGGAAAAATGCCAAGGGGGGTGAATACTTTCGCAAGCCACTGTACGTACATACATACATACACACTGTATATATACACACACATACATACATACATACATACATACATACATACATACATACATACATACATACATACATACATACATAACATATACAGATAAATAAATACAGAAAAGAAAAGAATTTGAACCCAAGTAAAAAGAGCTCTAAAGTAGAATTAGGCCTATGAAATGAATTATATGGAGGGTGTACTGTTTCTGTGGGTTACTTTTGTTTTCAAAACCTTTCATTGAGACATTAAAAAAAAAGATGGGAATGAAGTTGTGTTGGGGAGAGAGTTGAGTTATTGACTAGACTGGTGGGGGTCGGGCGTCCAGGCGGCTCGGGCTGGCTGAAATTTGATACAGTGGGGAAAAAAAGTATTTAGTCAGCCACCAATTGTGCAAGTTCTCCCACTTAAAAAGATGAGAGAGGCCTGTAATTTTCATCATAGGTACACGTCAACTATGACAGACGAACTGAGAAAAAAAAATCTAGAAAATCTCATTGTAGGATTTTTAATGAATTTATTTGCAAATTATGGTGGAAAATAAGTAATTTGTCTGTCATTGTTGACGTGTACCTATGATGAAAATTACATATTTTTAAGTGGGAGAACTTGCACAATAGGTGGCTGACTAAATACTTTTTTCCCCCACTGTATAGAGGATGTCTTAATGAAGACAATCCAGAAGTTAAGTCTTTGTACTTTATTTGTAAGAGTTGTTCATTTGTTAGGCCATTGGTTAAAGGTGCAACACAATATTGATTATTGAATTATCATTGATCTAGTTCAGTCTTATCAATCACTTGAACATATTTAATAACGATATCTTACCTAGCTTGATGAATGTGGGCATTTCTGCTTACTTTTTGTTGTTCTAAATAGAGACGGCTAGAAGAGATTGTGTAGAAATGCAGGAAATTAGCTTTAGATACCCCCCACACACTTCTAAAACCAAAGTTGCGCCCCTGCTAAACAATAAATAAACCGCAACATGTTGGTAATTGCACTCACAAATCCATGCGACTGTTTTTAGTCTTTGCTGTTATAAGGCTTTACAATTTGTATTTTATTTAGAACAGATACTCTAGTACACTTATAATTGATTTAGGTTTGTTTATACTGTTCCAAACGGTCAGAAAAAATAATAATATTGTAATCTAACAGCAAATGTTTGGCACACATACAATGCACGCAACATTTGCTCCAATACCCTCCCTTTTCTTGATCTCCAGAAGATTCCACAACTAAGTCAGTCTTCCACACATCTGACTTCCACTTTCCCTCCTGAGCAACCAGTAAATATTCCCCCGTTTCGAGTTTCTTTTTTCACGTCCTCTACATCCATTTTGCTGTCACGGGTTAAGGTGTTAAGAGTTTGTTATAACCAATTTATTGATGTGATTATGAAAGGCTATAGGTCAGGCCCCATTGGTCACGTGCATGTGATGCATACATGTGCCACATAAAGAGAGCAAGGGGTTGAGGGAATAGGGAATGCATTTCCTAAACAAATGAGGGATTTCGGTAACAGGATTTTTCAGTCAGAGAAACAAGTAAGAAACTAGAAATGGCTGGAATTATGTTGCAGCTTCAGCACCATGGACAGCGTAATAAACACTGTTGCTGTGCTGCCTGCTCGCTGCAGCAGGGAGGAAAGAGAGGCAACGTGCGCCAGTCACACAGGCACTTACTGTAAAAACAAAATAACACAGCGCGGCAAGTCCAAGCCTGGCCTGGCCCAAATCAATGGCTGTCGGGCTCCCTCTTCAGTCATTTTTGTGTCTTAATTATTTCATCAAACAGTGCGCTTAAAGCATCAGACAAGCTTAGTGCATATCGTTGATTTTGTTCAAACACATAGGGTGTGTCTATATATGGAAAAATACATGTTTAAAACATTTCGGCCAATCGATTATTCGAAAGAACAGACAAGGTTGACTAAGTGTTTTTGTTGATGGGACAGCCCTAAGTTTCTTTTACCAGTCATGATCAATCCATATGAATTCAATCACTTTTTGACAGCATCCCTTTTTGATTCAAACAAACATACATGTTTGCCCGTGGAAGAAGTGGTCAGAAAGTTCCTTTTTGGACCTGAAAGCCAAAACATTCAGGAGATAGAAGTGTTAAAAGTTGACCCATTTTGCATACACCACCATACTATGAGATGTCCATGTCTTCATCACTGGAAAATATACACAGTTGAGTTTGATATAATTTAAAGTGGAACTGACAGCGTATTAGCAACATGAAATCTTATTTTTGTCAAATCTGTTCATTTACACCCCCAGTAAGAATATGATGCCTTTTTTTATATTTTCTGAGACGCAAGCACTTAGATATGTTCATTTTCATGTTTTCATACCTTCATAGAATGTTTGGGAATGACGAAGAGTAAGGCATTTGTGAAAATCTCCTTAGCAATATAGAGTTGGAAAGCATTTGATCGATGCCAAATACAATTAATTGACAACTAAGAGATGTGTTAACTGTGGATAGTCGTTCAAGTTCAGCATAGCTAGCAAAGTGATTCACATTTCTTGCTAGCTAACCAAATGACACCTGCATCTCTAGCTGTAGCCACCGAAAAAACGATATGGGAAGAAAAGGTTGCCCTTGCTAGTTTGATTGTATTGATATTCCCAGCCTTAGTTACATTCGTCTGTTTTTGCCCAAAATATTAAGTCATTGAAACTGAAACAGTGCATCCCGAATGGCTGTTTTTTCACAACTGCCATATTAACATAGTAAAAATAAATGTGTAAAAAATATATAAAAAGGATATTTCATGCTGAAACCCTCATATTAAACACCGATGGTATTCACTAAGTTGGTGGTTTATATTTAGGATAATGTTTTACAGCTTTGTCATTCTATTTTCTGTGTACAAAACATTAGGAACACTTTCCATGACATAGATTAATCCAGGTGAAAGCTATGATTCCTTATTGATGTCACCTGTTAAATCCACTTCAAATCAGTGTAGGTGAAGGGGAGGAGACAGGTTAAAGAATAATTTTTAAGCCTTGAGACAATGTGTGCCATTCAGAGGGTTAATGGGCAAGACAACATTTTTAAGTGCCTTTGAACGGGGAATGATAGTAGGTGCCAGGCGCACCGGTTTGTTTTAAGAACTGCAACAATGCTGGGTTTTTCACGCTCAACAGTTTCCCGTGTGTATCAAGAATGGTCCACCACCCAAAGAACATCCAACCAACTTGACACAACTGTGGGAACAACTGGAGTCAACATGGGCCAGCATCCCCGTGGAACAAAAGGGGTGCAACTCAATATTAAGGTGTTCCTAATATTTTGTACACTCTGGTATATTTTACATGTAATTAGGCCACACAGAGGGTCAGAGATAATGACCGACACCTGTTATTATCTAAAATACCCAAAAGGCCATTAGATGTTATCTGATAAAATTCCATATTTCTTCTAAAGTTTCCAGTAATATACCCTCCCTTTGCAATCCTAGGCACAACACAAAAACCTCATTTGATATCAAATAGGGCCTAAGCTACAACATATGCAAATATGGAAAAAAATCCCTGAGTGTCCCTGAATTCCTTAATATTTTTTTTCTCCAAGAAGTTATACAACTTTTAAATTATATCAACCTCAACCGTTTTTCTTTTCCGGTGATGAAGACATGGATGTCTCATGGTATTGTGGGGTATGCAAAATAGGCCAACTTTGAGCACCTTTATCTCTTGAATGTTTTGGCATTCAGGTCCAAAAAGTCACTTTCTGAGCACTTCTACAATGGGCAAATATTTATGGGAGGTTTTGTTTGAATCAAAACGGGTGCTGTCAAAAAGTGATTTAATTAAAATTGATTTACCCATATGGAACATGTTTTTATGTTCCAGCATCATCAACATGTTGCATTAATGTTGTCAGGTGACACTCAGGGCCTCCGCTTTAATGAAATTATTAATGCTTTTATTCTCACCCTGGATATACACTAGAAAACAGCTTAAAAATAGCAATGTGGAATCCCATTCTCAGACCAGCCTGGCTCAGTGGAGAGCTGGTGTGTGCCTCTGGCTGTGTAGGATGGCTAAATCGACTTAACCTCTAGAAGCTCCTCCTAAACCCTTTGATAAACTCCCAGTCAATCAGTCAGAGACTTAACACTGTGCTGTGTCTCAAGCACAAAGGCAGAGCTGGCTGCACCGACGCACAAAATCCCATCCACCGACCAAACGACTGAATCTCTACGCAGTCTCTGTAAGTTCTGTCGTTTTCTTCATCTCCACTAATGAGCTCCAGAGCATGTGGCGGACGGAGAGGGGGAACAAAACGAGAAGCAGACGTTTATTAAATCTCTCACAATGAAATAAATCACCAGCGGTACGTTAAGCTAAGCACACTGAGCGCCGAGCGGCCGTTCTGATTATCTGGGCCTTTGAGTATCTTGGCTGAGGCACACACAGGCGTGGTCTTCTCCAATCAGGGCCTGCCATTATGTGACGTACAGCTGGGCCATGCCAAGTTTCTGATGCGAGAGAGGAGAAGAGAGGAGGGGAGGAACGAGAAGAGAGGAGCTGCAATGTGAGCCTGCCTACGAGGTTGATAAGCCCTGGTAATTAGCCTATTCCAACAATCAGGCCTAGCAAAAATAGTTTAATTTTCAGGGATGAGGCCTGCCTGCTTCCCTTAGCTCAGCTCAGCCTAGCTCATGGAGATGAGATGACTGGTTGTGTGCATGCCCTGTTGTCTTCAGGCTCACTGATGGTTTAGCACAATTAGAGAGCGAGAAAGGTCCAGAAAACACCCTGATATGGTGTCACTGCCTCCTCTAGAGATCAGCTGTGGCCCAACATGGGGGTTCCAAGGAAAAGGAAAAAGACTAAGGCTGATTCCCAAATCAGTCCCTCCATTTGCACGTTCATGTGCACCTTCGCCATATGCAGAAGTGTCCAAAAGTTGGATATGCTTGTCATCGGCAAGGACTAGTGAGTTTTTTAGGATAAAAAGAAACAGAATAGAGCAATACACAGGCAAAATTCTAAAGGAAAAACTAGTTCTGTCCTCTTTCCAACAGGACAATAACCTAAAACACAAGGCCAAATATACACTGGAGTTGCTTACCAAGACGACATTGAATATTTCTGAGTGGCCTAGTTACAGTTTTGACTTAAATCGGCTTGAAAATCTATTGCAAGACTTGAAAACAGCTGTCTAGCAATCAGGGCCGGTCCTTGCCATTCTGTCGCCCTAGGCGAGACCAAAAAATGCCTCCCCCTCAAAACTAGAATAGTCCTAGTAAACACAAGTTCTGTCCGGACCGGACCAAAAATCTATGTCTGTGGAAATCAAGGTCAGTCTGGACCACACCAAATCTGAACCAATCATAGACATCTATGATTTTTTCAGATTTGGTCCGGACCGGACCAATAACCAGTGGATGTGGAAATCAAGGCCGGTCCGTGCTTACTGAGGTGTAGCTTACAGTGTTGCCTGAAATATAATTTTATGAGTGCCCATCTATGTGATAGGCCCACCGTTTGTAAAACAGGCCGTTGCATTGGCTATATTAGTCCTGATTCCTGTTACTAATCAATTTGGCTATTTAAGCTCTGAATATCAGCTACCCAACTTTATCAGGAGTTATCGTGAGCCTATTTGCAATGTGTTTATACAGCAGGAAGTATTTTCTTTTTTGCAATGATAGCTTGTCTCAAATGTACGGATACAAACTTGGAACCACTGATCATGACAATGTGGTGAAACTCATGGACAACAGTTGTGATTGTCCATTTTACTTTGACCTGTCCTGTTTTTAGGGTATGTTGTTTGTTAACATGAAAGTGAATTTTTTACTTGATTGAGTGCCATTTAGGTTTGGCTATTTGATTAGAGAAACTTGCATGAAAAGTGTCCGTCTCATTACATTATCATACATTTTATCTCCGGCTTGTAGGCTACAGAAAAGGCCACATATGCTTTCTACCATATCCTATATCTGCTACAGTGAGGGGAAAAAAGCATTTGATCCCCTGCTGATTTTGTACGTTTGCCCACTGACAAAGACATGATCAGTCTATAATTTTAATGGCAGGTTTATTTGAACAGTGAGAGACAGAATAACAACAACAAAAATGCAGAAAAAAACGCATGTCAAAAATTTTATACATTGATTTGCATTTTAATGAGGGAAATAAGTATTTGACCCCTCTGCAAAACATGTTCCCACCACCACCCCAGCCTCCACCTGTTAGGTTCTGTGTTAGCCTCCACCTGTTGGGTTCTGTGTTCCTGCAAGGGGGATTGGTGTAGCTTACAGCATCCACTACCCGTAGGCTATATTTTATATGGACACTTTACTCGGGCAATGAGTTACCCTGAAGGAGCAGAGCCTATATCGCCAAGACTTGCATTATTCATTGCTGAATGAATGGTTAATCATATTTATATGTTGCATTTTCTTTCTGAAAGGCTGTAACACAACTAAAATTGTGTCGAGGCACAGATCTAGGGAAGGGTACCAAAACATTTCTGCAGCATTGAAGGTCCCCAAGAACACAGTGGCCTCCATCATTCTTAAATGGAAGAAGTTTGGAACCACCAAGACTCTTCCTAGAGCTGGCCGACCGGCCAAACTGAGCAATCGGGGGAGAAGGGCCTTGGTCAGGGAGGTGACCAAGAACCCGATGGTCACTCTGACAGAGCTCCAGAGTTCCTTTGTGGCGATGGGAGAAACTTCCAGAAGGACAAACATCTCAGCAGCACGCCACCAATCAGGCCTTTATGGTAGAGTGGCCAGACGAAGCCACTCCTCAGTAAAAGGCACAAGATTCTCTGGTCTGATGAAACCAAGATGGAACTCTTTGGCCTGAATGCGAAGCGTCACGTCTGGAGGAAACCTGGCACCATCCCTACGTTGAAGCTTGGTGGTGGCAGCATCATGCTGTGGGGATGTTTTTCAGCGGCAGGGACTGGGAGACTAGTCAGGATCGAGGGGAAAGATGAACGGAGCAAAGTACAGAGAGATCCTTGATGAATACCTGCTCCAAAGTGCTCAGGACCTCAGACTGAGGCGAAGGTTCACCTTCCAACAGGACAACGACCCTAAGCACACTGCCAAGACAACGCAGGATTGACTTCGGGAGAAGTCTCTGAATGTCCTTGAGTGGCCCATCCAGAGCCCGTACTTGAACCCGATCGAACATCTCTGGAGAGACCTGAAAATAGCTGTGCAGCAATGCTCCCCATCCAACCTGACAGAGCTTGAGATGATCTACAGAGAAGAATGGGAGAAACTCCTCAAATGCAGGTGTGCCAAGCTTGTAGCGTCATATCCAAGAAGACTCGAGGCTGTAATCGCTGCCAAAGGTGCTTCAACAAAGTACTGAGTAAAGGGTCTGAATAGTTATGTAAATGTCATTTCAGTTTCTTTTTTATAAATTAGAAAACATTTCTAAAAACTTGTTTTTGCTTTGTCATTATGGGGTATTGTGTGTAGAATGATGAGTGAAAAAAAATGATTTCCAGGGGTCTGAATACTTTCCGAATGCACAAAACATTAGGAACACATTGACTTGCCGTCAGAACAGCCTCAATTCATCGAGGCGTGGACTATACAAGGTGTCGAAAGCGTTCCACAGGGATGCTGGCCCGTATTGACTCCAATGCTCCCCACAATTGTGTGAAGTTGGCTGGATGTCCTTTGGGTGATGGATCATTCTTGATACACACAGGAAACTGTTGAGCATGAAAAACCCAGCAGCGTTGCAGTTCTTGACACTCTCCAGCTGGTGCGCCTGGCACCTACTACCATACCCCGTTGAAACTACCCCGGCCACCAGCTCTGCACCCTCCGCTGCAACTTGCCCATGGCCCCCCGCTTCTCCTTCACACAAATTCAGACAGCTGATGTTCTGAAATAGCTGCAGAATCTGGACCCCTACAAATCATCTGAGCTAGACAATCTGGACCCTTTCTTTCTAAAAATAGCCGCCGAAATTGTCGCAACCCCTATTACTAGCCTGTTCAACCTCTCTTTCGTAACGTCTGAGATCCCCAGAGATTGGAAAGCTGCCGCGGTCATCCCCCTCTTCAAAGGGGGTGACACTCTAGATCCAAACTGTTACAGACCTATATCCATCCTGCCCAGACTAAATAGCCTTGGTTTCTCAAATGACTGCCTCGCCTGGTCCACCAACTACTTCTCAGATAGAATTCAATGTGTCAAATCGGAGGGCCTGTTGTCTGGACCTATGGCAGTCTCTATGGGGGTGCCACAGGGTTCAATTCTTGGGCCGACTCTTTTCTCCGTGTATATCAATGATGTCGCTCTTGCTGCTGGTGACTCTCAGATCCACCTCTACGCAGACGACACCATTTTGTATACATCTGGCCCTTCATTGGACACTGTGTTAACAAACCTCCAAACGAGCTTCAATGCCATACAACACTCCTTCTGTGGCCTCCAACTGCTCTTAAACGCTAGTAAAACTAAATGCATGCTCTTCAATCGAACGCTGCTGGCACCCGCCCACCCGACTAGAATCACTACTCTCGACGGGTCTGACCTAGAGTATGTGGACAACTACAAATACCTAGGTGTCTGGTTAGACTGTAAACTCTCCTTCCAGACTCACATTAAGCATCTCCAATCCATAGTGAAATCTAGAATCGGCTTCCTATTTCACAACAAAGCCTCCTTCACTCATGCTGCCAAACATGCCCTCGTAAAAATGACTATTCTACTGATCCTTGACTTCGGCGATGTCATTTACAAAATAGCCTCCAACACTCTACTCAGCAAATTGGATGTAGTCTATCACAGTGCCATCCGTTTTGTCACCAAAGCCCCATATACTACCCACCACTGTGACCTGTACGCTCTTGTTGGCTGGTCCTCACTACATATTCGTTGCCAAACCCACTGGCTCCAGGCCATCTATAAATCACTGCTAGGCAAATCTCTGCCTTATCTTAGCTCATTGGTCACCATAGCAACACCCACCCGTAGTATGCGCTCCAGCAGGTATATCTCACTGGTCATCCCCAAAGCCAACACCTCCTTTGGCCGCCATTCCTTCCAGTTCTCTGCTGCTAATGACTGGAACGAACTGCAAAAATCTCTGAAGCTGGAGACTCTTATCTCCCTCACTGACTTTAAGCATCAGTTGTCAGAGCACCTTACCGATCACTGCACCTGTACACAGCCCTTCTGAAATTAGCCCACTCAACTACCTCATCCCCATATTGTTATTTGTTTTGCTCATTTGCACCCCAGTATCTCTATTTGCACATCATCTCTTGCACATCTATCATTCCAGTGTTAATACTAATTGTAATTATTACCTCCATAACTTGCTACATTTGCACACACTGTATATATATTTTCTGTGGTATTTTTGACTTTCTTTTCTTTTACCCCATATGTAACTCTGTGTTGTTTTTATCGCACTGCTTTGCTTTATCTTGGCCAGGTCGCAGTTGTAAATGAGAACTTGTTCTCAACTGGCTTACCTGGTTAAACAAAGGTGAAATAAATAAAACAAAATTACCACAAAAATGGAGGTGGCAAGTGGAAAAGGGAGAAGGTAGGGAAATTGTTTGTTGTCTCAAGGCTTAAAAATCCTTCTTTAACCTGTCTCCTCCCCTTCATCTACACTGAGTACATTTACATGCACAGTAATAATTCAATATTAAACTTATTATGGCAATAGGCAGATTAAGCAATAGTCGTGTAAACACCCTACTCTGCTTATCTTAATCGGCGTAAGGTCAAAATCGAAGTAAGCATACGCCTATTAAACTGGTTTTCTGAGCAATCTTTTGAATTATTAGGACATCGGCGTTTCAGCGGAGTGTTTGATCTGCCCATGTGCTTGCACCAGCCGAGTGAGCTTCCCTCTTTAGTGTGCGTGAAGTGAGTTCGGAACAACTGAATATATTAATCTTAGAAGTAGTTTTCACGTACAATCTTAATATGTCCGAACTCAGAATCAAATATGCTTACCAAAAATAACATTTTCTGCATTTATCAGAGTGCCATCAGGTAGCCGGATTTTAGATGTGTCAATGTAAACAGGATTATTAGGGAAATTGTTCTTCTTGCAAAGCATGTAAATGTTTTAATCGAACTATTATATTAATCTGATTATCCATAATAATCACATTATTGTGTGCATGTAACCATACTCACTGATTTAACAGGTAAAATCAATAAAGAGCATGTTTTGTTTTGTACACTCAGTGTATATGCCCCCATAGGATGACAATGCCACAGGGCACGAGTGGTCACTGAATGGTTTGTTGATCATAAAAACGATGTAAACCAAATGCCATGGCCGACTCAGTCACCAGATCTCAACCCCATTGAACAGTTATGGGAGATTCTGGAGTGGCACCTGACATAGCGTTTTCCACCACCAGCAACAAAACACCAAATGATGGAATATCTCGTGGAAGAATGCTGTCGCATCCCTCCAGTAGAGTTCCAGACACTTGTAGAATCTATAGCAAGGTTGAAGCTGTTCTGGTTCGTGGTGGCCCAACACCCTATTAAGACGCTTTATGTTGGTGTTTCCTTTATTTTAAGAGTTACCTGTACGTACGTTAGAAGTAGGCTATTCAACCACTCTTGGATGACAAATGGAGCTTGGTGCTTACGAGTCTAAGGGCAAAATCCCATTGAGAGATTTCTCCAGTCTCCAGAGTTTGAGATCATTATGGCATTGAAGCAGAAGTTTGAAGGATTCAAGGCATTCATTTGTCATGCTTTCTATTCAAAAAGTTAAGGCCTTAGGACAAAACTCCTATTGAGAGCTACTGCACCCAAAGATTCATTTTATAGAACTTAGTAAGAGTTGAGCATGTCTTTTGGTGCATGTTTTCAGGACTGTGAATCCCAAAGAATCCAGAGTTTGAGATCATTATGAGACTGGAGCCAGAGTGTAAAAGGTGTGCCTGAGAATTTAATAATGCAGGCCGAATAGGGAGAGAAGTGGCATTAGGACTTGAGCGTGTGAAAATGAATTTTGGCCCTCAATGTACAGTGGGGAAAAAAAGTATTTAGTCAGCCACCAATTGTGCAAGTTCTCCCACTTAAAAAGATGAGAGAGGCCTGTAATTTTCACCATAGGTACACGTCAACTATGACAGACAAATTGAGAAAAAAAATTCCAGAAAATCACATTGTAGGATTTTTAATGAATTTATTTGCAAATTATGGTGGAAAATAAGTATTTGGTCACCTACAAACAAGCAAGATTTCTGGCTCTCACAGACCTGTAACTTCTTCTTTAAGAGGCTCCTCTGTCCTCCACTCGTTACCTGTATTAATGGCACCTGTTTGAACTTGTTATCAGTATAAAAGACAACTGTCCACAACCTCAAACAGTCACACTCCAAACTCCACTATGGCCAAGACCAAAGAGCTGTCAAAGGACACCAGAAACAAAATTGTAGACCTGCAACAGGCTGGGAAGACTGAATCTGCAATAGGTAAGCAGCTTGGTTTGAAGAAATCAACTGTGGGAGCAATTATTAGGAAATGGAAGACATACAAGACCACTGATAATGTCCCTCGATCTGGGGCTCCACGCAAAATGATCACAAGAACGGTGAGCAAAAATCCCAGAACCACACGGGGGGACCTAGTGAATGACCTGCAGAGAGCTGGAACCAAAGTAACAAAGCCTACCATCAGTAATACACTACGCCGCCAGGGACTCAAATCCTGCAGTGCCAGACGTGTCCCCCTGCTTAAGCCAGTACATGTCCAGGCCCGTCTGAAGTTTGCTAGAGTGCATTTGGATGATCCAGAACAGGATTGGGAGAATGTCATATGGTCAGATGAAACCAAAATATAACTTTTTGGTAAAAACTCAACTCGTCGTGTTTGGAGGACAAAGAATGCTGAGTTGCATCCAAAGAACACCATACCTACTGTGAAGCATGCGAGTGGAAACATCATGCTTTGGGGCTGTTTTTCTGCAAAGGAACCAGGACGACTGATCCGTGTAAAGGAAAGAATGAATGGGGCCATGTATCGTGAGATTTTGAGTGAAAACCTCCTTCCATCAGCAAAGGCATTGAAGATGAAACGTGGCTGGGTCTTTCAGCATGACAATGATCCCAAACACACCGCCCGGGCAACAAAGGAGTGGCTTCGTAAGAAGCATTTCAAGGTCCTGGAGTGGCCTAGCCAGTCTCCAGATCTCAACCCCATAGAAAATCTTTGGAGGGAGTTGAAAGTCTGTGTTGCCCAGCGACAGCCCCAAAACATCACTGCTCTAGAAGAGATCTGCATGGAGGAATGGGCCAAAATACCAGCAACAGTGTGTGAAAACCTTGTGAATGTCACGCCCTGGCTCTGGGGACTCTGAAATGTTGAGCCAGGGTGTGGATTTTCTATGTTTAGTTTTCACTGTGTAGCTTCTATGTTGTGTTTTCTATGTTTTGGTTTCTGTTCTAGATCGTATAGATCTATGTTGGGCAGGGTGGTTCCCAATCAGAGGCAGCTGTTGCTCGTTGTCTCTGATTGGGAGCCATACTTAGGTAGGCTGTTTTCATATGTTCTGTGTGGGATCTTGTTCCTTTTGGTTTGTTAGTACCGTTGGACTTCACGTATCGTTTGTTGTTTTATTTATTGTGTGTACACTTAATAAAATAAGATGTACAAGTATCACGCTGCGCCTTGGTCCTCCTCCTTCGACGATCGTGACAGAAGATCCCACCACACCAGGACCAAGCAGCTTGTCCAGGAGCACACGCAGGAGGTAACATTGGTAGATGTCCTCCTCGGTTGGGGGCAGATTACGGAGGAGGAGGCCGTCCGTTGCCGGAGGGCTATGAAGGGGGAGACCCAGGCAGGAGAGGAGAAGCAGCGCCAACCGGGCCGTGGTCGGACAGGCGAGAGGCACCCCCAAAAATGTTTTAGGGGGGGGGCACATGGCATGGACGACGGGGCTGCTGGAGGCAGAGAAGGGGCGAGTTCGTGGACGAGGAGAGAAGGCCACCGGGTTACGGGAGCCATTGGTGAGAAAAGGGAAGGAAGATGTAGAGGCACGGCGAGAGGTACTGAGGTGTATTGCCAGTCCGGTCCGGCCCGTTCCTGATCCCCGTTTAAGGCCAGTGGTGTGTGTTCCCAGTACGGTCCGGCCTGTTCCTGTCCCTCGCACCAAGCCTACGGTGCGCGTCGCCAGCCCGTTCCTGCCCCTCGCACCAAGCCTACGGTGCGCGTCGCCAGCCCGGCCCGGCCTGTTCCTGCTCCCCGCACCAAGCCAATGGTGCGCGTTGCCAGCCCTGCCCGGCCTGTTCCTGCTCCCTGCACCAAGCTAATGGTGCGCGTCGCCAGCCCGGCCCGGCCTGTTCCTGCTCCCCGCACCAAGCCAATGGTGCGCGTTGCCAGCCCGGCCCGGCCTGTTCCTGCTCCCCGCACCAAGCTAATGGTGCGCGTCGCCAGCCCGGCCCGGCCTGTTCCTGCTCCCCGCACCAAGCCAATGGTGCGCGTCGCCAGCCCGGCCCGGCCTGTTCCTGCTCCCCGCACCAAGCTAATGGTGCGTGTCGCCAGCCCGGCCCGGCCTGCTCCCCGCACCAAGCCAATGGTGCGCGTCGCCAGCCCGGCCCGGCCTGTTCCTGCTCCCCGCACCAAGCCAATGGTGCGCGTTGCCAGCCAGCCCGGCCCGGCCTGTTCCTGCTCCCCGCACCAAGCTAATGGTGCGCGTCGCCAGCCCGGCCCGGCCTGTTCCTGCCCCTCGCACCAAGCCAATGGTGCGCGTCGCCAGCCCGGCCCGGCCTGTTCCTGCTCCCCGCACCAAGCCTACGGTGCGCGTCGCCAGCCCGGCCCGGCCCGTTCCTGCTCCTCGCACCAAGCCAGGGGTGCGCATCGTCAGGCCGGTACGGCCCGTTCCTGCTCCACACACCAAGCCAGGGGTGCGCATCGTCAGCCCGGTCCGGCACGTTCCTGCTCCACGCACCAAGCCAGGGGTGCGCGTCGTCAGTCCGGCACAACCCGTGCCTGGGTCATCGGTGCCTGGTCAGGTACCGGTCAGCTGCTCCACACCGGAGCCTAAGCAATCCGCTCCTACGATGTCCAGTCCAGCTCCAGCCAGCGGGGCCAGACCAGACCAGGGGAGCTACGGGGGGATTGTTGGAGGGTGGTGGTCAAGCCCGGAGCCGGAACCGCCTCCGAGGAGGAATGCCCACCCAGCCCTCCCCTGTTCGGTTTATGTTTAGGCGCGGTCGCAGTCCGCGCCTTTGGGGGGGGGGGGGGGGTACTGTCACGCCCTGGCTCTGGGGGACTCTGAAATGTTGAGCCAGGGTGTGGATTTTCTATGTTTAGTTTTCACTGTGTAGCTTCTATGTTGTGTTTTCTATGTTTTGGTTTCTGTTCTAGATCGTATAGATCTATGTTGGGCAGGGTGGTTCCCAATCAGAGGCAGCTGTTGCTCGTTGTCTCTGATTGGGAGCCATACTTAGGTAGGCTGTTTTCATATGTTCTGTGTGGGATCTTGTTCCTTTTGGTTTGTTAGTACCGTTGGACTTCACGTATCGTTTGTTGTTTTGTTTATTGTGTGTACACTTAATAAAATAAGATGTACGAGTATCACGCTGCGCCTTGGTCCTCCTCCTTCGACGATCGTGACAGTGAAGACTTACAGAAAACGTTTGACCTGTGTCATTGCCAACAAAGGGTATATAACAAAGTATTGAGAAACTTTTGTTATTGACCAAATACTTATTTTCCACCATAATTTGAAAATAAATTCATTAAAAATCCTACAATGTGATTTTGTCTGTCATAGTTGACGTGTACCAATGAGGAAAATTACAGGCCTCTCTCATCTTTTTAAGTGGGAGAACTTGCACAATTGGTGGCTGACTAAATACTTTTTTCCCCACTGTAAGTGTACCCGCATTTCAACAATATGAGTGCATAGTAGATATGCAGCTGTGAGGTGGCTTAGTTCAACTGTCGTACCCCATCAAAACATAAAATAAGCTTTACTGCAATGTTTGTAAACAAAATAAATGTAAAGAAATATGGTTAAAACTATTTTTTTTTGATATTGTGGATGGTTGGTCCTTGCATCCATAGCTCTCTCTATGAATTTGAGAGTGGTTACATAGCTCCAGCCCCATTCCTCAGCTTTTTACCGAAACAGGGGTGGGGAGTACATTGTTATTCTTTCATCTGCTGATTGCCGCTTTAAAGCATTCATGTTAGCAGTGTTAATGTTGTACAAAGAGGGATTGTGTAAGAGTCTATTAAGATTTTACCATTAAGGGGCCTGGGTTTGGAAATATCAAAGGAGGGCTGGAGTCAGTTTTCAACCAGGACCAATGTCTAAGAGTATTAAAGTATTGTGAGAGCTTTACAGAGTTAATTTTAAAGGTGTTAGTGTCAAGGGACCAGTGTGGGTGTGTGTGTGCATGTGTATGTAGTAGTGTGAGGGACAAACTCCCCACCATCTGGTTCAGCTCTAATATGATCACATGATCAGTAGGGCAGACGAGGGAATTGTTACTCTCTGACACACACACAAACGTTTGTTTTACTATCCTTGTGGGGACCAAACGATTGATTCCCATTCAAAATCCTATTTTCCCTAACCTTTACCCCTAACCCTAATTGTAACTCTAAACCTAACCCCAAAGCCTAAAATAGCCTTTTTCCTTGTGGGGACCAGCGGAATGTCTCCCCTTGTCCGAATTGCCCTTGTTTTACTATCCTTGTGAAGACTTCTGATCCCCAAAAGGAGAGTAAAACCAAAAACATACACACACTCTCTCTCTCTCACACACACACACACACACAGCTGTAATTTGCTAGTCAAACTTTAGAGCCGGCCAAGCATATTTTGGTTATTTATGTGTCTTTTGCAGAGATTGGATTGGTGGGGCCATACTTGCAAACATAAGCCACCATTTAAATGTAAAAAGTTTATCTGGCTCAAAATGCATATCAGCCAGTGGGGACCCGTCATTCAGGGCAGGTGTTTAAAAAAATAATCAAAAAATGAAAGTTGGCCTGTTTTGCATGTAATTCTTGCATTCATTCGTGCCACATATCAGTTTAGGAAACAATGTAAAAAGAATCCTTGAGTTAATAAAGCAGCATACAAATTTGCCCTCTTTAAGTAAAGCAGCTCCAAAAGGCAGCTTTTTCAGCCTAGCTCAGTGCTTTCTGTGGTGGAGGGGCAGCCAGCGAAAGCACAGAGCGTTGTTAATCTTCTCTGGTTGCGCCATCATTGACTCAGGGTTCTGTCACTCATGGGAACACTACGTCACCGCAGAATCTACAGGAGAGCTAGACAGTTCAAGACCCTCTGGGGTGCTACCACAGATTTACAGTAGAAGTGCCCGCCCAAGAAGGCTCAAGGTCATTGACCACAGATAAAATAATGTCAAATCCCGTTATATCTCCCGTAGCTTTGATTGGACTGATCATGTCAACATCATTCTTTCAAAATCTTAGCAAGCTAGCTAGCTAGATAAGCATTCATCATCATGAATCACATCGACAATCTGCTGGCAAATTATTTTCAATCCTTGTCATATGAAATTAGAGATAAAACGTCTAAATATTACACAACAAGTCAGAAAATGCTAATTCAAGAATGAGTGGTTAGGAAGGAAGCAGTGGCTAACTGCGACCGTCGCAAAGCAATCACTATTTTGCAGCCCCTACCTGCTATTCGATGGAGAGGGTGTGTGGTCCAAGTTTGGGTTTAAGGATTTAAAACATCTGTCTGAAAGGGTCTCAAAACATGAGAATTGTACATCACATGTAGACAACGCTGTTAAACTCGGATTACTGGGTAAATCAACCATTGAAATCAAACATTGTGGCTCAGCTAGACACCACATAGATGAGCCATGACCTTCACAACCATGAGAATAGGAATGTGCTTGCCAGAATTATAGCATGCATTAAATTGTGTGGCTGAACGAATAGGCATATAGGCTACGTCCGTCTCAGCTCGCTCATGTCTTAATCAAAATTACGGCTTGCCTCTTATCCGCTCATCGTTCCCTTATGCCATAGTTTGTACATCTCCATTGTTATATTGCTTATACACACACAGTGCCTTCAGAAAGTATTCACACCCCTTGACTTTTCCAAATGTTGTTGTGTTACACCCTGAATTAAAAATTTATTAAAATAGAGTTTTTGGGTCACTGGCCTAGACAGAATACCCCATAATGTGAAAGTGGAATTGCGTTTTTAGAATTTTTTTTAAAACAAATTAATAACAAATTAAAAGCTGAAATGTCTTCATTTAGAAAGTATTCATCCCCTTTGTTATGGCAAGCCTAAAAAAGTTCAGTAGTAAAAATGTAAAAATGTGCTTAACAAGTCACATAAGTTAAATGGACTCAGTCTGTAGGTCTATATGAATACTTTCTGAAGGCACTGTAGGTCTATCTTCAATTTAAGCCTACTAGAAAGTGTGTGCCCTCAGGCCTGGAGGGAAGCAAACATTATCCCCCTACCTAAGAATAGTAAAGCCCCCCTAACTGGCACAAATAGACAGCCAATCAGCCTGTTACCAACCCTTAGTAAACTTTTTTTTTTAAATGGTGTTTGACCAGATAGAATGCTATTTTACAGTAAACACATTGACAACAGACTTTCAGCACGCTTGTAGGGAAGGACATTCAACAAGCACAGCGGCTATTTTGTTAGACTTCAGTGCGGCTTTTGACATTATAGATCATAGTCTGTTGCTGGAAAAAATTATGTGTTATGGCTTTACACCCCCTGCTATATTGTGGATAAAGAGTTACCTGTCTAACAGAACACAGAGGGTGTTCTTTAATGGAAACCTCTCCAACAAAATCCAGGTAGAATCAGGAATTCCCCAGGGCATCTGTCTAGGCCCCTTACATTTTTTTTTCAATCTTTACTAATGACATGCCACTGGCTTTGAGTAAAGCCAGAGTGTCTATGTATACGGATGACTCAACACTATACATGTCAGCTACTACAGCAACTGAAATGACTGCAACCTTAACAAAGAGTTGCAGTTAGTTTCAGAGTGGGTGGCAAGGAATAAGTTAGTCCTAAATATTTCAACAAATTAAAAGTATTGAATTTGGGACAAATAATTTACTAAACCCTAAACCTCAACTAAATCTTGTAATGAGTAATGTGGAAATTGAGCAAGTTGAGGAGACTAAATTGCTTGAAGTAATCCTGGATTGTAAACTGTCATGGTCAAAACATATTGATACAACAGTAGCTAGGATGGGGAGAAGTCTCTATAATAAAGCGCTTCTCTGCATTCTTAACAGCACTATCAACAAGGCAGGTCCTACAGGGCCTAGTTTTGTTGCACCGGTTTTGGAACATGGCTCCAATTTCATTAATATAATTAAAATACTATGTGCCAATCCCTCAGCCATAGTAATAACAGGCAACACCTGCGCTGTTCCATTCAGAATAACTAAAGTAGCAGGCAAGGTGATCCCATCTCACCTCTGCTATCTTTATTGTCTATGGAGCCCCTGGCCCAGGCAATTCGACAATCGAAAGGAATTACACCAATATCTCTAAATTCTACGGATCACGTCATCGCATTATACACTTACTTTATCTAAACAATGTATTTCAATCCCTCCCAAAAGCTCTGACGATCACAGAAGAATTCAGCTCCATGTCAAGTTTTTAAATAAATCTAACCAAATCGTCCATACTGCCTCTCAAGACCCCGATGGAGGACTCCATCTTTACTTACAGTATGGAATCTCAATCGTTTTAGATATATTTCCTTAGATAAAACCATTGCCAGAAACTTTAACAGTATGTTTAAATAAATTCAATTCGACCTCAGTAGATGGAATAATATCCTAGTTGCTCTAACCGGCCGAATATCTATTGTCAAAATGAATATATTGCCAGGGCTGAATTTCTGTAGTTCAATGCTTCCCTTGTCTCCCCCTTCTGGTTATTGGGAGAAAATTGATTGGGAGAAAATCGATATTGCGGTTTCAAAATGTACAGTACATTCGGAAAGTATTCAGACCCCTTGACCTTTTCCACATTTTGTTACGTTACAGTCTTATTCTAAAATCAATAAAATTGTCATCAATCTACACACAATACCCCATAATGACAAAGAAAAAACAGGTTTTTAGAACATTTTGCAAATTTATTTTTTTGCACATTTATTACAAATAAAAAAACATTTACATAAGTATTCAGACCCTTTACTCACTATTTTGTTGAAGCACCTTCGGCAGCGATTACAGCCTCGAGTCTTCTTGGGTATGACGCTACAAGCTTGCCACACCTGTATTTGAGGAGTTTCTCCAATTATTCTCTGTAGATCCTCTCAAGCTCTGTCAGGTTGAATGTGGAGCATTGCTGCACAGCTATTTTCAGGTCTCTCCAGAGATGTTCGATCGGGTTCAAGTCCGGGCTCTGGATGGGCCACTCAAGGACATTCAGAGACTTCTCCCGAAGTCAATCCTGCGTTGTCTTGGCAGTGTGTTTAGGGTCGTTGTCCTGTTGGAAGGTGAACCTTCGCCTCAGTCTGAGGTCCTGAGCACTCTGGAGAAGGTTTTCATCAAGGATCTCTCTGTACTTTGCTCCGTTCATCTTTCCCACGATCCTGACTAGTCTCCCAGTCTGTGCCACTGAAAAACATCCCAACAGCATGATGCTGCCACCATCATGCTTCACCGTAGGGATGGTGCCAGGTCTCCTGCAGATGTGACACTTGGCATTCAGGCCAAAGAGTTCCATCTTGGTTTCATCAGGCCAGAGAATCTTGTTTCTCACAGTCTGAGTCCTTTAGGTGCCTTTTGGCAAACTCCAAGTGGGCTGTCGTGTGCCTTTTACTGAGGAGTGGCTTCCGTCTGTCCACTCTACCATAAAGGCCTGATTGGTGGAGTGCTGCAGAGATGGTTGTCCTTCTAGAAGGTTCTCCTATCTCCACAGAGGAACTCTGGAGCTCTGTCAGAGTTACCATCCGGTTCTTGGTCACCTCTCTGACCAAGGCCCTTCTCCCCCGATTGCTCAGTTTGGCCGAGCGGCCAGCTCTAGGAAGAGTCTTGGTGGTTCCAAACTTCTTCCATTTAAGAATGATGGGGCCACTATGTTCTTGGAGACCTACAATGCTGCAGACACAATCCTGGAGACATGTTGGCTGGGTGGGGTTGGGGGAATGTGATGGGAGGTTGGGGGTGGAGGCCCACTTCTTTTTTCTTTACCTTTCCTATTTATACTGAATGTATTGTTTATTAGTACATTTTGTACTGTATATATTGTTGACATTTTTTTTATTTTGAGTTGCAGGTACAGGTTTTATAAACGTACCATTTGAAATTGATAATGGTAACCCAAATCATTTGAATATAATGTTTTGAATTAACATTGAATGAACATCCTAACAGCAGGAACAGCACCATCTAGTGATCAGAACCTGGTAATATCAGTATGTATGATGGTATATAAACCTAACAACTTCAATTACTAATTTCTCTGAACAGGGTACATTTAATATCACAAAATTCACTGAGCATGCATTACATAGGTTGAAAAAACAATTCTCTAAGCCTCAGCTTCGTACTACTTCTCAAATAATGTTGCAGGAATGCTTATTGTATCTGTTTCTAACTACATAAACCATTTCAGAACAATCTGAGATGGAGGGTGTCATGGCTTGCTGAAATGAAATGGAACGACCCATGTGTCCCCGCCCCCCCCTTTTGCAATTTAGATTTTCATGTATTGTGTTAGTGTGTTGAAAAGAGAAGTAGCCTACAGCAACAGCCTGAAAATGAAGATTAAGAAATAATTTAATAAGGAGCTCTGCTTTGAACACATATGTGTTATTTGACTCGAGGAGGATGACCATTACAAAGTGTGCAGTAGGATTATAGGTTGCACTCTCGTTATCATCCTACAGATGGCAGTATTGCGGTTCTTTTAAAGACGTTTATTGCGAGTCCGGATAATTTTTATATAGAAGGACTGAGAAGCTCCGTTATGGTGACTTTTTAAAAGGATATTCTACCTCAAAATGAATGAAAATAAAATTATGCTGACACCATCTAAAATATAATTTTCACATCCAGAAATGAGACCAATAACATATTGATACAATTATTTGTTTAAATTATTTTAAATTTACGTCATTTAGCAGACGCTCTTATCCAGAGCGACTTACAGTTAGTGCATACATTATTATTTTCATACTGGCCACCCGTGGGAAACAAACCCACAACCCTGGCGTTGCAAACGCCATGCTCTATCAACTGAGCTACCTCCCTGCCTGCCATTCCCTCCCCTACCCTGGACGACGCTGGGCCAATTGTGCGCCGCCCCATTGGTCTCCCGGCTGCGGCCGGCTACAGCAGAGCCTGGATTCGAACCAGGATCTCTAGTGGCACAGCTAGCACTGCGATGCAGTGCCTTAGACCACTGCGCCACTCGGGAGGCGTACCATTTTGTACCATGCATATGTACCATGCATATAGCCCATGCGTGGTGCATATCATCAGGTACGCTATAAGCATTATCAACTTTAGCCCAACTGATGCAGGCAGCATAGTGACTATAAATAAATAGGCTGAAGCATAGGGATGACCATCTGCATTTACCCTATTAGGCTAGTCCTTAGCTAGATCCCAAATGTGAACGTATAACTAGTTAGCATCATATTGATGCATTTTATGTCCCAAGAAACTTGCATAACAAATTACACAGTGAATACAATGTAGGCCTACCTGTTAGGGGTAACTTGGGGTAATCCACCTCCTGCCTGTACTTCTCACAGAAACCAGTTCATGTGACTATTTTTCCCTGGTTGCCATTACTCTTGCTCAACTAATAATGTCAGCTGTATCATCACAATTTTTTAAGTCACTCCAAAAAAATGATTTTGAGGATAGGGTGGTGTTTTACCTCAATTTAGCCTACAATTGGCCCGTGTTACATTTATCCCCACTCTCCCCTATGCACTCACAGTGAATTGCGGGAGTGGTAACTTGCTTAACCATGCCGCTGCTAAAACCTCTGAGTTTAAAATAGTGCAGTTTGCGCATATTTAGGACTTGAGAAATAAATAAAGTAGGAATGGAAATCTGGCATCCCCCTCTTTTTAACAAAGGCCATTAAACTGCTGTTTTCCCCACGATTTCAAGAATTGTTGTGCATTTACTGTTTGTCAGAATGCATGTTTCCCTCCCTATGGCACTCATAACTTGAATGCGCCTCGAGAGGAATATTTATCTCGCATTGAAAACACAACAACAAACCGACTAGATAAATAGATAAACTATTTTACTATGGGGTTGTCAGATTTTTCTATTTGCAGAGTATTCCATATGTAGCCTCAGCTTCCAGGCCGGTGAGGTGAAAGCCTGGTGAAGCCTACCCATAGAGTGATTACACCCTCTCCTGGCGAGGAGACATTAGTGTAGGCTATCATTAGTAGGCTATATTCTTATATAGGCTACACTTACATGTAGGCCTACAACGTTTTATAGGCTATGCATTATTATAATCATCCACTTCGTTCACATGCGTTTTGAATCGAGCATTAAGGACCGGCAGTGAACAGTTTTTTCCTCAACAAAAAGCTTAATGCTGATGGTTAAAGTGCATTATCGATTTCGAGACAACCACATTAGCAGTGTGTGTCACCTAGAAGCGATGCTGATAATGGTAGCCTACATGACTGCTATTTGACAAATCCATAAGGATCTTCATTTTGTTTTAACAATGTACGATAAACGTACATGTAAGGACCGCATATATATTCTTTCAATAAAAGCACGTGTGTGAAACAGAAACAAACACATGGGATTTAGTCATATATGCAAAAAACGTGAACATTTTGTATAACGATAGTCGTAGCTAGTAGCCTAGTCAAGGATGCATCAATGCAATATTGGCACACATAATTTTGTTACAGACCAATGGAACAAAAGTAAACCTTGGTGTCTGCCGTCACCATATCTATTTGTTATGGCCATCGAAATGATAGCTATTAAAATCAGATCAAATAACAACATTAGAGGATTAGAAATCCAAGGCTTAAAAACAAAGGTGTCCATGTTTGCCAATGACTCAAGTTTAATATTAAGTCTGCAATCTAGATCCATGCAATGTCTCATTGAAGATCAAGATAACTTTTCTGGCCTCTCTGGACTAAAACCTAATTATGGTAAATGTACCATATTACGTATTGGATCTTTAAAAAATACAACTTTTACATTACCCTGCAGTTTACCTATAAAATGGGCTGACGGTGAAGTAAACATACTTGGTATTCATATCACAAAATATATAAATGGGCTATCCACAATGCATTTCAATAGAAAACTAGTAAAAAAACACCTGCCTAAATACCTGCCTATTTATGGAAAAATTACATTGATTAACTCCTTAGTCATATCTCAGTTTACTCAGTTAGTTATGGTGCTGCCTATTCCTGATTATTCGTTTTTCAAAAAATATGAGCAAAAAATATTTCGCTTTATCTGGGATGCTAAACCAGACAAGATAAAGCGTGCCTATCTATATAATGAATATGAACTGGGTGGGTTGCAATTATTAAATCTAAAAGCACTAAACCTCTCTCTAAAAGGTTCACTTATACAAAAGTTTTACTTGAACCAAAAATGGTTCTCAAGTAGATTACTAAGAAAAGCTCATCCATTGTTTAAAAATTGCCTTTTTGCCTTTGTGCAGATTGCCATGTCTCATTTTTGATTAATTAGTAAAAGTATTTATCTTCAATTTGCAATCTGTGGATTCTATTCGATTAAATTGTATGGTAAACATCACAACCTATTTTAAAGAGATATGGTGCGTAGAAAACCAAAGAGGGTGGCCAGCAGAGATAGGTGGGATGGGCTGAGGGAAACTGATGGTTGGGATATGGAACTGGAGATAAGTGGGAGAGGAGTTGCTGGGCGGGGCATAGAATGACGGTCAAAGATAAAAGTCAAAAATAGTCAAAATAAACACACAAAAAAGTAACTTTGAATGACACTGAGGGGCAACACTGTTACATCCAATGCCTCCCCGCTATATCGGTTCGCTAATACAGGACTAGTAAAGCCCAGTGCACTACTTTTGGAAAAACATTTTTTTAGCACCCCTACTTCCCATGGCTATGTTAGTCCATATCGAGTTGACTACAAAGCAGAAACCGATCTGGGACCAGGCTGTGTCCTCTAGGGGGTTGAAGGAATTCTGCCTGTGATCACCTGGGGAATTTATCATACATGGGACACTAACGATGTCTCTATCTGCACACATAACTTGTCTATCTCAGCATTGGACCGATATCTCTATTAGATTCACACTAGGGGTGTGAACGCTTAAATGACATTGGGATCGTTAATGATGGAAAATATCCCTAACCAAATATATATATATTTTTGTACAAAATTAAAATCAGTGTAGTTATCACAAAACTCACTAACAGGTCCCGACGGTAAAATCTCAGTTTTTTATGTGACCAAGTTTTCCAAAAACTCTGTGAAATATCTACTCCAAATTAAGATTCAAAGATGTCTGCAGAAATAATGGGGTGTTGACTATGATATGACACCTTGAGTTAGATTTTGTTTTGGATTTTTGTTGTTGAACTACAGTAAGTGAAGTGGATTAACACCCAGTAACAGAATGATGATAGCATAATGACATCATGGGTCCCTGATATGTACTATACAGTCATCCTGTCTTCGATAGCCTCCTTTTGGCGAGGAAGCAGAATGGTATCCTACCACAGTAGAGTTTTGATATCTGCCACACCCCTTTTAAATCAGCTGTTGTATTGTTGGAGAAAAAAGCATGCACACATTTAAAAACTATATGTTACTTATTATTTTATCTATAAAATGTCTTGCACAGCTAACTTATTATTATTATTATTATTATTTTTAATCACTTTACACATTTATTTTGGGATCCACCCCTGTAAACATAATTTGCCTGAGGACGCACGAGTGAAGGATATTTTCATTTCATACAAGTGCATTTTCATCCACTTTCACTCTCCTCGCTGCCTCTCCTCGATTACCTTTGACCTTTTTCAAAAGGAGGCGAGAGAGGACGGAGGAGAGACAACGCAGGAGTTGAGCAAATCAAGTTGAGAAAAGGTCAGGGAAAGCGAGAGAGGGAGGGGTTGTCCAGACTGTTTTCACATCTTGCATTGACCACCACGTGACAGGAAGAGAAAGTAAACAGTTATCAGCTGAACACAATAGTATGCCAGTGGAAGGGAGAACAATAGCAGGTGACCCAACTGTGGTTTGTGACTACTATGATTTCCCATTGTTGCCAATTCAGTTGCAGTCATTCTGTTACTGATTTTTTGGGTCATTCTGTTATTGATTTGGTAACAGAATTATGCATTTAAATCACTTAATAAATCATAAACCAAATTGTTATCAGTAAAAACACTACAACTAATTAGAATGTCTACCTTACTTGTTATTTCTGTGAACTTTCATTATCCTCCCTCTTGAGAGAAATTAGAAAATATCTTAAAGATATGTGGGTTTTTGGTAACAGAATGACACTAGGCAATATTTCTTCAACTTACAGAAGGCAAATCATTTCTGCAAAACTCAATACAAATGTTGATATTAGTTGGGGTCTTTACTTCAATATTATTGTGTTTAGATGTATTTCTAATACCTTTTAAGAATTTTTCTGCTAGATGTTATCGAAGACCTCTTTTCCATTTGTTTGACCAGAAATCAAAGCCTTTGCTTATTTCAAAATGTTAAGGTTGGAAAAGTATATATGCCTTATTATAAAAAATATATTTAGACTCTTAGCTTTCATTTGACACCAAATTTGATGTGCTCCTATGAACTTCACGTTAGTGCTCATGGCCTTTTACATGGAAATGCCCATGCCTTGATCAAACCGCACACTTCCTATTATGCCCCAGAGTCCCTTACAATGCACCTCACATCCCTTCTCTCTTCCTGCTCTCTCTCTCTCTTCCTGCTCTCTCTCTTTTTTCTTCCCCACAGAGCCATACGCGGCATACACAAAAAAAACCATAGAAAATACCGTCTGCTATTAAAGTTATGATGGATATAAGTATAGATAATATTTGTTTTGGGAGTACTTGTTGAGGCATACATATAAGTAATTGGTGGTCGAGTCTAATTCAACTTGTGTGTATGGATTGTTTCCTGGGGAAGAGATTATGGTAAATGTGTCTGGGAGATGAATGGCTGGTAGTTGGGAGAGCTGCTGCTGCTGGCTTTCTCTTCAGCCCAGATGCATTCCTGCTTTACGATGCACTAAGTGCTACCTGAGGTTGTATTGGCAGAAACATGAGATTGTTTTCCAGAGAATGTGTGTGGCCAGGTATGCGTAGTGTAGTAGGTGTGTGTGTCTGTGTGTGTGTGTGTGTGTGTGTGTGTGCGCACATATCAGATTATCTGAATCTTGATAAATGTCTGCTTTTTGGGAGTGTCTATTGCATTTGTACAGGTCTGTGTGTGTCCTTTCCGGATGTGTGCACATATTTGTTGTGTTTAGGCCGTTTATAAAATCGTCTAACATCGATTTAGTTGAATGTATCTCCTTTTTGGGTGTGATTCTCTTGCATGGGTTATCGTGTTTGTGTTTGTGTCTTAATTCTGTCTGAGTGTGTGAGGCCCCGGCGGGGGCTGAGTGGCCATTGCGGTGTCCTGATAAGTAACTGCTCTGCCTCGGACTGGAATGTTTTGAAGCAAAGCAAAATATTTAACTTATGCATTACAGTTGAGTCCACCAGAGATACTGGCTGACCTCTCACCCCCGACTGGGCTGTCATTGGTAAATACTGTACATACAATGCAGACTGTGCAGATCCCAGAGCTCCAGTGTATAAAGCATCCAGGGCAAGGTCTTTAAACATGTTGAAGTGATCTGGCTGGGCCAGATACTACTATATAGCCATTCCAGTGGGATGTTCCTCTATATATTTACAGTGGGAAATGCATCTGCTCAAGTTAGACTCTCCCTCAATGTATCTCTATCTGTGGATGCTATCATGGGATGTGTATATACAGTGGGGAGAACAAGTATTTGATACACTGCCGATTTTGCAGGTTTTCCTACTTACAAAGCATGTAGAGGTCTGTAATTTTTATCATAGGTACACTTCAACTGTGAGAGACAGAATCTAAAAAATCCAGAAAATCACATTGTATGATTATTAAGTAATTAATTTGCATTTTATTGCATGACATAAGTATTTGATCACCTACCAACCAGTAAGAATTCCGGCTCTCACAGACCTGTTAGTTTTTCTTTAAGAAGCCCTCCTGTTCTCCACTCATTACCTGTATTAACTGCACCTGTTTGAACTCGTTACCTGTATAAAAGACACCTGTCCACACACTCAATCAAACAGACTCCAACCTCTCCACAATGGCCAAGACCAGAGAGTTGTGTAAGGACATCAGGGATAAAATTGTAGACCTGCACAAGGCTGGGATGGGCTACAGGACAATAGGCAAGCAGCTTGGTGAGAAGGCAACAACTGTTGGCGCAATTATTATCCATTAGAAAATGGAAGAAGTTCAAGATGACGGTCAATCACCCTCGGTCTGGGGCTCCATGCAAGATCTCACCTCGTTGGGCATCAATGATCATGAGGAAGGTGAGGGATCAGCCCAGAACTACACGGCAGGACCTGTTCAATGACCTGAAGAGAGCTGGGACCACAGTCTCAAAGAAAACCATTAGTAACACACTACGCCGTCATGGATTAAAATCCTGCAGCGCACGCAAGGTCCCCGTGCTCAAGCCAGCACATGTCCAGGCCCGTCTGAAGTTTGCCAATGACCATCTGGATGATCCAGAGGAGGAATGGGAGAAGGTCATGTGGTCTGATGAGACAAAAATAGAGCTTTTTGGTCTAAACTCCACTCGCCGTGTTTGGAGGAAGAAGAAGGATGAGTACAACCCCAAGAACACCATCCCAACCGTGAAGCATGGAGGTGGAAACATCATTCTTTGGGGATGCTTTTCTGCAAAGGGGACAGGACGACTGCACCATATTGAGGGGAGGATGGATGGGGCCATGTATCGCAAGATCTTGGCCAACAACCTCCTTCCCTCAGTAAGAGCATTGAAGATGGGTTGTGGCTGGGTCTTCCAGCATGACAACGACCCGAAACACACAGCCAGGGCAACTAAGGGAGTGGCTCCGTAAGAAGCATCTCAAGGTCCTGGAGTAGCCTAGCCAGTCTCCAGACCTGAACCCAATAGAAAATCTTTGGAGGGAGCTGAAAGTCCGTATTGCCCAGCGACAGCCCCGAAACCTGAAGGATATGGAGAAGGTCTGTATGGAGGAGTAGGCCAAAATCCCTGCTGCAGTGTGTGCAAACCTGGTCAAGACCTACAGGAAACGTATGATCTCTGTAATTGCAAACAAAGGTTTCTGTACCAAATATTAAGTTCTGCTTTTCTGATGTATCAAATACTTATGTCATGCAATAAAATGCAAATTAATTACTTAAAAATCATACAATGTGATTTTCTGGATTTTTGTTTTAGATTCCGTCTCTCACAGTTGAAGTGTACCTATGATAAAAATTACAGACCTCTACATGCTTTGTAAGTAGGAAAACCTGCAAAATCGGCAGTGTATCAAATACTTGTTCTCCCCACTGGATATTTATTCATTTTTACAGTTTCCTACAGGCTTTTTATGGTTTATTATCATTTAGTAGTAACATAGCTGTAAATGTCTATAGAATGAAGGAATCTCATTCAGATTTATATGTTGGCAAGCGCTATTGACTTCAAAGACAAACTGAACACATGCGTTACGATAATATAATAGCATTTATGTTGTCAGATTGCTCGCAGCAAAGCAGATGACAAATTTCCCTTGGCTTGAAAGTGTGATATGACAGTTTTGCACATTAGCTAGGCTCCCCCTATTCAAGTGGGTAATTGTAGCACTTGATGGAATGTTATTGTGTACTTTTATTGTCTTCTCTTCAGAGAGTTGGGCCTAGTCTCCTGGTTGTACCAGACATTCTGTCATACATAGTTGGTTTAGTCAGATATACTGTGCTGTTATTCCAAATCCATTGCACTATGGCAGGCAATGGAATAATTCCTCTGTGGAAGAGATGGCTGTGGTGGTAGCAGCAGAGAAGGGATACAGGCAATGACTCAAGCTGCTGTGTGAATAGTATTCAAAGTATTCAGTATTACCTAGTGTTATCCGCTGAAGTCCTATCATCGACATATTTTGATAAGACATCTGATCTCGGTCATTAATGCTATATCTTCACTCAGTAAGCCACATTAGCCGGGCTCTGAAGGAAGCGCTCGTACTGCGCTCGTACTGCGCTCGTACTCGTATTTTCATTAGACATTAGGGAGTGTATGTTATTTATAGGGTTACCTAGAAAAAATTGGACCGCTCTGAAATGAAAATGGATGGCCCTCCCTTCAGTAAAATATATTTTACCTAAACCCTCCCCAGTGGCAGAAATACATTGATGGCAGGGCAAAACATTTTGGTGGGCCAAAATGGGCACTCAAATCATCATTAAATTATCATAAAAGCCTACCCTATAGCCTACTGTAATCGATTGCACACAACAAACCATCTAAGATGTGATTTCGCATTACTGACCAAGTAGTCTTGTAGGCCTATGTAAATCCATGACTGTTGCATTTAACATGCGACTCACATAGACCTACACATAATAAACCATAGGCCTATAATTAATAGACTATGAGACTAGCACACAATGCACTGATATAACAGTAATCACAATAGGCAGCTGTAGCCTATATAGACTAAAACAGTGGTCACCAACCTTTTCTTAGTCGAGATCAATTCATGAGTCTAATTCAAGCCAAGGGCAATTCTCTGCTGGGCGTGGGAGATAAAGTGCGCTTACGATGGATTGTGTGATATCAATTAAATGATCAATAGCCTATAGGGCCTAACTATAGTGCATGGATGGAGAAGCACCTGACAAAGTTATATTTCCAATTAAATTAAATTCCTGGAAATGATAGGCTATTTACATTGACTGGAAATAAATATTGTTTCATGCATTTGCCTATTTTCATATATAATAAGAGAGGTCAGATTTTCTCCATGTAAGCCTACCCCTTATTATAAATAACGTAAAGTACCTTCTATTTCAAAACTCGAGTCTCAAGCTAGGCTATATGATAACACTGGTAATAGGTAAGTTGTTGTAGCCTATTACTTGTGAGGCACATCGGAGCATACATTTAAATAACTTTGGCTATTTTACTTGTTTTTGCTAGTCATGTTGGCTAGTGAGCCTTAGCTAGCTAGCTAATGGTGAGTAGCCTACACAGTGTAGCCTAGCCTACACAGCGGTAGCTTCTATTTACTGCACATGGTATCAGTGCAAAGTGACACGTGCCAGAACCCTCCCATTATTAATATTTATTTGTTTTTATAGTTGTTTCCCAGTAAATAATCAAGCATAATTCAAATTCATTACATAGGCCTAATTGAAATAGATTTTATGTACAGCACTAGATTTTGTGTAAGATGTCATTGTGTGTCGTGAAATGCATCTGCCAAATAAAATGTATTATTATTATTGTCAATATCCCTTTCGTTTTCCCACCCCCCGGCCTCCCTACTGCTTGCTATGAATTCTATGTGATGGTGTATGCATGTATAGGCCAGTGCTTGACTTGGACTGAAATAGGTGCCGGTACTCCTTTTGTGCGCCGGTACGTTTATATTTAGGTGCAGGAACTCCTCAATACTTTTGAGCTAATGTTCTATAGGAGGTGCAGAAACTCAAGCAGAAGAACATTTGAGGTGCTGGTACTCTGTTCCGGTGAGCTCCTGCCCAAGTCACGTACTGTGCTTAGGTAAAAATAAAAATAATGTCCCAAGTAGAGCATAAAAAATACAATATTTTTTGCTCAATCTGATTGGTGGGCCTGCTCCCCAGTGGGTGGGCCTGGCTCCCACCTGTGCCTACGCCACTGACCCTACTTGAACGCTTAATTTTTTAAAAAAAGACCCTCCCCTATACCCAAAAGAGTGATTAAAACATAAAGTGGATAGCAGAGAAAATGCCTACCGTTTACTCTCACTCCTAGCACTAGGACAGACCAGAGACTTAGATATGCAGTTTTAGAAACGGTTCTTCATCCTGTAAGCATTACATGGTAACATAGGGCTGCGGGCCAGAAGGTTGTGAGTTCGCAGACCACCATGGACAAGAGTGGGAGTGAAAAGAGTGAAAAGATGTCCTTTATAGTAAAAGCATTGCATGAATCTATCATCGTATTTGCAGGTCCGAGAAAAAATTATACTTCATTTTACATGACTGAAGACAGAGAGTGGCCTGTGCATTCATTTTATCATATTTCCCTAATGCCAAATCAGTGTGTCTTGTTTGCAACAAACCTGTCCCTATTTGCAAATAATAAAATCTGAGACGTAATTATGAATCTGAGAATGGTACTTTCAAAAGTTAGGCCTACTTTTCCACTGCAGACAGAGTAGGCCTACCAACAAAGAAAAATGTAAGCTTTAACTGCTGGCTACTCTTCTTCAGTGGCTTAATCCAACGAGAGAAGGTCAACAGTGTTTCCTTAAAAGCTGTCTGGGTTAAAATATATATTGAAGGCTACAGAAAGTGAATAGCTTAATTGATTGATAGTGACAGAATTAGATGACTTAAAGCAAAGTAAATGTTTTGTCTCCTCAGCTACAGATAGCTCAGCCTCTGAATGTCAAATAAACTAGACAAAGATATCCCCATATGCATCAGAGTCACGTCTTTCCTGGGAATTTTACAGCTTGGTTTATTTCATAAAAGGGAGGCCAAATATACTAATTGATCAAAAACCTTTCTATATGGAAATGTCTTTAAGTAAAGGAATTATTTTTGTTAATGATATTATGAGTAGGAAAGGTGGAGTTATATCCAAAATTACAACCAACTGATTGCCGCATTACCGCAAAATGGAGGAGGCAAATGTAAGGGGGAGAAGGTAGGGAACTTGTTTGACCAAAATGAGCACAAAAAAACGTAATAAATCGAAAAATATACCAGTTTCATTTGAGGACCAAAATGTTGACAGCTGTGCCATACAGGTTGCAAAATATAAAATATTTTTGAAGTGCCGATTCCATGGCACATGGTTTATGAACTGATACACAAAACAACGCTTGATTCAAAACTTAGTTTTTCAATTTAAAGTATTACACAAAATACTTGCCACCAACAGAATGTTATGTACTGTATATGGGGCATACAACCATCTCAGCTCTGCAGAATTTGCTGCGAATAGACAGAATATTTTGATCACTTATTCTGGTATTGCCCCTATGTAGCTTGTTTCTGGTCACAGGTTCAGGAATGGCAAAAAATCACAATATTTACCTAAAATTAACTCTACAAATGTAACAATATAATAATATTTATTGTAAAAATATTAATCTTTAACTTACAATCTGTAGATACTATACGATTAGACACGTTCCGAATGTATGTGAAACATCACAGCACAGTTATGGCACATGGAAATCATAAGAAGGGTGGTTTATGGAGATAGGTGGGATGGACTGAGAGTAGTTGAGGGGTGGGTTTAAAAGCTCATGTTCTATAATAGTATTGACCAACAAATCTATGGATAGCAGCCTATAGCCTCAAACTGGACTCAGGGGTAGATGGAACATAGTAAATGTAAATCCGGGACACTCCAATTAGTATGATATGTTACATTTCATATGATATGTATTAATTTTTTTTTTTTATTTTTTTTATTTCACCTTTATTTAACCAGGTAAGCCAGTTGAGAACAGGTTCTCATTTACAACTGCGACCTGGCCAAGATAAAGCAAAGTAGTGCAATAAAAACAACAGAGTTACATAAGGGGTAAAAAAAAAACACAAAGTCAGAAATACAACATAAAATATATATACAGTGTGTGCAAATGTAGCAAGTTATGGAGGTAAGGCAATAAATAGGCTATAGTGCAGAATAATTACAATAGTATTAACACTGGAATGCTAGATGTGCAAGAGATTATGTGCAAATAGAGATACTGGGGTGCAAAAGAGCAAAATAAATAACAATATAGGGATGAGGTAGTTGGGTGGGCTAATTTCGGATGGGCTGTGTACAGGTGCAGTGATCGGTAAGGTGCTCTGACAACTGATGCTTAAAGTTATTGAGGGAGATAAGAGTCTCCAGCTTCAGAGATTTTTGCAATTCGTTCCAGTCATTGGCAGCAGAGAACTGGAAGGAATGGCGGCCAAAGGAGGTGTTGGCTTTGGGAATGACCAGTGAGATATACCTGCTGGAGCGCAGACTACGGGTGGGTGCTGCTATGGTGACCAATGAGCTAAGATAAGGCGGGGATTTGCCTAGCAGTGATTTATAGATGGCCTGGAGCCAGTGGGTTTGACGACGAACATGTAGTGAGGACCAGCCAACAAGAGCGTACAGGTCACAGTGGTGGGTAGTGTATGGGGCTTTGGAGACAAAACGGATGGCACTGTGATAGACTACATCCAATTTGCTGAGTAGAGTGTTGGAGGCTATTTTGTAAATTACATCGCCGAAGTCAAGGATCGGTAGGATAGTCAGTTTTACGAGGGCATGTTTGGCAGCATGAGTGAAGGAGGCTTTATTGCGAAATAGGAAGCCGATTCTAGATTTAACTTTGGATTGGAGATTCTTTATGTGAGTCTGGAAGTTGAGTTTACAGTCTAACCAGACACCTAGGTATTTGTAGTTGTCCACATACTCTAGGTCAGACCCGTCGAGAGTGGTGATTCTAGTCGGGTGGGCGGGTGCCAGCAGCGTTCGATTGAAAAGCATGCATTTAGTTTTACTAGTGTTTAAGAGCAGTTGGAGGCTACTGAAGGATTGTTGTATGGCATTGAAGCTCGTTTGGAGGTTTGTTAACACAGTGTCCAATGAAGGGCCAGATGTATACAAAATGGTGTCGTCTGCGTAGAGGTGGATCTGAGAGTCACCAGCAGCAAGAGCGACATCATTGATATACACGGAGAAAAGTGTCGGCCCAAGAATTGAACCCTGTGGCACCCCCATAGAGACTGCCATAGGTCCAGACAACAGGCCCTCCGATTTGACACACTGAACTCTATCTGAGAAGTAGTTGGTGAACCAGGCGAGGCAGTCATTTGAGAAACCAAGGCTATTTAGTCTGCCAATAAGAATGCGGTGGTTGACAGAGTCGAAAGCCTTGGCCAGGTCGATGAAGACGGCTGCACAGTACTGTCTATTATCAATTGCGGTTATAATATCGTTTAGGACCTTGAGCGTGGCTGAAGTGCACCCGTGACCAGCTCGGAAACCGGATTGCATAGCGGAGAAGGTACGGTGGTATTCGAAATGGTCGATGATCTGTTTGTTAACTTGGCTTTCGAATACTTTCGAAAGGCAGGGCAGGATGGATATAGGTCTGTAGCAGTTTGGATCTAGAGTGTCACCCCCTTTGAAGAGGGGGATGACCGCGGCAGCTTTCCAATCTCTGGGGATCTCAGACGTTATGAAAGAGAGGTTAAACAGACTAGTAATAGGGGTAGCGACAATTTCAGCGGCTAGTTTTAGAAAGAAAGGGTCCAGATTGTCTAGCCCAGCTGATTTGTAGGGGTCCAGATTTTGCAGCGCTTTCAAAACATCAGCTGTCTGAATTTGTGTGAAGGAGAAGCGGGGGGGGCATGGGCAAGTTGCAGCAGAGGGTGCAGAGTTGGTGGCCGGGTTAGTGGTAGCCAGATGGAAAGCATGGCCAGCTGTAGCAAAATGCTTGTTGAAATTCTCGATTATTGTAGATTTATCGGTGGTGATAGTGTTTCCTAGCCTCAGTGCAGTGGGCAGCTGGGAGGAAGTGCTCTTATTCTCCATGGACTTTACAGTGTCCCAAAACTTTTTGGAGTTAGTGCTACAGGATGCAAATTTCTGTTTGAAAAAGTTAGCCTTTGCTTTCCTGACTGCTTGTGTATATTGGTTCCTAACTTCCCTGAAAAGTTGCATATCGCGGGGGCTATTTGATGCTAATGCTGTACGCCACAGGATGTTTTTGTGCTGGTCAAGGGCAGTCAAGTCTGAGGAGAACCAGGGGCTATATCGGTTCTTAGTTCTGTATTTTTTGAATGGGGCATGTTTATTTAAGATTGAGAGGAAATTACTTTTAAGGAACAACCAGGCATCCTCTACTGACGGAATGAGATCTATATCCATCCAGGATACCTGGGCCAGGTCAATTAGGAAGGCCTCCTCGCTAAAGTGTTTTAGGGAGCGTTTGACAGTGATGAGGGGTGGTCGTTTGACCGCGGACCCGTTACGGACGCAGGCAATAAGGCAGTGATCGCTGAGATCCTGGTTGAAGACAGCTGAGGTGTATTTAGAGGGTATGTTAGTCAGGATGATATCTATGAGGGTACCCATGTTTACGGATTTAGGGTTGTACCTGGTAGGTTCGTTGATAATTTGCGTGAGGTTGAGGGCATCTAGCTTGGATTGTAGGATGGCTGGGGTATTAAGCATATCCCAATTTAGGTCACCAAGCAGTACAAACTCTGAGGATAAATGGGGGGCAATCAATTCACATATGGTGTCCAGGGCACAGCTGGGGGCTGAGGGGGGTCTGTAGCAAGCGGCAACAGTGAGAGACTTATTTCTGGAAAGGTGGATTTTTAGAAGTAGAAGCTCAAACTGTTTGGGCACAGACCTGGATAGTATGATAGAGCTCTGCAGGCTATCTCTACAGTAGATTGCAACTCCACCCCCTTTGGCAGTTCTATCTAGACGGAAAATGTTATAGTTGGGGATGGAAATTTCAGAATTTTTGGTGGCCTTCCTGAGCCAGGATTCAGACACTGCTAGAACATCAGGGTTGGCAGAGTGTGCTAACGCAGTGAATAACTCAAACTTAGGAAGTAGACTTCTGATATTTATGTGCAAGAAACCAAGACTTTTGCGATTACAGAAGTCATCAAATGATAGCGCCTGGGGAGTAGGAGTGATACTGAGGGCTGCAGGGCCTGGGTTAGCCTCTACATCACCAGAGGAACAGAGGAGGACTAGAATAAGGATACGGCTAAAGGCTTTAAGAACTGGTCTTCTAGTGCGTTGGGTACATAGAATAAAGGGGGCAGATTTCCGGGTGTTATAGAAAAGATTCAGGGCATTATGTACAGACAAGGATATGGAAGGATATGAGTAAAGTGGAGGTAAACCTGAGCGTTGGGTAACAATGAAAGAGATAGTATCTCTAGAGGCATAAATTGAGTCGGTCTGTGAGTGTATGGGGGGAGGGACAAAATAGCTATCTAAGGCAGGTTTAGCTAGGCTGGGGGGTCTACAGTGATATAGTACAATTAGAAATAACCGAAACAACAATAAACTAACCATGTTTGGGCTGAGGCTAAACATAAACAGGATGTAGTACCGTAAAAAGGAACAGTCCAGCAGATATCAGCTGTATAGCTGAGTTATCATAAGGTCCGGTGGTGAAGTACTAGTGAGTAAGAGGCTACAGCTAGCGGGCCAGGGCTAGCAGATGGATGGAATCTTCGTGGTTAACGTCGTAACCACATCAGACGATTTCGTCGGCAGACCAGTCGTGTAGGATCGGCGGGGCTCCGTGTCAATACTAGGTGTTCCCGTCCGGTTGACAGAGAGGTAGATAGCCGGGAGATGGGCCTAGCTCAGGATAATTAGCCAGACCACAGCGTCCGTTTTGTTGTAGCTAGCTGGTAGCGACGAATCCGGAGTTAAAGGTCCAGTGAATTCAGTGATTCCAGCGGAAAAACTGATATGTTCTGGGTCGATAACGCGCTGTGCAGACTGGCCGAATATCCGGTGATCAATGTCCAGTGATTAAAATTAATCCCGCAGAAAAAAATCCAATGTTCTGGGTGAAACACCGCTAGCTAAGGCTAATAGCAAGTAGCTAGTTAGCTGGCTAGCTGGCTAGCTAGTTTCACTGGAGATTCTAGATAAAAGGTAAGTCAATAATAGAATCCGTTCCACATTGAGTGAGGCGGGTTGCAGGAAAGTATATTTTGTAGAAGGATGAAAAGTCTGATAGGGAAATAGGTACGAAAAATACAAAAAAACAAGGTATTTACAGGCTATTTACAGACACACGACAATAACAGGACTGCACTACTTCGCCATCTTGGATTACTGATGGACATTTGTGGATGTCCATCATTCATTTTGTATGATATGTTACAAATTACAATTTGTTAGGTGGATGACGTTAGCTAGGCTAGGGTTTAGGATTAGGGGTTAAGGTTAGGGTTAAGGTTAAGGTTAGGGGTTAGGTTAAAGGGTTAAGGAAAGGGTTAGCTAACATGCTAAGTAGCTGCAAAGTAGCTAAAAAGTCAGTGATGAGATTCGACGTTCGGCTTATACGCCCACCCATTCATTGAAATGAATTATGCCTACTCGAATTTGCCTACATTAAGCATGAGCTGTCCATTTCAGACTGATTGTGCCGCGGCTGCTGCTTCAAGTTTCAGCACCACAATGTAAATTACTCCAATCTGGCTTATTGTGGAGTCAATAACTCTGATAAATACATCATGGGCATTTATTAAAACCAATTATAGTAGTAGCTAGGGTTGGGTGATATTACGATAGTAGGCTATCAGATATCGAAGATGATTGACAGCCATCGTCGATGGTGACAACGTCGTGATGTGACAGGCGATAAATAGCCTGTTTCAACTTGACTGGCACCACACAATAAACAGCTGACCGGGCATCCCACAGCAGGGCCATGCCAAGTGGCCTATTCCTTTGCTATAGCCTGCATAACCTTTTTCAATAAATATGTTATCAACAATTTACAGAATGCAAGAGAACAATGTAGACAGAGCTAAGATTTCTCTTTCAGTGTCAGATGATCTGGACCATATACACTACATAACCAAAAGTATGTGGACATTGCAAAATCATGGGCATTAATATGGAGTTGGTCACCCCTTTGCTGCTATAACAGCCTCCAATCTTCTGGTTGGCACTATGCATTGGGGCAGGTAGTGTTGTCCTGGCATCCGCCAAACCCAGATTCATCCGTTGGACTGCCAGATGGTGAAGCGTGATTCATCATTCCAGAGAAAGCGTTTCCACTGCTCCAGAGTCCAATGGCAGCGAGCTTTACACCACTCCAGCCGACACTTGGCATTGCGCATGGTGATCATAGGCTTTTGTGTGGCTGCTCGGCCATGGAAACCCATTTCATTAAGCTCCTGACGAACAGTTCTTGTACTGACGTTGCTTCCAGAGACAGTTTGGAACTCGGTAGTGAGTGTTGCAACCGAGGACAGACGGTTTTTACGCGCTATGCGCTTCAGCACTCGGCGGTCCCGTTCTGTGAGCTTGTGTGGACTACCACTTCACGGCTGAGCCGTTGTTGCTCCTAGACGTTTCCACTTCACAATAACAGCACTTACAGTTGACCGGGGCAGCTCTAGCAGGGCAGAAATTTGACAAACTGACTTGTTGGAAAGGTGGCATCCTGTGACAGTGCCATGTTGATAGTCACTGAGCTCTTCAGTAAGGCCATTCTACTGCCAATGTTTGTCTATGGATATTGCATGGCTGTGTGCTCGATTTTATACTCCTGTCAGCAGTGGGTGTGGCTGAAATAGCCAAATCCACTAATTTGAACGGGTGTCCACATACTTTTGTATATATAGTGTACAATGTTCCCTGAAATTTAATTTCTCTGAGCAAATTTCTGGTCTACTGAGCGCAAACTTCAACGTTGTGAAAATTCTGTGCAACTTTACATTTACTGTGAACACTGAGGCTGTACCCGCTTTACGTTACAGTTTTTACAGTGGTCAAGTAGGCTACTATGGCTATTTGATCATAATGTATGCCTACCAGAGTGGCCTACCATCAAAAACAATTGAGAAAATGCATCCCATAACATTTTAACATGGAAATAGCTGTTCTATCATTCAGCCTACTGAAGGGTTCAGGAGGCATCTACTCATGTTGTAAACACAGTCCAGTTCAAAGTGAATGGCACAGATCCATATATGGCAATGGTCTATTGCATATAGGCCTACTGCAGCTCTGATTGGTTATAGCGCACCGGTCTGTGTAATACAATTCTACTCCCCCAAAAATATTTTGCATAGTTAGTTTTGCAAACTAAGTCTTGCATAGTTAGAGGGAACATTGGCAATAGCCTAAGCCTATTTTTAAAAAGATATATAGCGGACGCTCCAGTGTCTAATTCATTTATTTTCTCCCCATTTGTTATGAAAATGTCTTCAGCTTTTGTGCATGCTGGCTTTCTCCCGCCGTGCTAATTAATGAGCAAACAATTAATTTATCTAACAGAGTTTTTTGTTTTTGAATAACCTAAAAGCATGATAGGCTTGAGGTAATAATGAGAGAGGTAGAACAAACAATACCAAGATAGAAAAATCAAACGATAGTTTGAACGAAGCTCACAATTGAGCAAAATTTAGACTATTATAAAATAAATTGTGCATTCATCCCTCCTCCTTGCCGTTGTGAACCAAATGGCCAAAAACCAAATCCTACCCAGCCAACATTTCCATGTGGGGCCCATATGGGTTAATGAAGGGCTGTTCCACGGGCCCCATGAGGGAAACCCAACAGGGACCCACAGATTTGTGTACTCAGCATCCAAGTTGGCCCCACATGTGGTTGCCATGTTGGAATATGTGGATTCATTTTGGGCTTCTTGAGGGACTCCAATGTTTAGTTACCCTTTAACCCATAAGAGTCTAAGCCCTGTCTAAGCTGGGGGGGGGGATATATAAGCTATATGGAATTGTTTTAAGAAGGTCATACCAAGAATCATTTAGCTATTTGATTATTTGATGAAAAAATGTTTTGGCCTTACTGCTATTAGCCCATACAAACACATTGAATAACACATTCACTACATGGAACAACAGGCCCCCAAAAAATGATCAAAGGGAAGTTTATTCTGACGTGTCTGTCCTATGTCTGAGAGATATAAGAAAGATCAGGAAACTTTTAACCCCTAATGTTTTGGCACTAAACAGTCAATGCCCTGTCTAAGTCGGGGGAACCCGGTTGGGGGTGGCGGGGGGTGGGGGGTTGACTAAGCTATATGGAATAATTTTAAGAAGGTCATACCAAGGATCATTTTGCTATTTGATTTAGGATTTTAAGACCCCTTGAAGTATATTTTTTATACTCGACCCAGATTCTTGGTCGAGAGCCAGACCCGATCCCCCGGTACAAAGACGGGGGCCTCTCTGCGGTGGCCTTCTGACGACGCACGGCACATTGGAGGTGAACGTGGGCAGCATCCCACGTCTCCTCCACGCGCCGAAACCAGTCATCCACCGCAGGAGCCTCGGTCTGGCTCTGTTGCCACGGTGCCAGAACCGGTTGGTAACCTATAATACACTGGAAAGGCGTTAGGTTATTGGAGGAGTGACGGAGAGAGTTCTGGGCATATTCTGCCCATGGCAAGAACACCGACCACTCCCCCGGCCGGTCCTAGCAGTATGACCGCAGGAACCTACCCACGTCCTGATTTACCCGTTCCACCTGCCCATTAATCTCGGGGTGGAACCCAGAGGTCAGGCTGACCGAGACCCCCAGACGTTCCATGAACGCCTTCCAGACCTTGGACGTGAACTGGGGACCTCGGTCAGACACTATATCCTCTGGTACCCCGTAGTGCCGGAAGACGTGTGTAAACAGGGCCTCCGCAGTTTGCAGAGCCGTGGGGAGACCGGGCAGAGGAAGGAGGCGGCAGGCTTTAGAAAAGCGGTCCACAACGACCAGGATGGTGGTGTTACCTTGGGAGAGGGGAAGATCACTCCCTACTGTTATTTTATTTTACTGCTGCTCTTTAATTATTTGTTATTTTTATTTTTTACTCATCTATTTTTTACTTAACACTTATTTTTCTTAAAACTGCATTGTTGGTTAAGGGCTTGTAAGTAAGCATTTCACTGTAAGGTCCACACCTGTTATATTCGGCGCATGTGGCAAATACAATTTGATTTGATTTGATGTGAGATGCAGAAGTGCGACATTGGCGGATGTGATGTATTGAGACGTATCTGATGCCAATTATTTTGTATGCCATATCGATCCCTGCACAGGGGCCCCAAGTTTTAAGCCTACATGGGTTGAAGAATGGTTTTAACATGTGGGCCCCAAATAGGATAGCCACTTAGGACCCACAAAGTTGTGTTCTCAGTATCCATGTTGGCCCCACAGATGGTTGCCATGCTGGGCTTTATGTGGGTTCATGTTGGGCTTATTGAGGGACTTCAGTGGGCAAATGTGTTATAACCCACATGGGCCCCAGGTTTTTGCCCGGGAGGGTTAAAAAAGGGTTAACACTTGGGCCCACAATTAGGATAACCACAAGGGATCCACAAGGTTTTGTCCTCAGTATCCACATACTTACGTTTATGTGGGTTAATGTTGGGCTTCATAAGACCTAGTCCACGTGTCAAACTCATTCCACGGAGGGGCGAGTGGAATTATTTTAAGGAGTTCATACCAAGTGTCACGCCCTGGCTCTGGGGACTCTAGTATGTTGAGCCAGGGTGTGAGTTTTCATGTGTGTTATTCTAGTTGTTGTATATCTTTGTTGGCCAGGGTGGCTCCCAATCAGAGACGGCTGTAGCTCGTTGTCTCTGATTGGGAGTCATACTTAGGTAGCCGTTAGGCATTCATTCGTTGTGGTTTCTTGTTCCGTGTTGGTTTGTGTATGTAACCAGGGACGTCACGTTTTCGTTTTGTTTATTTTGTCTATATATCGCCTAATAAAGAATATGTTCGCATTCAACGCTGCGCCTTGGTCCTCCTCTCTCACCGACGATCGTGACAGAAGAAACCACCAAGACTGGACCAAGCAGCGTGTCCAGGAGTCATCGCCAGGGAGATCTCTAGCAGATCTCCTTCGCCTCCTCGACTGGGTCAAGCCGGGTGAGGAAGAGAAGGGCTTGACATGGAAGCAGAAGGGCGAAAGGCTGGCGAGGGACATGGAGACCTGGTCCACGGGTAGGAGAAACGGCCAGAAAATTTTTAGGGGGGGGCTAACGCCGTGGACGACGGGCCAGCAGGAGACCGCGGCAGAGCGGCCCAGCGGGTTGGCAGAGGAGGCCGCCAGGTTACGGGGGCCACTGGTCGAAGAGGGGATGGAAGGTGTAGAGGCACGGCGAGAGGTACTGGGGTGTGTTACCAGTCCGGTCCGGCCCATTCCAGATCCCTGCGTAGGACCAGTGGTGTGTGTCCCCAGTACGGTCCGGCCTGTTCCTGCTCCCCGTACCAGGCCAATGGTGTGCGTCGTCAGCCCGGATCGGCCCGTTCCTGCTCCCCGCACCAAGTCAGTGGTGCGCTTCGTCAGCCCGGCTCGGCCCGTTCCTGCTCCCCGCACCAAGTCAGTGGTGCGCTTCATCAGCCCGGCTCGGCCCGTTCCTGCTCCCCGCACCAATTCAGTGGTGCGCTTCGTCAGCCCGGCTCGGCCCGTTCCTGCTCCCCGTACCAGGCCAATGGTGTGCGTCGTCAGCCCGGCTCGGCCCGTTCCTGCTCCCCGCACCAAGTCAGTGGTGCGCTTCGTCAGCCCGGCTCGGCCCGTTCCTGCTCCCCGCACCAAGTCAGTGGTGCGCTTCGTCAGCCCGGCTCGGCCCGTTCCTGCTCCCCGCACCAAGTCAGTGGTGCGCTTCGTCAGCCCGGCTCGGCCCGTTCCTGCTCCCCGCACCAAGTCAGTGGTGCGCTTCGTTAGCCCGGCTCGGCCCGTTCCTGCTCCCCGCACCAAGTCAGTGGTGCGCTTCGTCAGCCCGGCTCGGCCCGTTCCTGCTCCCCGCACCAAGTCAGTGGTGCGTTTCGTCAGCCCGGTTCGGCCCGCTCCTGCTCCCCGCACCAAGTCAGGGGAGCGTTTCGTCAGCCCGGCTCGGGCCGTTCATGCTCCCCACACCAAGCCAGTGGTGTGCGTCGTCAGTCCGGCACAGCCCGTGCCTGTTCCACTGGTGCCTGGTTCAGCACGGGTCAGCTGCTTCACACCGGAGCTAGAGCAATCCGCTCCACCAGTGTGCAGTCCAGCTCCGGTCAGCAGGGCCAGACCGGACCAGGGGTACTTTGGGGGGTTAGAGAGCGAGTGGGGATCATGCCCGGAGCCGGATCCGCCGCCAAGGCGGAGTGCCCACCCGGTCCCTCCCCTGTGGTATTTGGTTGGCGTGGTCGGAGTCCGCGCCTTTAGGGGGGGGTACTGTCACGCCCTGGCTCTGGGGACTCTAGTATGTTGAGCCAGGGTGTGAGTTTTCATGTGTGTTATTCTAGTTGTTGTATATCTTTGTTGTCCAGGGTGGCTCCCAATCAGAGACGGCTGTAGCTCGTTGTCTCTGATTGGGAGTCATACTTAGGTAGCCGTTAGGCATTCATTCGTTGTGGTTTCTTGTTCCGTGTTGGTTTGTGTATGTAACCAGGGACGTCACGTTTTCGTTTTGTTTATTTTGTCTATATATCGCCTAATAAAGAATATGTTCGCATTCAACGCTGCGCCTTGGTCCTCCTCTCTCACCGACGATCGTGACACCAAGGATCATTTTGCTATTTGATTTTGAATTTTAAGACCTCTTGAAGTATCAAAAAAATAAACATCAGGAATTATGTTTATTTTATTTTATTTTATTTGTTACATGTATTTAACCCCTTATTTTTGGTACTAAACAGTCTCCATATATACTTCCATTCATTTTTTCAAATGGTACTCGGGGACCTTCAGATGAGTCTTGTGAGGCCTGTTAGCGTCCTAGAGCAAAACAATGTATGTGTTTGTGAGAGTCTCACCTTTCCACAGAGGGGTCATATTTGTGTGTAGCACAAACTGTTCGGACGCTACAGACAGAAGATGGCATATCGGCTGTACTGAAATCAGACCACCATCGTGTTGCCCTAGTGCACGTGTCAAACTCATTCCACGGAGGGCCGAGTGTCTGCAAATTTTTCTCTCTTGTACTTGATTGATGAATTAAGGTCACAAATTAGTAAGGAACTCCCACCACCTGGTTGTCTAGGTCTTAATTGAAAGGAAAAACCAAAAACCATTAGACACTAGGCCCTCCATAAAATTACTTTGACACCCCTGCCCTAGTGGTTTACCCAAATGGGTTACATCTGGGTAAAGGATTGTGTGTAGTGAGATCTATATGGGCAATAAGTAGGCTGTGAATGTGATTTTCAATTTGGCTGCCCACCTGGGAGCAACCTGGGTTTGTTCTCAGTCTCCATGCAGGCCCCAGTGGTTGCTGCCCAAGCAAGCTTTCGAAAGAGATGGCAAAAGCAGTTTCTTTCAAAAATAAGTACATGTTTATTTATAGTACTTTTTAAAAAGTATTATTTTTCAATCTTTATTTCAACAGGGAAGTCATATTGAGACTAAACACTCTTTTGCAAATGAGCCCTGCACAGTACAAAAATGAACACATCAATAGGGAAGTATAAACATAAATATACACATTAAATACACATTAAGATACAAAACACATTTTTCATTATAAAAATCCTCTGTCAGCTGTCTAAATTGCCCTAGGGACACCAAAGCATTCAATTGAAACGTCTTTTGGAGATTATTCCAAACATAGGGTGCAAGGAAGTTAAAGGCTTAGTCGTACTACCACAGGTGGAGTCTACACAAATGATCATCAGGTTTGAGAAAGGATACAAAGATGGTTAAACCAGCTGTGATCTTCAACAACTTCAACAGTATGAAAACACTTATAAACAGTTTCACCGCCGTCACCATTTTGGAAAGGATGGAACAAATTATGATGATTAAAGCTGCAATATGTAGCTTTTTGGGCGACCCGACCAAATTCACATAGAAATGTCAGTTATAGATCTGTCATTCCCATTGAAAGCAAGTCTAAGAAGCAGTAGATCTGTTCTATCTGTGCAATTTCTATGCTTCCCGTTCTTAAGTTTAGATTTTGCGTCTTTTACTTTCGGTTTTGTGCACCAGCTTCAAACAGCTAAAAATACAATATTTTTGCTTATGGAACATGTATTTCACAGCTGTTTAGATGGTACAATGATTCTCTATACTATACTTTCTTGTTTTGTCACATAAACTGAAATTAGGCTATTACTATTAGAAACGTTGCAACCAGGAAATGACGGAGCAATTTCTGCATAGTGCATCTTTAAATGACAGACAAAAGGTTTTGGCAGAAGGATCGTATTTGACAATGGTGGCAAACAGAAACTCTCTTGTGAATCACCATATTTTGACTTGTGGCGTCTTGTTTAGATAAAGAGTATATTTTTTGTCAAAATATATTCTTGAATATCCCGAGTCAAGTCTGTGAGACAATTGGAACGGATGGTACATCTTGAGGTGGATGGAAAATTTTCAACTTTTGGGAGGCAAAAACACATCATTTTTTAGCAATGGAATGATCAGCATCCAACACAGAGATGAGGTGTTTGTGTTTTCTCACATTTGGAAATGGGGGAGCAGTAGGAGGGGCTCAAGGATATATTACTTCCATTATCACCACTTCCAGTAATCTTTTTCATGTCAGTTTTCTTCTTCCCCCTTCACTATTTTAGAGCTGAACAGTTGTTGGCCATGCTTTCTGTTTTGCCTGTAACTAGTTTGCGAGGTTACATTTTTTATCTTGACAATATCACTTGTATTTTGATTGCAGCAAACTCCAAAAAGAGAATGTCGGTTATCCTTCCCAGATAGCATTGCTCTGTAATTACTGCCAAGCAGCGGAGACAAGCGTGTGAAAAATCCCCTCCATCTCCCAGAATATATTGTGTTTGGTGTCTTGTGTCCAAAAAGGCCATGAAGGGTAGGTAGGGCTCTCTACATTTCTCTCTCAATGGACAGCCGTGGGTGTTCAGGGTGTTCAGACAAAGTTCAGGTGCAATATACATGATATAGGCCTATGATCTTTCCTTACCGCTTGATAAGAAACAAGTGTTTTGATAGAGGTTGGGTTACCCACTATTTGGCAGTGACTGTGGATCTGCTGTCACTGGGGCTGCCCTTCTCCAGGCCTATCATCCAGTCCTGTCATCTGTGTTCAATCTGATGGTTAAGCCATGTCTCAGCTGCCTGCTGCCTGGTCTGCGCGTTACAGAACCCTAACCCCTGTAATGGTTTGATCAGAGGGTGAATTATAGTCTGCAGCAGCCCACTGACCCCTAGGAGATATCACACTGCTCCCTGTGGGACTCACTCCTCTCCCTGATAGGACACAGCCAAGCCAATCTGCTCGCGATTCAAGCCATGTGAACAAAACCATTAAACTAGATAACCCACCTCAGATCTTTTGCAGAACAAAGTTCATGCATCATGTGGTATTGGTGATTTTTTTATATCTTCTTCTTCTTCTTCTTCTTCTTCTTCTTCTTCTTCAGATGCAAGACAAGACAAGAGTGACAACAAACAAACAAACACTTTATTTCAGTTCACAAACACTTCACCATCAATTGAGCACGCCTCATTGATGGGATGTGGACATGCAAACACTCCCTAACATAAACACAAATATGTTTAATAGCTATTGTGGCATCCTGATGGCTGTCATACTGCTGTATTTGCGGTCCAACACACACAAACACATGGAGATGGTGCTAAAGTAAAGTGTCAGTACGGTTCCTTTTACAACACAAATGTTTGTCCATTTACAATATAACTCATCTCGGCACCCAGAACCAAATCTTGCGTTTGCACTGGCTGCTGGTCATTTTTTGTCTGTTAAAGCTACATAATAGACTACAGTAAAACAGACATTATGTCAATCAAACTAGAGCAGCTGAACTGTACAACACTGCAGCCTATAGTGGAGCAGTAGAGTAGAGTTCACCATCTCATCTCTGTAGTGTGTTCTTTCCACCTGTTAGCCATCAGAGCTGTGTGCTTCTCGTTGATCAGGCCTGACTCTTGGCACACAGATGCTGCTCTCTTTTCTTTGCCGCCAATATATTTCTCTCTCTCTCTCTCTCTCTCTCTCTCTCTCTCTCTCTCTCTCTCTCTCTCTCTCTCTCTGTCTCTCTCTCTCTGTCTCTTTTAATTTCTTCTTCTTCAGCTCTTTCGCTCTCTCTCTCTCTGTTTATCTCTCTCCCTCTCTCTCCGCTTAGGGCTCCAGCGCTCTCTCTGCGGCTTGCCTGTGTATATATTGCATAGCTTGTATAAGTAACTCAACTACTGTACTGTAATTGCCTGCAATGTCTTCCATAAGGGCCCATTGTAGTATGCCATTGTAGCCTTCTTCTCTGGTTTGTCTCACAGCTCCAGAACAGCCCCCAAACAGCCCCCTGTGAATAGCGGAACATGTTGACTGCATTATACTGAGCCCCACTTTTTTGTTTTTACTCAGCATTTTTTCAAGGTTCTCAATTCAATTATTTGTGCATTGCGTATGTACACAGTCACGGATCCCTCCCGTACAAAGGCAATCATATAGACATGGTGGAGGGTGGTATACAACTAGACACACACAGTAAGTGGTATTGTTCCCGTAGGGGCTGTATGGAATGAGTTACGCCTGCTGGACACAACGGCAACACTGGAACTTTTAAATTGTTAATTGCCCAAAACAAAATGCTCATGCTGCACGTGAAACATATTATGCGGTGCCTGTCACTTTGACATGAGCAGCATTGGGTTCTGACTAGGGTTGCAAAATTCCCGGGAACTTTCAATAAATTCCCTGATTTTCCCGAATCCCAGAATCAGCAGGGAATTACCAGGAAATCCTTAATCCTCCAACCAGGATTTCTGGAAAACAAGGGAATTTATTGAAAGTTCCCGGAATTTTGCAACCTTGGTTCTGACTAATGACGTCCCTGTAGACAAAGCAACATGATCAATTAAATGCATTTCAACATAAAATGTTGTAGTCCTGGCTGTATACAATAACTAAGATACATCTGTCTAGGGTCAAGCAACCTCTGTTTTTGTCTGTGACATTGAGTTTTATTATGTTTTTAGGAATGTATTATACCTAGCATGTTGAGGGCCTATTGTCAAAGCCAAGCCGGATATACAAAATGGAAGACCCCTACCCAACTGGTCTCAGTTCAGTTAAACTGAACATGGGGTACAATACAGCAAGCCAGTTGGCATGTAATTTGTGTCAATGTTAACATTACTGCCGATATCCCACTAGAGTCTGGAGAGGATATAGGGACAGAGAATGCATATTACTTTCACACCCTGGCTAATACAAAGACACAACTTACTCTTATTATTGCCAATATGGGCATTCAGTTGTAACTCTCTATGTTCTCAACCTGTCCAACTCTCGATCATTAATGATATATCTCTGTCTTTTATGTTCTGCCTTTTTGTAAATATGTTGCTGTTTATGGCCAGCTGTGAAGTGTTGGCATCTGATATCATGTGTATTTTTACTGCTTTGCTGGCTATAGGATGGTCGTAAAGTCAATGAGTGAACAAATTAAATCATGGCTCTGGGAATCAGAGTCCTGCTTAAGGCAGAAACAACAAGTCCCTCCCTGCCTGTTGACTAAGTAGGCACTGACACAGGGGCTGTGACAGAAATGTCAACCTATTCTTTAAATAGTGGACTACTCCAGGCCTCATAGGACTCTGGTCAAAAGTAATGCACTTACTTTTGTCCCTAGCAGGACAACAACCCCAAAAACACATCAAAAAGCTCCCTGGAATGGTTCAAGAAGAAGTGCTGGACTGTTCTGAAGTGGCCAGAGAAGAGTCCAGATCTGAATCACATTCATAATCTATGGTGAGAGCTGAAAATAGCAGTTGATGGAGGGCACTCCTCAAACATTAAAGAATTAGAGCAGTTTGCTGCTGAAAGGTGGGCCAAATTGCCTGTAGAAAGGTGCAGCAAGCTAATTGTTGGCTACGAGAAGCATTTGTATGGAGTTATCTTGGCCAAAGCTGTGTAACCAAGTACCAGCTCCGGAGTGTCAATCATTTTTCCCATGCCATTTGTCTTTATTTTCTAAATTAAAATCGTAAACATAACTTTACAAAAATAAAATTGGTTCTGCAATGTTGGAAATCCAATACGGTTTTTCAATTTCAACTTATTTTAGAAGAAATGGTGAATCCTTTAAGAAAAGTGCAAGGGTGCCAATATATTTTTGATGCAACTGTATAAGGAATATGGTGCCATTTCAGCACTATATAGGCAATAGGGTGCCATTTCCTACGCCCCCTTGAGAACAAACAGTGGAGTTCATTATAGAGAGGCTCTGTGTTGTCAAAAAAAAAATTGTTCGGAAGGTGGGGGTATGGATGTGGGTACTCAGACCCGCGAGCAACTGCGGCCTCCCATGATGAGTTCAGATTTTTTGTTGTCCCCATCAAAGTTGCCCATCCCTGTCCTGGAGGGACTGACTTAGTATTGTGCTTTGTTTTCTCTCTGCAATGCATATGCAGTGTCCACAGATCTGTGGGGATTTAGGTGTCTTCCAGCACTAAGACAAGTCTAAGAAGCTGCTGCACTGATCAATGAACTCATCTCCAGTCCCTCTCCTAATTGACAGCATTTCCATGGAGGACAAGAGGGTGGCAGTGGATAGGGAGGGAGAGAGAGATGCTTTATGGGAGCTTTCTAAGTATTTACTGAGCATTTCCTGGGCCTCCTCCAGATGTGTGTGTTTGGGCCAGTGGGGCTCACAGCTGCTCATCTCTCTCACTCACTTCCTCTCTCTCTCTCTCTCTCTCTCTCTCTCTCTCTCTCTCTCTCTCTCTCTCTCTCTCTCTCTCTCTCTCTCTCTCACACACTCTTTCTCTATCTCTCTCACTCTCTCTCGCACTCTCTCTCTCTCTCCGCCTCAGATATCAAGCTCTCAAAGGGAGCTCTCAGTTCTCTACAGTGAGCCAATGACGCAAAACACACTCAATAAACACCGTGTGATGCGTGTTTAATGTGAGTGACTGATGATTGACTGATGTGTGTATGTTTCTGCTCTTGTCACCGCGAGGAAGGTGCGGCCAGCAGCCAGCCAGCGTGGAGCCACCAATCACCCCCCCCCCCCCCCTAAGGTTATTATAGCTGGTGGTTGTGGGGAGATGGATGGTTGTCGAAAACTGTTGCTGAAAAACAGCAAGTGAGAGAACAAGGGTAAGTTCACATATACAGGGCATTCGGAAAGTATTCAGACCCATTGACTTTTTCCACATTTTGTTACGTTAAGGCCTTATTCTAAAATGCATTAAATAAACATTTTTCTTCATCAATATACACAGAATACCACACAATGACAAAGCAAAAACAGGTTTTTAGTAAAAAATAAAAAACATATATACGTAATTTACATAAGTATTCAGACCCTTTGCTATGAGACTCAAAATTGAGCTCAGGTGCATCCTGTTTCCATTGATCATCCTTGAGGTGTTTCTACAACTTGATTGGAATCCACCTGTGGTAAATTCAATTGATTGGACATGATTTGGAAAGGCACACACCTGTCTATATAAACTCCCACAGTTGACAGTGCATGTCAGATCAAAAACCAAGCCATGAGGTCAAAGGAATTGTCCGTAGAGCTCCGAGACAGGATTGTGTCGAGGCACAGATCTGGGGAAGGGTACCAAAAAACGTATACAGCACTGAAGGTCCCAAAGAACACAGTGGCCTCCATCATTCTTAAATGGAAGAAGTTTGCAACCATCAAGACTCTTCCTAGAGCTGGCCGCCCGGCCAAACTGAGCAATCGGGGGAGAAGGGCCTTGGTCAGGGAGGTGACCAAGAACCCGATGGTCACTCTGACAGAGATCCAGAGTTCCTCTGTGGAGATGGGAGAACCTTCCAGAAGGACAACCATCTCTGCAGCACTCCACCAATCAGGCCTTTATGGTAGATTGGCCAGACAGAATCCACACCTCAGTAAAAGGCACATGACAGCCCACTTGGAGTTTGCCAAAAGGCACCTAAAGGACTCTCAGACCATGAGAAACAAGATTCTCTGGTCTGATGAAATCAACATTGAACTCTTTGGCCTGAATGCCAAGCACCACGTCTGGAGGAAACCTGGCACCATCCCTACAATGAAGCATAGTGGTGGCAGCATCATGCTGTGGGGATATTTTTCAGCGGCAGGGACCGGGAGACTTGTCAGGATTGAGGGAAAGATGAACGGAGCAAAGTACAGAAAGATTCTTGATGAAAACCTGCTCCAACCACTCAAGACCTCAGACTGGGGCGAAGCTTCACCATCCAACAGGACAATGACCCTAAGCACACAGCCAAGACAATGCAAGAGTGGCTTCGGGACAAGTCTCTGAATGTCCTCGAGTGGCCCAGCCAGACCCCAGACTTGAACCCGATCGAACATCTCTGGAGAGACCTGAAAATAGCTGTACAGCGATGCTCCCCATCCAACCTGACAGAGCTTGAGAGGATCTGCAGAGAAGAATGGGAGAAACTCCCCCAATCATTTGTTTATTTAGTTTACCTTTATTTTAACTAGGCAAGTCAGTTAAGAACAAATTCTTATTTACAATGACGGCCTACACCAGGCAAACCTGGACGACGCTGGGCCAATTTGTGCGCCGCACAATGGGATACAGGTGTGCCAAGCTTGTAGTGTCATACCCAAGAAGACTTGAGTGTGTAATCACTACCAAAGGTGCTTCAACAAAGTACTGAGGAAAGGGTCTGAATACTTATGTAGATTTGATATTTCAGTTTTTTATTTGTAATACATTTGCAAAAATGTCTTTAAACCTGTTTTTGCTTTGTCATTGTGGTGTATTGTGTGTAGAAAAGAAAAAAAACGTTAATCAATTAGGCTGTAGCAAAATGTGGAAAAATGTGGAAAAAGTTAAGGGGTCTGAATACTTTCCGAATGCACTGTAAATAGATCCCAAGATTTACACCCATTGGTTGAGAGAAAGGAAGGTGATAATTGGAAGAGTGATCCCATAGGTCAAACAGCAAGAGTGAGGAATATGCATTATTGTGCCATGCTTATATGCTATACAGTGAGGGAAAAAAGTATTTGATCCCCTGCTGATTTTGTACGTTTGACCACTGACAAAGAAATGATCAGTCTATAATTTTAATGGTAGGTTTATTTGAACAGTGAGCGACAGAATAACAACAAAAAATTCCTGAAAAACGCATGTCAAGAATGTTATAAATTGATTTCCATTTTAATGAGGGAAATAAGTATTTGACCCCCTCTCAATCAGAACGATTTCTGGCTCCCAGGTGTCTTTTATACAGGTAACGAGCTGAGATTAGGAGCACACTCTTAAAAGGAGTGCTCCTAATCTCAGCTTGTTACCTGTATAAAAGACACCTGTCCACAGAAGCAATCAATCATTCAGATTCCAAACTCTCCACCATGGCCAAGACCAAAGAGCTCTCCCAGGATGTCAGGGACAAGATTGTAGACCTACACAAGGCTGGAATGGGCTACAAGACCATCGCCAAGCAGCTTGGTGAGAAGGTGACAACAGTTGGTGCGATCATTCGCAAATGGAAGAAACACAAAAGAACTGTCAATCTCCCTTGGCCTGGGGCTCCATTTAAGATCTCACCTCGTGGAGTTGCAATGATCATGAGAACGGTGAGGAATTAGCCCAGAACTACACGGGAGGATCTTGTCAATGATCTCAATGCAGCTGGAACCATAGTCACCAAGAAAACAATTGGTAACACACTACGCCGTGAAGGACTGAAATCCTGCAGCGCCCGCAAGGTCCCCCTGCTCAAGAAAGCACATATACAGGCACGTTTGAAGTTTGCCAATGAACATCTGAATGATTCAGAGGAGAACTGGGTGAAAGTGTTGTGGTCAGATGAGACCAAAATTGAGCTCTTTGGCATCAACTCAACTCGCCGTGTTTGGAGGAGGAGGTATGCTGCCTATGACCCCAAGAACACCATCCCCACCGTCAAACATGGAGGTGGAAACATTATGCTTTGGGGGTGTTTTTCTGCTAAGGGGACAGGACAACTTCACCGCATCAAAGGGACGATGGACGGGGCCATGTACCGTCAAATCTTGGGAGAGAACCTCCTTCCCTCAGCCAGGGCATTGAAAATGGGTCGTGGATGGGTATTCCAGCATGACAATGACCCAAAACACACGGCCAAGGCAACAAAGGAGTGGCTCAAGAAGAAGCACATTAAGGTCCTGGAGTGGCCTAGCCAGTCTCCAGACCTTAATCCCATAGAAAATCTGTGGAGGGAGCTGAAGGTTCGAGTTGCCAAACGTCAGCCTCGAAACCTTAATGACTTGGAGAAGATCTGCAAAGAGGAGTGGAACAAAATCCCTCCTGAGATGTGTGCAAACCTGGTGGCCAACTACAAGAAACGTCTGACCTCTGTAATTGCCAACAAGGGTTTTGCCACCAAGTACTAAGTCATGTTTTGCAGATGGGTCAAATACTTATTTCCCTAATTAAAATGCAAATCAATTAATAACATTTTTGACATGCGTTTTTCTGGATTTTATTGTTGTTATTCTGTCTCTCACTGTTCAAATAAACCTACCATTAAAATTATAGACTGATCATGTCTTTGTCAGTGGGCAAACGTATGGGCTATATCTCTATATTGCCTACATCTATTTTACCTAGCAGCTGATATGGCAATATGTTGAAACACAAACACAAACTTGTCGAAGGGAAGTGAAGGTCTTTGAAAAAGTAGGGACAGGGGCTCTATCCTTAAACTCAAACTTCATTGGACTGTTTATATGCTCATGCTCCAATTTGTCTGAGGCTCAAAATTGTTATCAGATATGATATCCTCTGTGGCCCATACTTCAGCTTGTAAACAATAGGCACACAGGACTGGATGTAAGGCAGGTAAATATATAATTGAAGAGATTAACATGGAGGAAATTAAAGGAAAATGATAACCAGGCTACAGATTGGCCCTGCAGGAACAGAGTCCCCCCTTGGGCTTGAGGATCGGGGTCACTCTTTCTCTAAGCTACTAACAGGTCTGGTTACAATACAAACCACTGGTCCCATATTCCTAAAACATCTCAGCACCACCATATAACCATATTCATTATGATCTGAAAGGGAAAACCAACCCTAGATCAGTACTCCTACTCTGAGACACTTTTTTTTATGAATACAGGCCCTGATCTATAAAGGCTTCAGCAGGCCCTGAGGTTATTATATAAGAATGCTTCTTCACCACTAAGCTATGAGTGAGATTACTACTACTTACGGCAGCAACAATGCAGGCATTGTCAATAACTTGACTTCTTGGCTTCTCTAAGCAGATGGCTGCTGCTTTGTTAATGTATGTTATGTGTGAGTGAGTGGGTGAGTGTGGGTTGAGTGTGTCACAGCTGAGGGCTGATTGGGGTAATTGTGTAAGGGATAGCTAGGGTGACCACATTTAAAATACCCAAATGCGGGACAACAGGATGATTTTGTGGGACAGTGTAGCCTACATGAATACTGGCTGCATTCTTCACGTTTTACCAGTGAAACTTCCAAACTGCATCTGCATGCCAATAATTTGATCTCAATCCGTTTCATGGGAATATGCATTTAGATTTTGTTCAATTACTTTTTCATGAGCAAATTAGAGCATATGGTGTTAACAAACTACAGTGCCTTCAGAAAGTATTCACACCCCTTGACTTTTTCCACATTTTGTTGTGTTACAGCCTGAATTTTAAATGGATTACATTTAGATTTTGTGTCACTGGCCTGCACACAATACCCCATAATGTCAAAGTGGAATTATGTTTTTCGAAATGTTTATAAGTATTTAATCCCATTTGCTATGGCAAGCCTAAATAAATTCAGGAGTAAATACATTTTTGAATGACTACATTATCTCTGTACTCCACACATACAATTATCTGTAAAGTCCCTCAGTCGAGCAGTGAATTTCAAACACAGATTCAACCACAAAGACCAGGATTTTCCAATACCCCACAAAGAAGGGCACCTATTGGTAAATAAAATAAAATAAAATAAAAAGTTGACAGCACCCCTACCCCAAAACATCTTCCCACGGCCATGCCGCTCAGGGATTTCACCATGAGGCCAATAGTGACTTTAAAACAGAGTTAGAGTTGAATGGCTGTGATAGGAGAAAACAACATTGTAGTTACTCCACAATACTAACCTAAATGACACAGTGAAAAGAAGGAAGCCTGTACAGAATACAAATATTCCAAAACATGCATCATGTTTGCAATAAGGCACTAAAGTAAAACTGCAAAAAATTTAGCAAGGAAATTAACTTCTTGCCCTTAATAAGAAGAATTATGTCTGGTGCAAATCCAACATAACACATCACTGAGTACCACACTTCATATTTTCAAGCATGGTCGTGGCTGCATTATGTTATGGGTATGCTTGTCATTGGCAAGGGAGTTTTTTTGGGGGGATCAAAAGAAACAATAGCACAGGCAAAATCCTAGAGGAAAACCGTTCAGTCTGATTTCCAACAGACACTGGGAGACAAATTCACCTTTCAGCAGGACAATAACCTAAAACACAAGGCCAAATATGCACTGGGGTTGCTTACCAAGCGACATTGAATGTTCCGGAGTGGCCTAGTTACAGTTTTGACTTCAATCGGCTTGAAAATCCATAGCAAGACATTAAAATGGCAGTCTAGTGTAAGGGTTGGGGTGAGGTGTGACCCAGGTGCAGTGCAGGATATACAGTGGGGAAAAGTATTTAGTCAGCCACCAATTGTGCAAGTTCTCCCACTTAAAAAGATGAGAGAGGCCTGTAATTTTCATCATAGGTACACGTCAACTATGACAGACAAAGAGAGATTTTTTTTCTCCAGAAAATCACATTGTAGGATTTTTATGAATTTATTTGCAAATTATGGTGGAAAATAAGTATTTGGTCACCCACAAACAAGCAAGATTTCTGGCTCTCACAGACCTGTAACTTCTTCTTTAAGAGGCTCCTCTGTCCTCCACTCGTTACCTGTATTAATGGCACCTGTTTGAACTTGTTATCAGTATAAAAGACACCTGTCCACAACCTCAAACAGTCACACTCCAAACTCCACTATGGCCAAAACCAAAGAGCTGTCAAAGGACACCAGAAACAAAATTGTAGACCTGCACCAGGCTGGGAAGACTGAATCTGCAATAGGTAAGCAGCTTGGTTTGAAGAAATCAATTGTGGGAGCAATTATTAGGAAATGGAAGACATACAAGACCACTGATAATCTCCAAAATCTCACCCCGTGGGGTCAAAATGATCACAAATCCCAGAACCACACGGGGGGACCTAGTGAATGACCTGCAGAGAGCTGGGACCAAAGTAACAAAGCCTACCATCAGTAATACACTACGCCGCCAGGGACTCAAATCCTGCAGTGCCAGACGTGTCCCCCTGCTTAAGCTAGTACATGTCCAGGCCCGTCTGAAGTTTGCTAGAGTGCATTTGGATGATCCAGAAGAGGATTGGGAGAATGTCATATGGTCAGATGAAACCAAAATAGAACTTTTTGGTAAAAACTCAACTCGTCGTGTTTGGAGGACAAAGAATGCTGAGTTGCATCCAAAGAACACCATACCTACTGTGAAGCATGGGGGTGGGAACATCATGCTTTGGGGCTGTTTTTCTGCAAAGGGACCAGGACGACTGATCCGTGTAAAGGAAAGAATGAATGGGGCCATGTATTGTGAGATTTTGAGTGAAAACCTCCTTCCATCAGCAAGGGCATTGAAGATGAAACGTGGCTGGGTCTTTCAGCATGACAATGATCCCAAACACACCGCCCGGGCAACGAAGGAGTGGCTTCGTAAGAAGCATTTCAAGGTCCTGGAGTGGCCTAGCCAGTCTCCAGATCTCAACCCCATAGAAAATCTTTGGAGGGAGTTGAAAGTCCGTGTTGCCCAGCGACAGCCCCAAAACATCACTGCTCTAGAGGAGATCTGCATGGAGGAATGGGCCAAAATACCAGCAACAGTTTGTGAAAACCTTGTGAAGACTTACAGAAAACGTTTGACCTGTGTCATTGCCAACAAAGGGTATATAACAAAGTATTGAGAAACTTTTGTTATTGACCAAATACTTATTTTCCACCATAATATGCAAATAAATTCATAGAAAATCCACCAGAATCCACCAGTGCATGCGCCCGACGCGCAGCGCTGGCCCACTGAACCCTGATGGTGAGAAAAGTCTGGGAGTCTCTGGAGTTGGAGTTTTGGTTCCGGCTCGCTAGCACCCCTCCTGATACTAGCGAGCCCTTTCGTTTCCCGGCTTCTCCGGGCATGAGTCACAGTGTTGACCTGCCTGGCTGCAGTACAGGCAACGTCCCTGGCGCAGACGCCTCTGCCTCTCCATCCTGGACAAGGGCGCCGCCCCCAGCTGCATAGCCTCCTCCTGAGGCATCTCCACCCTGAATCGGCGGAAGCCTCCGGGTTGATAGGGGGACACGGGGGCGTGCCTTGCATCATCCCTCTCTCATGCGCCCTCTCACAACGTTGTCTACCCGCACCGAGAGTTAGACGAGGCCATCCAGTCGCTCAGGCAGCTCCCTGAAGGAGAGTTTGTCCTTTGTCCTCTCCGATAGCCCCTGGGCGTAAAGGACGATTAGGGCAGCCTCCTCCCATCCTTCCTCTCGAGCCCGGGTCCGGAACGCCACAGAGTAGACCGCCACCGAACGGTCACCCTGCCGACAGGCCGTGAGCCGCCTCCTGGCCTCGTGCCCCGACACCACCCGAGAGGTGTCGAACACCTTGCGTAGCTCCCGGGTGAATTGGTAGGAGTCGGAGCACGCCAGAGTTTGGCTCTCCCACTCCGCTGTAGCCCAGGAAAGGGCCCGACCCGTTAACAGAGTGATGATGTAGGCCACTCGGGCCTGCTCCGTCCGGAAGGAGGAGGGTTGTAGGCTGAATACCAGGGAACACTGGGTGAGGAATTCCCTGCAGCCCTCTGGACGTCCGTCATACCTCTCCGGATGTGGTAGGTGGGGTTCCCGCGATGTCACAGGCGAGACTGGAGATGCCGCTGCCGGGGCAGGTCGGTTGTCCACCCGGCTCCGATACTGTGCTGCCTCCGCTGGGTCCATATTGGCTCAGTTTTCTGTAAGGGTTGGGGTGAGGTGTGACCCAGGCGCGAGCAGGATATACAGTAGGCAGTAGGCAGAGATGATGAAACAAGGATCTTTACTGGTGGTCCCAAAGCCAAAATACAAAATAACAGACTTATCACGATAAAAGAAAGTCTCCAAAAAACGTCTGACAGCCAAAATACGAAATACTACCTAATACTGAAACAAATAACGAAACAAGGAGAACACTTCTCAAGTACCTGTACATAGATCTCCGATCAGACACTGAGTAGTACTGCTGGACATAGAGAAACTAGCAGAGAAAACTGAACAAGGGAACACAGGGAAGTGAGGGCATAAATACACAGGTGAACCAATAGACACAGGTGACACCAATAGGATGATGGTTAGTCCTGACAGTGAATGAGGAGGTGCCTAAGGTTGTCGGAGGATGACACCTAGTGGGTCGCTCTGGAACTGCGACCCCCTCCTGTAACAGTCTAGCAATGAGAATAATGTGCAAATATTGTACAGTCCAGGTTTGCAAAGCTTTTAGAGACTTTCCCAGAAAGACTCACAGCTGTAATCACTGCCAAAGGTGATTCTAACATGTATTGACTCAGGGGTGTGAATAACTATGTAATAGAGATTTCTGTATTTCATTTTCAATAGATTTGCCAACATTTCTAAAACATGTTTTCACTTTGTCATTACTGGGTATTGTGTGTAGATGGGTGAAAGAAAAACATCTATGTAATCCATTTTGAATTCATGCTGTAACAATAAAATGTGGAATAAGCCAAGCGGTATGAATACTTTCTGATGGCACTTCCTGTATTTTGTTTAAATCCAAGCAAATTCTGCCTAGTGGCGCGCACTTGTTTTGGCCAATGAGAAAATGTTTGACCTATTCAGCTAACCATCCTAAAATCTCATAAGAAATTACAATGGTGGTGTTTTTGGTGTAACAGTAGCATTATACTATGCTATTATATTTGGTTCTGTTAGAATACTAATTAACCATTATGTGATCTTCCAAGACATTGATTCAGCTTTGATCTAACTTGACTAAACTAGCACCATTGTGAGAAGTGGCAGAGCAATGCTTGGGTGAGCTCCGGCAGCACTACACCCCTACTTCTGCTGCACCGAACAAGCTAATTGAAGTGCACGTAGCCTACTCTTTTGCCTCACACAAAATTTGGTGATGCAGAAACGAGAGACCACATGTGGCTGCTTTATGAAAATCAGGGAATATTTGGCCAAGGAAACATTTCTGGTTTTACATTCCCCTCAGCCAGGGAATGTAAAACAGTTAGGAAGGGAGACTTTTAAAAACGGGACTGAGTGAAGTAGCAGCAAATATGTTGAATGAGCAACTAATGAGCATGGAGAGCTTCACAAGTTTCACAAAATTACCTTATATCTTTCAGTCTAATACAGCTATTTACTTAATTTTGTAGCTCTTCTTCAGAAGCACGCTTTTTGTAAATTGTTAGGCAACCGTCCTCTCCAAGTTTAGCTGGATTTGAGAAATGTGTTTAATTGACGATAGGCCTATGACATTGGCCTACATCTCGTCTTGCGCTGCGCAGAATATCAGATCTCAGCATAGCTAAGGAACGCTGAACTCCGTTCTCTTATATCGAGGTGGAGTTAAGTTTTGATAACTGGTCGCAGGATTTGCTAGCAACAACATTGAGTCACCATCAGTCGATTCTTGTAAAAATTACAATTCTGAAAATGCTTACCCATTGTGTTACTCATAATACGTAGTACGTAAAATGAGATTAAATTGGCACATACACATTCATGCTGATTTGAGAAATACAAATGAGGAAAAATCCAGTGGTTGTATTCAATAGAAGTTTTATTCAAAGTATGAATTTCAGCACCCCGCAGAAGGACTGCAGTTGTACAGGACACACATAGGTACAGGTAAGCGTTTTCAGAATGTACATTTTTACAAGACTCGACTGATGGTGACTCAGTGTTGTTGCTAGCAAATCCCGCGACCAATTATCAAAACTCCACTCCACCTCGATTTAAGAGAACGGAGTTGAGCTTTCCTCAGCTAATCTCAGCAACGATTGGAGAAGTGTTTAACATTACCAGTACCACATCCTTATGATTTATATATTTTCATAAGCACAACATGACTGCAAGAGACAGGTTGGAATGTCTGACTGAAATATGGGACAAATCAACCTTTTTTTCTAAATTAGTGGTGTTTGAATTTGTGGATAAAATGCGGGACATGATTGTTTGGTTACGGGACGTGGGACAAAGGGTCAAAATGTGGGACTGTCCCACACATTCTGGGACATGTGGTCACCCTAGTGATAGAGGTGCTGGACAGGAGGTAGAACCATTAGGAGGCAGGGGCAGCATCTCTGGTGTGGTGTGGATCTGAAAGGGGGCACTGTGTGTACGGGCCTGGGTTGGGTTGGGTTCACCACTCTTCCTCAATGGATCATTACCCAAAGGCAACTGGTGATTTACGAGCTGCATTAGTGATGCTGGGAGCGATTCCTGTCTGAGGGCTTACATCCTACTCTGTGATTATGTGTGTGTGTGTGTGTGTGTGAGTGCGAGAGAAAGCAAGTGTACGACTATGTGTGACTGTATGTGTGTGTGTCTGAGTATGTGTGTACGGCTGAGTTGGTGTGCACGTGTGTATGTGTGCCTTTCTGAAAGTCTCTGTATGTGTACATCTGTTGGGGGTCAGATCCTTCCTAGTTCCATCCAATGGGACCTGCTCCAGTGTTTCCCTCCTGGTAACTGGATACAGTGGTGTTTCAGTCTGCTGAGTGGTGATGGATAGTCGTTTAAACGGCGTAATGGGAATGCTTTGATAAAACAGGGCATAGAGCGCATGGCTGAAACTCTGCAACACCACTATATACATTGACCATGCCCTCTGTCTGATGGGCCAGGAATTATGGGTTGAGTTAAAGATAACCAGCCTTTATGGCTGGCACTTAAAGAGAGAGCTGACCCAAGACTGAACCCAGACCTGTAAAAAGCTGCAAAGCACTGCATTTTGTGTTTTCTCTGGATATGATTGGCCCTTGTGTTTCCCAGGGCTGTGCTTTGTGCGTTGCTATTAGCGAAAACCTGCTTATCTTGGGTGGGGTTTGATATCCTGTCGTTTGGATTTGGACAGGTCTGCTCTCCTTCCTTCTGCTGCTAGAGCCTAGGGTGGAGCCATGCCAGGGCCAAAGGCACAGGCTGCAACTACAGCTCTGTGTGTGCAGAGGCTGAGCATCAGTGTGTGTGTGTTTGTGTGTGTGTGTGTCTGTGGATACATAAGTATATTTGTGCATCTGCGTCTCAGTCAATGTGTGTCTGGGACAGGGTGATTGGGTTTAGGTGTGTGTGCGTAAGACTTTGTGAATGTGAGTGTTTGTGACTTTTGTGTGCTTAACTGCATGCCTTTGCATGTACTGTTTTGCATCGCAGTCCATTTGTCTTAGCATGTGTGATTTTGATGTTAAGATGCGTTTGAGTATGCAATCAAGTACAGGGTACAGGTGTGTGAGTGTGTGGACGTGTTTAACTATTCTTGTTAAACCAGAAGTCCCCACAAGAATAGTAAACAATTTTTTTTGTTTACCAACTGGGGACATTTTGTTAGTCCCCACGAGGTCAAATGCTATTTCTAGGGGGTTTAGGGCTAAGGATAGAATTAGTGTTAGTGTTAGGGTTAGAATTACGTTAAGGGTCAGGGTTAGGAGCTAGGGTTAGTTTTAGGTTTAGGGTTAGGAGCTAGGGTTAGGTTTAGGGTTAAGGTTAGGTTTTTGGGTTAAGGTTAGGGTTAGGGTAAGAGTACGGGTTAGGGTTAGGTTTAGGGTTAGGGGTTAGGGAAAATAGGATTTTGAATGGGACTGAATTGTGTGTCCCCACAAGGTTAGCTGTACAAGACTGTGTGTGTGCATGCGTGTGCGTGTGTGTGTGTGTGTGAGTGAGCAGCAGGTGTGTACCACAACTTTTTGTTTTTGTTCTGTGTGTATATGTCGACCACCCACGTCCACTTCCTTCCTCTGATATTGCTGTGGTTACAGTTGAGGGATTCTAGACGGGACAGACCCTATCAGTCCAGATCAGAGCAGCAGAATATTCTCAGACTTTAACAGCTTCTAACACATTAATACTTTTTTGTAAGTTTACTTTGAAAGCTCAAATAGTTTTTGTTAATATCTCCTACTGTTTGAAATAGTGTGGACTTGGTGTTCTATCATTGCTCCAAAGTGTTGAGTGCCAATTCACCTTGGCACAAACAAACACCTTTGCTAAAGTTAAAAGGGCATTACTGAAATATTTTGACATTTCTGTCCCTTCAGCAAGTCGATATCATTATTCTAACATATTATACAATACAGTTAAATAATAACACGAAGCATCTTTAATCTTTGCCAGGAGTTTTCCCTGACCAAGAAACAATGAAGGCCCTTGTAAGTAATGGGTTATAAGAAAGGCCGGGAGTTGGAAACAGGCCCGGTACTGAACCCTGAGGCACCACAGTGACAAACAGCATTGGGCAAGGTACTGAACCTGGTCAGGTCAAATGGCCATTCAAACCTCCAGTCTGGTCTACAGTATGAACCATGTATAACGGAGGTTTGAGGGAGGTCTGTGAATGCTGGGAAGCAGCAAGCTGTTTAAACCCTCCCTGTCCTGCCAGTGCTTGGCCAGGTGCAGAGGGGGATTCAGGACAGTTTAATATCTAGTCATTTAGGGAACAAGAACACCTTGTCCATACTGTCTGAGAACCATTCTTATTTGCCCAGATAGGTCAATGTGGCATAGTGCAATATTAGCTCTGTTCAGCTTGGTGCAATATTTGCTTGGAGTTGAAGAGTGCAGTTTTTAAAACAGTGCAGGTCAGTGCAGCAAACCCATCTCCAACTCCCCGCCAGTGTCACTGTACCTTGACCCTGGCCAATAAGCTGAGAAAACATAACACGCCACATAAAGAACCATGTCTGTTGTGTCTCGTCTCATAATCCACTATTTATTGTCTATACAAATTACCCCTGAGAAGTGTGTGTGTGTGTGTGTGTGTGTGTGTTGTGTGTGTGGGAGAGGCAGAGACATGAAGACAGAGAACGAGAGAGACTGTAGCCTAGATCAGCAAGGAATTCCTTTACATCGTTGCTAATGCTGTGAAACACTTGTCCAGGGTTGGATCCCTCGTCGGGTGGCTTTCTTTCACAACACCCTGCCTGACCGAGTTTGGAAAACCCTGCTTTAATGGTAGAGCGGAAGGGGGAGGGACGATTGAAGGGGAGGATCAGCCAATCAGGCCTGAGGAAGAGCACCTGCAAAGAGGTGAATATAGTAGCAGCTACCACCTGCTCGAGTTGTTGGAGAATAAACAATGTGACTGCTGCTCATATATATCAGAGGGGTGGGCAACGATAGAGTGTGTGTGTGTGCGTGCGTGCGTGCGTGCGTGTGTACATGCCTGTGTGTGTGCTTGTATGTATGTGTGAGGATGTGCATCTGTGCGTGTGCGCGCGCCCATGCATGTGTATGTGTGTGTGTGTTACGGTGATGAAGTAAGCATTTGTCTCAGCGCTGCTTCTGGTTGTGAAGGAATCCATCCCGAGGACAACAATAACAACCCTAACAGTCCTAATGAATCATGTTGGTTGGAGAGAGAGCGGAGATATCAAAGGCCTTGCCATGCTGTTTTGATTTCTCTGGGATCTCTGTCTCTTCTTTCCCTTTCTGGGCCTTCTGTGGGGGTGAGTTTGAGGCTGTGAGCTGACTGAAGTGTCCTAGGCAGAGAGGCTTGGTGATGGGAATGATTACTTATCATTGTTGTTATTGATATGTTTTGTGTTTCCAGCTGGCTAACGTCTCTGACTGGGGCCAACCCCCCGGGGTGCCATGAAACCCCTATCAGAAGGTTGCCGCTAGATGACAACGTGACAAGGCTGTCATGGTAGAACAGTTACAGAGATTCATAGTCACACACACACACGTGCAAGCAAGTGGCAACACACACACATGCTCACACACAAGCACGCACGCACACATGAGCGCACACACGCACACCGAGAGACAATGAAACACAGTATTTTTTCATTATGTCATCACTTTCTTACGACTGAGCAGAGATACTCTGGAGTGATAGCAAAGTGGAAAGTTGGAAAGTACTCTGTACATTTTAGGAGGGGACTGTCTGACTAGAGAAACGGCGAGAAAGAGACAGACATAAAGTTAGAAAGCGAGAGAGTGTGCCAACTTCCAAGGCAATCCCTCCATGCCTTTATGCCAAGACAAAGCCTCCACAGTGATGATCAACAATATCAGGCCCCTGTACCAGCCCTGCCAAGAGGGTAAGAGAGCCCATTACACACTTCTCCCATCCATCCCCGCCAACACACAGCATGCACTCCCTGTAATTGGGACCACAGTCCAGAGAGCTGCCCCCTCTTTTCCTGCTCCATTCATAGCCTTTCTCCTGAGAAACCAAATCCCACACATTTACATTACATTTTAGTCATTTAGCAGACGCTCTTATCCAGAGCGACTTACATTATCTTTTTATTTTATTTTTCATACTGGCCCCCCGTGGGAATTGAACCCACAACCCTGGCGTTGCAAACGCCATGCTCTACCAACTGAGCTACATCCCTGCCGGCCATTCCCTCCCCTACCCTGGACGACGCTGGGCCAATTGTGCGCCGCCCCATGAGGCAATTTTCAGTCTGGAAAAACACCAGGGTTTGATGGTATACCAGTAGAGGTATATCAGACCTTTTTTTATGTACCCAAAGATCCATTATCAGCATGTTTTAACTACTCCTATAAAAATGGTAGACTATTAGGTACTCAGCAAGGTCTGATTTCATTACTTCTGAAACAGGACCAAGGTGGTAAGTATAAAGATCCAGTCCATTTAAAAAACTGGAGGCCTCTTACACTTCAATGTTCTGATCCGAAACCCTGATAAAATGTATAGCACATATAATTTAAAAGGTTTTACCAGATATTGTTCATCCTGATCAGACAGGTTTTTTACATGAACGATATATTAGAGATAATATACGACAATTACTTGAAACAACAGAACGTTATTAAACATCAAAGATACCAGGCCTGGTCTTCATAGCAGATTTTGAACAGGCTTTTAATAAAGTACGACCAGAATTTATATATACAGTGCATTCGGAAAGTATTCAGACCCATTGACTTTTTCCACATTTTGTTACGTTACAGCCTGATTCACTTTACTCCTACCTACAGGTACAAATTACCTACACTAACCTGTACCCCCGCACATTGACTAGGTACCGGTACCCCCTGTATATAGCCTCATTATTGTTATTTTATTGTGTTACTTTATTTAAATTATTTTATTTTTTAAACTTTCGTTAATTTTTTCTTAAATCTATTTTCTTAAAACTACATTGTTGGTTAAGGGCTTGTAAGTAAGCATTTCACGATAAGGTCTACACCTGTTGCATTCGGCGCATGTGACTAACACAATTTAATTAAACCATTTTTTCCCTCCTCAATCTACACACAATACCCCAGAATGACAAAGTGAAAACAGGTTTTTGCAAATTTTTTGGTAGAGTGGCCAGACCAACGCTACTCCTCAGTAAAAGGCACATGACAGCCCGCTTGGAGTTTGCCAAAAGGCACCTAAAGGACTCTCAGACCACATAAAACAATATTCTAAAGATTGAACTCTTTGGCCTGAATGCCAAGCGTCCCTACGGTGAAGCATGGTGGCGGCAGCATCATGCGTTTGGGATGTTTTTCAGCGGCAGGGACTGGGAGACTAGTCAGGATTGAGGCAAAGATGAATGGAGCGAAGTACAGAGAGATCTTTGATGAAAACCTGCTCCAGATAGCTCAGGACCTCAGACTGGGGAGAAGGTTCACCTTCCAACAGGACAACGACACTAAGGACACAGCCAAGACAACGCAGGAGTGGCTTCGGGACAAATCTCTGAATATCCTTGAGTGGCCCAGCCAGAGCCCGGACTTGAACCCAATCGAATATCTCTGGAGAGACCTGAAAATAGTTGTGCAGAGACGCTCCCCATCTAACCTGACAGAGCTTGAGAGGATCTGCAGAGAAGAATGGGAGAAAATCCCCAAATACAGGTGTGCCAAGCTTGTAGCATCATACCCAAGAAGACTTGATGCTGTAATCGCTGCCAAAGGTGCATCAAACAAAGTACTGAGTAAAGGGTCTGAATACTTATGTAAATGTGATTTTTACGTTTTTTATTTTAAATACATTTGCAAACATTTCTAAAAACCTGTTTTTGCTTTGTCATTATGTGGTATTGTGTGTAGAGTGATGAGGGGAAAATAACTATTTAATACATTTTAGAATAAGGCTGTAACGTAACAAAATGTGGAAAGAGTCAAGTGGTCTGATACTTTCCGAATGCACTGTAAATGCCAAGAATATTTACATTTCGGTGAATCTCTTATACAATGGAATAAAGTTATGTATAGCAACCCCAGGTTTGTCTCCATATCTATTTATTATGGCCATCGAAATGCTAGCTATTAAAATCAACAAGACCATCAAGGGGTTAGATATCGAGGGGTTAAAAACAAAAGTGTCAACGTATGCCGATGACTCAAGTTTCTTCTTAAGTACACAATCTGGATCCCTGCATAGTCTCATTGAAAGTCTAGATCACTTGTACCATTACGTATTGGAACGTTAAATGACAATGTTTGGGGGGCTGAAATGATTAAATATTAATGCATTAAACCTAAGTTGTACTTAAATCCGAACTGGTTCTCCAGTACATTATTAAGAAAGGCTCATCCTTTGTTCAAAAATTGCTTTTTTGCCTTTATACAGATTACAACTTCTCATTTATGATTAATTGAAAATGAAACTTTGTTCAAAGGATCGCCCTTTGTTAAACAAGCCATACAAAGCTGGTTACAAATTTAAATGTTATCCTCCAGAAAACATTGCAACAAATATTTAAAAAATATATTTATGCAATAAAAATAAATAAAAATATGTATATGTATTATATAATGAATAGGAATGGTGGAGTTATGTCACATATGCAGCTATCGAAACATTTCTGGGAATGTTTGCTCAATCCAAAGATACAACCAACTGACTGCAGCATTACCGCAGAAATGGAGGAGGCAAGTGGAAGCAGGAGAAGGTAGGGAATTATATACCAGGACGACATGGGCCCCATGATGCCTGGCGAAAACCAAACGCTGCATTCCACAGTAAGAACCTTATACCAACGGTCAAGTATGGTAGTGGTAATGTGATGGTTTCAGGATGCTTTGCTGCCTCAGAACCTGGATGACTTGCCTTAATAGAAGGAACCATGAATTCTGCTGTGTTTCAGAGAATTCTACAAGAGAATGTCAGGCCATCCGTCTGTGAGCTGAAGCTGAAGCGCAGCTGGGTCATGCAGCAAGACAATGATCCAAAACACACAATCAAGTCAACATGAAAATGACTAAAAAGCAACAATTTTGAAGTTTTGGAATGGCCTAGTCAAAGTCCAGACCTAATCCCAATTGAGATGTTGTGGCAGGACTTGAAACGAGCAGTTCATGCTTGAAAACCCACAAATGTCGCTGAGTTAAAGAAGTTATATATATATAATATCTTTGTCATGTGAATGCTGTATATAAAAGTACCATGTATGTAAAATATATGTAAAATGTAATATGTAAATATGTAAAATGTATGTACAGTATATGTAACAAAAAAGCTATAGAAACAAAAAAAAGCATTTTTTGTCCTCTGAAATAATGATAATATTTACCTGTGAATTTCATACCAGTAAAGGACAATTGAAAGGTAGAGGAAGAGTGTGAAGTGAAGTGAGTCAGAATAAGATTGAGAGATCCGAGTGTTAGCTGTGCTCTGAGTCCCTCTCTCTGGTACAGCAAGCCAGCCAGCCAGAGATAGACTCTCTTCCATTTTTCCTCTCCCTTCAGCTGTATGCAGGTTAACAGGTTCACTGCCTATCAGTAGCATCACATTGCTGCTAAACGTACAGTAGGGCACGCAGGGCACAACCTTAGCAGCGTTTACAGGCTACCTCCCTATGTTTATTAGCATAGCCATCAAGCTAAAGGTTTATATCTCAAAGCCTATTGGAGATTCCTCCTAACAACCATGTTATGTTCAGACTGCTGAGAAGAAAAGGAAGTAATGGAAAGAAATGAGAAGAGTGGATAAGAATTTCCACTGAGAATTATGGTTGAATGTGCCCCTAAGCCCCCATATTCACAAAGTGTCTCAGAGTAAGAGTGCTGATCTAGGATCAGTTTCATCTTTTAAATCTTCATGAATAAGAAGGGGAACCGGATCCTAGATCAGCCCTACTACTCAGAGACACTTTGTGAATACAGGTCCTGGGTCTGTCTCCATGTTTTGTGTGTATCATTTGTGTTGTCATGTGGACTACGTTGTACAATGTTAAATTAATGTTGTATGAATGTTATTGCATTTGTGGTCTTCCTCAGCTAATGAGTTGAGCTAGTAATACTGTCTTTGTCCACAAAGGGGGTAGGCCATAGTTGGGAGTGGGTAGACTCTCTCTACTATTTTACAACCAAAGCTCTATTGTTTTATGTAAATGGAAATAATCAATTTCACTTGTTTTTGAGCAACTTACCCCAAACAGTGATTCACTTCCTCATCCTCGTTGTGCTGTACGGGGGATCCGTTGCGACTCTAGAAATGGACTCGAGCAATACATATCTGTCCATTCTAGCAGCAGGCTAGAATGTGTATAACATCTGAAGACCTGCATCACTATCCTGAGAGTGTTTCCGTTTAAAAAACAAACAAAAAAAAAAGCATTTTTTTTTTTTCAGAGCCTACATTTCCTCCTCAACCAATCACTTTCAACCAGCCATCTGTGATACAGCGCAACACAATTCACAACACAGCAGGCAGAGCACAGCTACATCTGGGCCAGTATTCACAGAGCTTCTCAGAGTAGGAATGCTGATCTAGGATCAGTGTTTGCCATTTAAATCATAATGAATAAAAGGGGTGACCTGGGGCCGTATATATCAAGCATCTCAGAGTAGGAATGCTGAGCTAGGATCAGTGTTGCCTTTTAGATCATAATTATTAACATAATAATATGTATCAAATCAAATGTTATTGGTCACATACACATATTTAGCAGATGTTATTGCGGGTGTAGCGAAATGCTTGTGTTCCTAGCTCCAACATTGCATTAGTATCTAACAATTCACAACAATACACACAAATCTAAAAGTAAAAGAATGGAATTAAGAAATATATAAATATTATGATGAACAATGTCTGAGTGGCATTGACTAAAATACAGTAGAATACAGTATATACATATGGAATGAGTAAAACAGTATGTAAACATTATTAAAGTGGCTAGTGTTCCATTTAAAGTGACCAGTGATTCCATGTCTATGTACATAGGGCAGCAGCCTCTAAGGTGCAGGGTTGAGTAACCGGGTGGTAGCCGGCTAGTGATGGCTGTTTAACAGTCTGATGGCCTTGAGATAGTCTCTCGGTCCCAGCTTTGATGCACCTGTACTGACCTCGCCTTCTGGATGATAGCGGGGTGAACAGGCCGTGGCTCGGGTTGTTGATGTCCTTGATTATCTATTTGGCCTTCCTGTGACACCGGGTGCTGTAGGTGTCCTGGAGGGCAGGCAGTGTGCCCAAGGTGATGTGTTGGGCAGACCGCACCACCCTCTGGAGAGCCTTGCGGTTGCGGGCAGTGCAGTTGCCGTACCAGGCGGTGATACAGCCCGACAGGATGCTCTCAATTGTACGTCTGTAAAAGTTTGTGAGGGTCTTAGGTGCCAAGATGAAGTTTCTCCTGAGGTTGAAGAGGCACTGTTGCACCTTCTTCACCACACTGTCTGTGTCGGTGGACCATTTCAGATTGTCAGTGATGTGTACACCGAGGAACTCGAAGCTTTTCACCTTCTCCACTGCGATCCCTTCGATGTGAATAGGGGCATGCTCTCTGTTGTCTCCTGAAATCAACGATCAGCTCCTTCATTTTGTTGACATTTAGGGAGAGGTTATTTTCCTGGCACCACTCCGCCAGGGCCCTCACCTCCTCCCTGTAGGCTGTCTCGTCATTGTTGGTAATCAGGCCTACTACTGTTGTGTCGTCTGCAAACTTGATGATTGAGTTGGAGGCATGTGTGGCCACGCAGTCATGGGGGAACAGGGAGTACATGCACCCTTGTGGGGCCCCTGAGTTGAGGATCAGCTTAGCGGAGGAGTTGTTTCCTACCTTCACCACCTGGGGGCGGCCTGTCAGGAAGTCCATGACCCAGTTGCACAGGGCAGGGTTCAGACCCAGGGCCCGAGCTTAATGATGAGCTTGGAGGGTACTTTGGTGTTGAAGGCTGAGCTATAGTCAATGAACAGCATTCTGACATAGGTATTCCTCTTGTCCAGATGGGATAGGGTAGTATGCAGTGCAATGGCGATTGCATCATCTGTGGATCTATTGGGGCATTAAGCAAATTGAAGTGGGTCTAGGGTGTCAGGTAAGGTGTAGGGGATATGATCCTTAACTAGCCTCTCAATGCACTTCATGATGACAGAAGTGAGTGCTACCGGGCGATAGTCATTTAGTTAAGTTACCTTTGCATTCTTGGGTACAGGAACAATGGTGGACATCTTGAAGCAAGTGGGGACAGCAGACTGGGATGGAGTCGTGATCTGATTTGCCGAAGGGAGGGCGGGGGAGGGCCTTGTAGCCATCCTGGAAGGGGACGTAACAATGGTCGAGAGTTTTTGTAGCGCGAGTACTACAGGCAATGTGTTGATAGAACTACGGTAGCGTTTTCTTCAAATTTGCTTTGTTAAATTCCCAAGCTACAATAAATGCGGCCTCAGGATATGTGGTTTCCAGTTTGCACAAAGTCCAGTGTAGTTCCTTGAGGGCCATTGTGGTACCAGCTTGAGGGGGAATATACACGGCTGTGACTATAACCGAAGAGAATTCTCTTGAGAGGTAATACGGTCGACATTTGATTGTGAGATATTCTAGGTCGGGTGAACAAAAGGACTTGAGTTCCTGTACGTTATCACAATCACACCATGAGTAGTTAATCATGAAACATACAGCATCACTTTTCTTCTTCCCGGAGAGTTCTTTATTCCTGTCTGCGCGATGTACTGAGAACCCAGCTGGCTGTATGGACGGGGACAGTATATCCAGAGAGAGACATGATTCCGTGAAACAGAGTATTTTACAGTCCCTTATGTCTCTCTGGAAGGAGATCCTCGCCATGAGCTCGTCTACTTTATTGTCCAAGGACTGAACATTAGCGAGTAAAATACTTGGAAGCAGTGGATGGTGTGCACGCCTCCTGAGTCGGACTAGAAGTCTACTCCGAATACCTCTTCTCCGGCGGCGGCGTCTTGGAGCAGCCTCTGGAATAAGTTCAATTGCCCTGGGGGGTATAAACAAAGGATCCAATTTGGGAAAGTCGTATTTCTGGTTGTAATGCTGGTGAGTTACAGCCGCTCTGATATCCAAAAGTTATTTTCGGCTGTATGTAATAACACAAAAAACGTTCTGGGCTAATAATGTAAGAAATAACACACAAAAACACTAAATACTGCAAAGTTGCTTAGGAGCTAGAAGCAGAACTGCCATGTCTGTCGGCGCAATCTTGTACCTGTATAGTGAGGACCTGATCCTAGATCAGCATTCGGACTCGGAGACTGTATGAACACAGGCCCTGTTCTGTCAGATCAATATGATGAATGTACCTCTGAAGTCTGCATGGCAATCTCCCCATCTCTTTAAAGTCCTAATTGTCACGTGCAAAGTTTGATCAGTCTGAGTTACTGTACATGTACAGGAGACAAAATTATTATCTGTTGCAATGACGATATAAAGCAAGCATCTGTTGTACACATCCAGGCCAATATTAACAGTAGGGGATGTTTAAGTGCATTTCCATAGGAAGGTTATTTCTCGTTGGATGCTGCCAACTGTATAAACTAAATGAAGCACCTCTAATCAATTGCGTTTAATATCTGGCTCATTGGGCGTTATGGGAATCATGTGCATGCGCGAAGACACACACACAAACACACACACACACACACACAGCAGGATATCATAAAAGGCCTTTCCACATATTTTGCGTATGCCTCATATCACGGCCCTAGTGAAAGATGTGATAAAACCCTGGATAATCTCCACCACATTATTGCAGTGCATACACATTTATATTATAAAGTTATGAAGTCAATATTTCCAAGAACCTATCAATGAACCCACCTCGACACCACACAATGCTATATTCCATAGATTTATTTTTTTCTAAAGTGGAAAATGAATCGGACACTGTACTTTTAAGTAGTTTTTTTTACTATGGTCATCTGTGTAAAGTCAAGTGAGTGTAATTTCCAATATCCTATGTGTGTGCTTTGGAGAGGTGCAGAGGGCCGCCAGGCTCCGTCTGATGCTTTCAGGATGTGCCTGTGGATTTATGAGACACTGCAGTTCATCCACACAGGCTAACACACACTCCACAAACACACTCCTCACACACACAGGCTGATACACACACACACACACTACTCTAGAGCTCCAGATCTGCTACTGTAGCATTCCCTGAGAAACCCACCATGTGCTGTCTCTCCACTGAGGGCCCTAAACACACACACACACACACACACACACACACACACACACACACACACACCAACAACTGTGCATGCTGTCTCTCCGCTGAGGGTTCTTCACACCACTACACTATGATCACTCTGGATTGTTCTAGAACAATCTTTCCCCCCACTGTCCACTTACTCACTTACTGTCCACTTGTTTTCGTATTGTCTTTTTACTATTTGTCCATTGCCACACTTTGATTGTCAGATAGGACCCTTGAGGGAAAATCCGCTCCATTCTATTTATATTTTGTGGAGCTTCACTCCTTGGACTACTGTAGAACCTTGCAACATGTGTGATACATGCATGGTACTTCACCTGAGTTCTACTGTGTATGACAAGCTATGTATTGAATTGACAGTGCAACTACTGTATAGAGAGTCCACTTTATCATTCAGTCCAATGACATAGGCATCCTACTAAACTATCATCACCTTGACACAGGCTGGGGTTATCAACCGCCCTGTTGACCTTTCAGATGCTGGCAATATTGAAGCAGATGTGTTTGTGACCAATTTATAACCAATTTTGTAACCTCTTATGAACTATGATCCTCACAGACAAAAGCCTCATATAATATATACAGTCACCCTAACTTAGAATTTCCTAGAAACTTTAGTTGCTTATTGTCCAAAGGACAAGAGCTAGATCCCTAGAATACCCCTTTCTCTGACATCATCATTCTCCACAACATCCAATGATTCGTCTGAGGCCCCATCACTCATGTTGAAAACAGACCATGGAAAAGTGCTAACGGTCCGTTGGCTATGCTGATTTCATACACATACCCCTTCAAGTGAATGCCATTATGTTTGATGAGAGATGCATAGCAACATGTTATTCATTACTTATCATACTTAGTCTTAGAGTTCATGTTCGCACCGAAACAAAGACGTATGTTTGCAATAAGGCTAATCCGTCTTCATTTGTGTTTGAACTTGTTGAACTCTCATTTGCAGAAAGAGATTTGAGCTATTGGCTGGCATCCTAAATGGCACCCTATTCCCTACATAGTGCACTACTTTTGACAGACAAAAGTAGTGCACTATGTAGGGAAAAGGGTGCCATTTGGGATGCACACATACTATGATCACACATCATAAGGTCTGGATGACGCCATTCCTAATTCACTAAATGTCCCATTCGTTCGTGGTCCCGCCATCCCACACAGGCAAGCAGTGCTGCTTTCCTAACGTAATCTCAGTTAGATAGAAAAACAATCCCCTGCACGTTCGTTCACATCTGATCTCCGATGGAGCTTTTAAAACCTGTCAGAGGAGAATAGGATGGGGAGAGTGTATTTTCACTCAGGGATGGAGGGATGGGGGATGGAGGAGTGGAGGGGTGCTCATCTACTCACGACTGTCTGTTATATGCCCATCCAAGCTGGAGAAACACAGCTGACAACTGTGTGTGTGCGTGATCTGTGTGTGCTAACTTGGTGTGTGCGTTCAGCCACTGTGGGTGTCATTCGCAACTAGCTCTCACAGTCTCATGCCAGAACAAGATGTTCATCCAGGTTTCTCAAATTTCGAAGTTCTTCTAAACGTCAAATTTCAAAGTGTTTAAGGTTAAGTTTAGGCATTAATTCCGCATTTTAAAGGTTAGGGTTAAGTTTAGTCATTAACTCCGAATGGTTAAGGTAAGGGTTAAGGTTTGGGATAGGCTTTAAACAAAAATCTCAAAACAACTTTCTATCGCTGGATTCGAACATGCAACCTTTGACACCAGAGGTTGACCTTGACTGGGCGAGAAGAAGAGGGAACGAGAGGGAGGGAGGGAGGGAGGGTGGCCAGAGGTAAAACAGGGAGATAGACTGAGATGCAGGGTGGGAATCTTTAGCCTGGCAGACGCGACCCATGTGACCACACAGTGAGGAAGAGCTGTGACTCACTGGTTTGGACAGGAGGCCGTTTGTTAATGCAATATTCGCTCAGAAATTGAGCGGTCGCATTGATTGGTTCTCAAAAAAATGAAAAATCCTGGGAGGTTGAGACCTCTTGTTGTTTGTATAAAAAAATCCAATAGTTGTAATGTAAGGGGGCGATGCTCGGGGTTGTGTGTGGCTGTGGCTGTGGCTGTTTGAGTGGGAAAGACACAGAGGAGAACCAACCAGTAAAAGCACTGTCCCCTTCATTATCAATGCATTTTTACATTTACATTTTAGTCATTTAGCAGACGCTCTTATCCAGAGCAACTTACAGTTAGTGAATACATATTTTTTTTATACTGGCCCCCCGTGGGAATCGAACCCACAGCCCTGGCGTTGCAAACACCATGCTCTATCAACTGAGCTACATCCCAGCCGGCCATTCCCTCCCCTACCCTGGACGACGCTGGGCCAATGTGCGCCGCCCATGAGTCTCCCGGTCGCGGCCGGCTGCGACAGAGCCTGGATTCGAACCAGGATCTCTAGTGGCACAGTTAGCACTGCGATGCAGTGCCTTAGACCACTGCGCCACTCAGGAGACCTAATGCATCGTGCCGACAACATTAAAACAGCCTTTCCAGACTCTGAAGCCAGGAGGACTTCGAGTTAGGTGTCAGCCAAACTAGGGAGTTTCTGGGAGAGGAAAATATTGAGAGAAGAGACTGAAATAGAGGGAGGGAACAGAGAAAGGTAAAGAGATTGACTTATGTGATTGTTGGCCTTACCAGGACAGTCCCAGAATGTGGGATTCGATGTCTCAGTGAACTGCAGAGAGGTAGCTAGGATCGCTTACTGTATTTGTATTGGAAGCCTGAAAGAACAATATCTTCTCTATTCTCTCCCACCTCTCCTACAAATGGAATTCGGAGTCGGATTGGTGACTCAGGAATATCCAATCATTCCATCGTTATCTTGGAGAATGACAGTGATGTGGTTGCCCTTGGAAACAGGGGAGGGATATAGCACACCTGGACAGGCGCCCTAGCTCTCATTCTACAGAGACTGTACGTCCCAAATGGCACCCTATTTCCTATATAGTGCACTTCGTTTGACCAGAGCCCTATGGGCCATGGTCAAAAGTCATGGACTATATAGGGAATATGGTACCATTTGGGACGCACACCTAGTTACCTCACAGCAACCCTCTGTATCAAACACAGATCTTGTATCAACAATCGCTATGTCTGCTAATGTTAACTTAACCTCGGTCAGGGGACAGCCATAGTGTTCATGCTATATCAACCTGACACTTGCAACTGAAGAAAGAGTTAAGGTTGACAATGGGTGGGACAGAGAGAGAGTGTGTGAGAGATTGAGAGAAAGAGAGAGGGAGCCAGAGAGAGAAAAGGGCTGGCAGAGAGAGAACATGAGAGAGGCAGAGAGAGAAAAAGACAGAGCGAGAGAAGGAATGAGTGAGTAAGAGAAAGACACATGGACAGACTGTATGCATTTAGCCATGACATAACCACGGCCGGCTTTCAGTCTGTCTGGGCATGCCTTTACCCCTTATGTGTGGCCAGACCTGGGTATAGACACAGGTCTCTGCCACAGCCCATTGGGTACTAGTTGTAAACCAACCTGGCATGTGGATACACATAGGTGTTAAGTAACGGTGACTGGGGAATGGATGGAACGTGTCACTCTGTGTGTGTGTACCCCTCAGACCCCCTGCTCCACCTGGCTCTAGTGACTGACGCACATCCATTCGTCTCATTAAATGGTGGCTGGAGTCAATCGCTCATTGTGACATCATCAGATAAGGATGTGGGATTGTGCCGAAACAACAACCAAAATAGCAGTTTTTTTCCTCAGATTGAACCCCCTTTTAGAATCATGTCTTCAGCCACAGTGTGAACGCTTTCACATAAATCCTACACTGATTGCCAATACTGTGGCAACTAGGCTAACTTAGTTCCAGGTATTGCGATTACTACTTTGTCTGTGTGTTGACAAATTGATAGCCTCAGTAACGTTTATGGGGTGTGGTTGCAAGCAGAGATGTCTACAAACAATGGATACAAACAACTATTCAACTGGGTCAAAATAGTAAAGAAAATCTCAACTTTTAATGACACATCATGCATCATTTATTGTCCAGAGGCCACAGTACACACACACACACACACACACACACACACACTGTCTCTTGTCCCATGTGAATGTGATTAGTGTTTTTTCTCAGCCCCTACCAGCGCAGGACCCAAACCCAGATCCAAACCCAGAACCAAATATTTCCCAGTTCTGTGATCCCAGAACTGTGGCTTGCCTACTGAAGTATCAGAAGAACTTTGGCTTCCCTAATGAAGTATCAGAAGAACTTTGGCTTGCCTACTGAAGTATCAGAAGAACTTTGGCTTGCCTACTGAAGTATCAGAAGAACTTTGGCTTGCCTACTGAAGTATCAGAATAACTTTGGCTTGCCTACTGAAGTATCAGAAGAACTTTGGCTTGCCTACTGAAGTATCAGAATAACTGTGGCTTGCCTACTGAAGTATCAGAAGAACTTTGGCTTGCCTACTGAAGTATCAGAAGAACTTTGGCTTGCCTACTGAAGTATCAGAAGAACTTTGGCTTGCCTACTGAAGTATCAGAATAACATGTATGTAACGGGTGTCACCATAATTCCTTCAAGCTATTACAGTATAGAGGTGACACCTAAACTGGGAAAACAATCTAAGGGGCAAATCCTAACTTCCACTTAAGTCAGATGTTCACTTAGTCATGCATTGATGTCAATGGGAGACTAAGCATAAATTTGTCTTAAAATCACCAGTAAGCTTGAGTTTCAAGGCCAGGATAGTTTGATTTCAAAATTGTTATGTGCATGTCCCTGATGTAGTCCTACAGTCTGTGTGTGTGTGTGCATGCCTTTGCTTGTTTGTGTGCTTGTGTGTGTGCATATATGTGTGTTTCAAGTTTCACGTTTTTTTATTAGTTATATGTACAGGATACACATGGTATACACCGTCCAATGATGTGTGTGCGAGCATGTATGTATTTGTGCGTGAATGTGTATGCTTGTTGTAATGGTACGTGTGCATATTGAATGTGTGTCCTATCGTTGTTATCAATAGTCAGTAACATTGACATTAGCTATGGCCTGTGGCACAATAATGGCCTTGGGCGGAAAATCAGGGCTGATTTTCACTTAGTCATGCATTGATGTCAATGGGAGACAAGGTCAAATTCATCTTAAATGGGAGTTCGCCCCATACAGACAACAATCACTGTAGAGCAGAGTATAAGAGAAATGTCCTTTTTTTTTGTATTTCTTTATGGACAAATAAAATACTATTGTAATCAAATCAAATCAAAGTGTATTTGTCACATGCGCCGAATACAACCTTACCGTGAAATGCTTACTTAACCAACAATGCAGTTCAAGAAAGAGTTAAGAAAATATTTACCAAATAAACTAAAGTAAAAAATAATAAAAAGTAACATAATAAATTAACAATAACAAGGCTATATACAGGGGGTACCGGTACCGAGTCAATGTGCGGGGGTACAGGTTAGTCGAGGTAATTTGTACATGTAGGTAGGGGTAAAGTGACTATACATAGATAATAGACAGTGGGTAGCAGCAGTGTAAAAATAAATGGGGGGGGGGGGGGGGGGGTCAATGTAAATGGTCCGGGTGGACATTTGATTAATTGTTCAGCAGTTTTATGGCTTGGGGGTAGAAGCTGTTAAGGAGCCCTTTGGTCCTAGACTTGGCGCTCCGGTACCGCTTACCATGCGGTAGCAGAGAGAACAGTCTATGACTTGGGTGACTGGAGTCTGTGACAATTTTTTGTGCTTTCCTCTTACACCGCCTATTATATAGGTCCTGGATGGCAGGAAGCTTGGTCCCAGTGATGTACTGGGACGTACGCACTACCCTCTGTAGCGCCTTACGGTCAGATGCCGAACAGTTACCATACCAGGCGGTAATGCATCCGGTCAGGATGCTCTCGATGGTGCAGCAGTATAACATTTTGAGGATCTGGGGACCCATGCCAAATCTTTTCAGTCACCTGAGGGGGAAAAGGTGTTGTCGTGCCCTCTTCACGACTGTCTTGGTGTGTTTGGACCATGATAGTTCGTTTGTGATGTGGACACCAAGGAACTTGAAACTCTCTACCCGCTTCACTACAGCCCCATCAATGTTAATGGGGGCCTGTTCGGCCCGCCTTTTCCTGTAGTCCACGATCAGCTCCTTTGTCTTGCTCACATTGAGGGAGAGGTTGTTTTCCTGGCACCACACTTTGAGTCGTGTTTGGCCACACAGTCGTAGGTGAACAGGGAGTACAGGAGGGGACTAAGCACGCACCCCTGAGGGGCCCCAGTGTTGAGGATCAGCGTGGCAGACGTGTTGTTGCCTACCCTTACCACCTGGGGGTGGCCCGTCAGGAAGTCCAGGATCCAGTTGCAGAGGGAGGTGTTTAATCCCAGGGTCCTTAGCTTAGTTATGAGCTTTGTAGGCACTATGTTGTTGAACGCTGACCAGTAGTCATTGAACAGCATTCTCACATAGGTGTTCCTTTTGTCCAGGTGGGAATGGGCAGTGTGGAGTGCGATTGAGATTGTGTCATCTGTGGATCTGTTGGGGCGGTATGCGAATTGGAGTAAGTCTAGGGTATCTGGGATGATGCTGTTGATGTGAGCCATGACCAACCTTTCAAAGCTACTCAATACACACATACACAAACACAAACACACACACACACACACACACACTGCTCTTCACTGTGTGCTCTTCACTCTGTGCAGAACAGAGAGCAATTATTATGATCCACACTGGTGTATTCTCAGTAAGAAGAGGCACAGTGCTATCAGTATTTTTTGTTTGTTTTTTGTTGTTGTTTTTTTAGGGGGTAGATCAGCTTTAATATTTCAGATAGATTGTAACTTCCATCAATGTAATTGTCTGCATCACTTCCAATCCCCCATATGTTTTTTTCTCGCAATATATATATATATATATATATATATATATATATATATACACATACATATATACATATACATACACACAAACACATATATATGTATATATATATATATAAATATATACATATATACACACATACACATATACACACACATACACACACATACACACACATATATACATACATATATATATATATACATACATCCATACACACACACATATCCTTTTAAAAATTATATTTCCCTTCATTACTTTCCAACCCCACCACCCTTTCCCCAATTGGAGTAAACTAGTGAACAACAACGCTTAGGCCTCTACCTCCAGCCCATACTGTACATACTATATACATTTTATGGACACAGTCAAATTCTACAATAATTATATTTTGTTTATTTTTATTCCTGAACTTCCTCCGATCAATTTCATGATGTCCATCTGGTTAGCTTCTATATGCCATATTTTTCTAACTGTGCTGTTTCACAAAAGCTCTCAACCTATAACCTATATACTTATTATGGACACAGTATGCTTTGCATTAGTTATCTTGTTGTTATTAGTTGTTGTTATTAGTCCCATCATTCAGCTCCATTCAACACCTCCCATCTATCTCTTAACACCATCCATATTGGATTTCTATTTGCCAAATATTTTTCAACTGTACTGTGATGTTTTACAAAAGTTCTGAACCTTTCTATTCTCATTGTTTCTAAAGATTGTAAATTGAAAATATGTTTTTGGGCTAAAAGTATTATTATATTATTGATCGATTGACTATGACTTTTCAGATCACCCAATAGTGCTATATGCAGTGTTAGCTCCAGGTAAATATAGCAATCCTTTAGCCATTCCTGGACCTGTGTCCAAAAACAAGCTACAAATGGACAGTACCAAAACAAATGATCTAATGATTCTGTCTCTTCGCAGCAAAATCTGCAGAGCAGGGAAGATTGTGTCCCCCATATAAATAACATTCTATTGGTAGCAAGAATTTTATAGTGCTATCAGTGTTACTGAGTACGGGATACGGCACATCTGCATGTGCATATTTGTTGGTGTTTAACCCTGCTCTAACTCTCCCAATAGACAACTCTTTCTGGGAAAATCACCAATAAGTTCAAGTTTCAAGGCCAGGATAGTTCAATTTCAAAATGGTTATGTGCGTGTCCCTGATGTAGTCCTACAGTCGGTGTGTGTGTGCATGCATGCCTTTGCTTGTGTGCTTGTGTGTGTGTTTGTGCATGCGTGCATATGTGCTTGCGTGTGTGTGTCTGTTGTGCATGTGTGCGAGCGAGCATGTGTGCATGTGTGTGTGTGCTTGTTGTAATGGTATGTGTGCATATTGAATGTGTGTCCTATCGTTGTTATCAATAGTCAGAAACATTGACATTAGCTATGGCCTGTGGCACAATAATGGGCTTGGCCAGAAAATCAGGGCTTGTAGTATCACAGTCTGGGTGTGTTTTCATCCGACTTGCCGTTATTTGGAAGCTATTCAATTACACAAAATCTGTCTCAAATGAAATGCTTAAATTGCTGTATTCTTTACAAATGTGGGCCTTGACAGCAGTTCACTTCCTCCATAGACTTGAGTAATGATGGTAGTGATTACCCATAAGGGTAGGTTTGGGGGGTGTTCTCCCCCCCTGTGAAGAGGATAGGCTGTGAATTGAAGTTAGCGAACCCCCCCAAGGCAGAAGGCCGGATGGATCTGCCCTGAGAGAGGCACCACTCAAAGTGGGAGTCCAGAATAGGGATGTGGGGGGGGGGGGGGGGGGGGTTAAGTTGATGTTTTGACTCTCCCAGAGCGTAAGTGATAATAGATGCTCCTGTGGTTGGTGATTGAGAAATGATTGAGCCAGACCCACAGCTATAGCCTAACCCACCCCCCATTAAGTTTAAACAGTAGAGTGCCTATGTAAGGCACCTCCCCCCCCTTCCGTTCCCTATACACCAATCCTACAGTCAGGTCAAAAATTATTGGCACCCTTGATAAATATGAGCAAAACAGACTGTATGAAATAAATAATACAAAATATTTGAAAATATGCTTCAGTTTTTTGTTCCCAGACCAACCACTGGTGTGCGTGGACGAAGAGCTCTATTTTCATGTCATCTGACCATAGCAACGCCTGGAGTTTGCTAAACAGCATTGGCACTTGGATTGGAATCGGTGCTATGGTCAGACATGAAAATAGAGCTCTTCGGCCACGCACACCCGTGGTGGGTTTGGTGTAAAAAAACTGAAGTATATGCAGAAAAGTACCTCATACCTACTGTAAAATATGGTGGTGGATCTTTGATGGGGCTAACTGGCTTCCACTGGTCCTGGGGCCCTTTTTAAGGTCAATGGCATCATGAACTTTACCAAGTACCAGGACATTTTAGCCAAAAACCTGGTTGCCTCTGCCGGGAGGCTGAAACTTGGCCGCAAATGGATCTTCCAGAAAGACAATAACCTCAAGCACACATCAAAATCGACAAAGAAATTCTCTGAGCAATTTTATTAATATGAAATATATATATATATATTTATATATATATATACAGTGGGGGAAAAAAGTATTTAGTCAGCCACCAATTGTGCAAGTTCTCCCACTTAAAAAGATGAGAGAGGCCTGTAATTTTCATCATAGGTTCACGTCAACTATGACAGACAAATTGGGAAAAAAAAATCCAGAAAATCACATTGTAGGATTTTTAATGAATTTATTTGCAAATTATGGTGGAAAATAAGTATTTGGTCACCTACAAACAAGCAAGATTTCTGGCTCTCACAGACCTGTAACTTCTTCTTTAAGAGGCTCCTCTGTCCTCCACTCGTTACCTGTATTAATGGCACCTGTTTGAACTTGTTATCAGTATAAAAGACACCTGTCCACAACCTCAAACAGTCACACTCCAAACTCCACTATGGCCAAGACCAACGAGCTGTCAAAGGACACCAGAAACAAAATTGTAGACCTGCACCAGGCTGGGAAGACTGAATCTGCAATAGGTAAGCAGCTTGGTTTGTGGTCCTCTGTAGCTCAGCTGGTAGAGCACGGCGCTTGTAACGCCAAGGTAGTGGGTTCGATCCCCGGGACCACCCATACACAAAAATGTATGCACGCATGACTGTAAGTCGCTTTGGATAAAAGCGTCTGCTAAATGGCATATTATTATTATTATAAGAAATCAACTGTGGGAGCAATTATTAGGTAATGGAAGACATACAAGACCACTGATAATCTCCCTCGATCTGGGGCTCCACGCAAGATCTCACCCCGTGGGGTCAAAATGATCACAAGAACGGTGAGCAAAAATCCCAGAACCACACAGGGGGACCTAGTGAATGACCTGCAGAGAGCTGGGACCAAAGTAACAAAGCCTACCATCAGTAACACATTACGCCGCCAGGGACTCAAATCCTGCAGTGCAAGACGTGTACCCCTGCTTAAGCCAGTACATGTCCAGGCCCGTCTGAAGTTTGCTAGAGTGCATTTGGATGATCCAGAAGAGGATTGGGAGAATGTCATATAGTCAGATGAAACCAAAATAGAACTTTCTGGTAAAAACTCAACTCGTCATGTTTGGAGGACAAAGAATGCTGAGTTGCATCCAAAGAACACCATACCTACTGTGAAGCATGGGGGTGGAAACATCATGCTTTGGGGCTGTTTTTCTGTAAAGGGACCAGGACGACTGATCCGTGTAAAGGAAAGAATGAATGGGGCCATGTATCGTGAGATTTTGAGTGAAAACCTCCTTCCATCAGCAAGGGCATTGAAGATTAAACGTGGTTGGGTCTTTCAGCATGACAATGATCCCAAACACACCGCCCGGGCAACGAAGGAGTGGCTTCGTAAGAAGCATTTCAAGGTCCTGGAGTGGCCTAGCCAGTCTCCAGATCTCAACCCCATAGAAAATCTTTGGAGGGAGTTGAAAGTCCGTGTTGCCCAGCGACAGCCCCAAAACATCACTGCTCTAGAGGAGATATGCATCGAGGAATGGGCCAAAATACCAGCAACAGTGTGTGAAAACCTTGTGAAGACTTACAGAAAACGTTTGACCTGTGTCATTGCCAACAAAGGGTATATAACAAAGTATTGAGAAACTTTTGTTATTGACCAAATACTTATTTTCCACCATAATTTGCAAATAAATTCATTAAAAATCCTACAATGTGATTTTCTGGATTATCTTTTCTCATTTTGTCTGTCATAGTTGACGTGTACCTATGAAGAAAATGACAGGCCTCTCTCATCTTTTTAAGTGGGAGAACTTGCACAATTGGTGGCTGACTAAATACTTTTTTCCCCCACTGTATATATATATATATTTGGGAGCTTATAATATAGCTCAGTAGTTGTATAATTTATTTTATACAGTATTTATTGCTAATCTTTATCAAGTGTGCCAATAATTTTGGACCTGACTGTATATCACTTCTGAGCAGCCAGGCCAGTGTGGCCCAGTGGTTCAGACCGAGACCCAGAGAGGGGAGAGGAGAGGCAGAGGAAGCCCATTTGGGCCCCATCAGGCCTGGGTAAACAGAGCCAGATTGTAGCTTCCACAAGCCATCACAAACAGGCAGTGGCTACAAAATGATACACACGTTATCATTAACTCGAACCGTGTGCAAAAATGCAAATCCCATCTCTAAGCCCTAACCCCTCGCACACTTTGTGCCGTGCCATTTGGTTGGGGGGGTTCCAAAGGTGAGCGGAGGCGGCGTCGAAGGACAGAGAGACGAAAGGAAAGATGACTTTCTAAGGCGCTTAATCCTTGTCTCCTTCCTCTTGACCTTCCATGCTATCCAACAGGTTATGGCCTCCCCTCACCTCCAGAGCACCGGCTCTCTCACGTTAAAATAAAAATCTTTGAAGGAGACAAATTGATTTCAGTGGTTTGGCAGGTTGCCACTGTAGTTTATTTTAAACAAATGCTGTCTTTTTTTAAGCCTTGGCTGAAACAGGCTGGATTGGGTATAAAAAAAGCTGTATGTAACGATACCAGTCTGGGAACACTTATTGGGCTTTCTTGGATACACAGAATTCGGAGTGTATACACAGAGTTTAGAATGTGAGACATTTTGACAATCAGAAAGAGAGTAGTTGTGGTGGGTAGAGCTGTACTGTCAATATGCACTTAAGTGACCTTTTAGCATCCAGTGTATGTTTGTGTGTGTGCCGTGTGTGTTACAGTTGATTTAGTGATACCTGGAAAAGGGGGTTGGATTCTCTCCGATGGGTGTGTCCACCTGGAGCTAACTGCCTGTGTGAGTTCCATGTCGGCTAGCTCATGGTTATATAAGGGAGGATGCTGAAACCAGTGTGAGTTTGAGGTGAAAAAACAAGTTTCCACACGCAAGTTTTTTTAGATCCTACCCTTCTCCAAGAAGTGGAGTCACAAAAACAACATGTTCGTTCCTCCAGCACTCCATCTTTCAGCGGCCAGTCACTCATGCCTATTCCATCTTATTCTTCACAGCCCAGATCAGCCTCGTTCCAGCCGCGTTCTGTGTTCCAGTATGGATCACTATGTTTCACTGTTCAGGACCCAAAACAACACTGATCAGTTGGAAGTTCAGGCCCCGTTCTCTTCTGTTCTCCCCACACCGCATGTCCACATTATTCCACTGGCAGACGTCGCCTTGTGCACTTCATTACTTTTGCATTTTATTGACCCAAGATGTGTTTCTGTCTCTCAAACAGAGCAGAGGAGAGATTGACTGCCCTGGGCCCGGCGTAGTGCTCTCGCTCGCATATTTGATCATTTTGTTCTGTGTGGTGATTGTACTTTTTCAACTGGTGGGAGAGACCCCATAAAGAAGTCGACTGCTCCACTGTCCCATTTGGGTCAAGATTTATAGCAATAATCACTTTGCGGGGTGGTCACGGCCGGGACAGTTGCATGGAGAAATGCTGCAGTGGTAATATTGATAATAGGCCTCTTTTACAAACAAGGACGTTTGACGTAGTCTCTCTATGGAACTTGGTCCCTCCACAGGGTTCTAAACTAACTTTTTCTACCAGTGCTACCAACTATTTCAGTTGGTGGCACCTGCACATGATTTGTTCGCACAATCTTTTTTATAAAAACATTTATACACCTGGCCTGTGTAAGATAATGTGCCTGCATTCTATACAGAACCAGGCTAACATTGACTAGCCATCTTTTAAATTCGCATGCCCTTGTGTTCTTACATTGATTTGGATAGATTTACTGTAACAGCAAAATGTGACTGTTGTGTTTGGCTAGAGGTGTTTCAGTGCCGCACTTGTGATGGAGTTTTCAAAACAAATAGCCACTGGATTGATGCAAATAATCATGATTCTGCAAGGTGGTCATAGGCTACTTTGAAGTTACCAGTCCTGGAATTTTGTGATTTTAGGGGTGAGGTCATTTGGCCTTCAAGAAGTACCCAATCTGTCAGGGAACCAAGGCCATTAACCAAAATAGGCAATTAAATTGATTGGAAACGCTAGGTATTCCTTAAAAAAAAAAAAAAAAGTGCACGTAAATGTAGATACAGTGCATTCGGAAAGTATTCAGATCCCTTGACTTTTTCCACATTTTGTTGTGTTACAGCCTTATTCTAAAATGTATTAAATGAATAAAATCCTCATCAATCTACACACAATACCCCATGATGACCAAGCGAAAACAGGTTTTTAGAAATAAGTATTCAGACCCTTTGCTATGAGACTCGAAATTGAGCTCAGGTGCATCCTGTTTCCATTGATCATCCTTGAGATGTTTCTATAACTTGATTGGAGTCCACCTGTGGTAAATCCAATTGATTGGACATGATTAGGAAAGGCACACTCCTGTTCCACAGTTGACAGTGCATATCAGAGCAAAAACCAAGCCATGAGGTTGAAGGAATTGTCCGTAGAGCTCCGACACAGGATTGTGTCGAGACACAGATCTGGGGAAGGGTACCAAAACATTTCTGCAGCATTGAAGGTCCCCAAGAACACAGTGGCCTCCATCATTCTTAAAAGGAAGATGTTTGGAACCACCAAGACTCTTCCTACAGCTGGCCGCCCGGCCAAACTGAACAATCGGGGGAGAAGGGCCTTGGTCAGGGAGGTGACCAAGAACCCGATGGTCACTCTGACAGAGCTCAAGAGTTCCTCTGTGGAGATGCCAGAATCTTCCAGAAGGACAACCATCTCTGCAGCACTCCACCAATCACCAAAAATACATTTAATTGCATAGGCCTATATGTAGGCCAATTGCCAGTCATGTTTGACAAATATAATGTAGGATAATTAACATTAACGTCTAAAGGCTTGATTCTGTCGACATAGCCCTACTCTAGGAACGGTTCGTTCAGATAGGAGAAAAAGGCCAGTGCCTGTTGCGCACCGCAACATCACCCACATTGCAACATGAGCGGAGGCAGTCAGCATTTTAAAACTATTTAACCATAAACGTAATTGTTTAATAAAAATAATTTATTATTGATTTATATAGCACTTTTCTACTAACTGAGGTACTCAAAGAGCATTACATAGTAGGGGGAAACTCACCTCATCCACCACCCCCCAAAAAACTGGATGTCATTTTATGAGGCCTGTCTACCTTGTTTCAAAGTAGCCTATTGCCAAAATACGAATTATTTTATAAACACTTCCTCATATGCCATTGAAACCAACATTTCTCTCATGTTCTATTGGGTTTCAACTTTCTTTTATTTGTCCAGTTGCCAAAGGCACAATAGTCATATTAGCAACCCAAGCTAGTTGTTGCATGTTTAGATCTCCCCTCTTTCAACATTTCTAACGGATATTTTCATATCTGTCACATGAAACCACTCGTATGTGTGGTGCACTTTTGATAACAGTGTTTTCCCGCTAATTGCATTTTAGAACATTTCTGCTTATAGCCTACTGCCGTGTGTGCATTGCTGCACTTATAATGTGAAGAAATAATAGTTTATCAGCATTTTAAGCTAAACGTTCTGATGTTGCATCAGCCTCATTGCTTGTTAAAGTTATTTTGGTGTACAGTGGATTTATGAATTTGGGATCTATCGTCCCACAATGTCACGGTTTCGGCCGAGGCTGCCTCTCTTCCTTGCTCGGGCAGGCTTCGGCGTTCGTCGTCTCCGGAATACTAGCTGCCACCGTTGCATATTTCTATGTTCGTTTGCTTTTGTCTGATTGTTGTTACACCTGTTATCGTTTAGTGTAATTAGTGTCCTATAAGTTCTCGTTGTGTTTGTCTAGTGTTGTGTGTGATTGTTTTCACTGTCGTGCGTCTTGCTGGACGTATTACTGTTTGCTCGGTTGAGCTGTTCTCCATTGTGTTGGAGTGTTTTGTCGCACCTGTGTAGTGCGCCTGTTTTGTTTTCGCCTGCGTGCAGAGTTTCGCCTTCGGGCTAGTTTGTGCGTTTCTCTTGTGGATATTTCACTAAAGTCTTTGGACTGTACTTCTGCGTCCTGCGCCTGATTCCACCACCACACCCACCTACAGCATCACTGACAGAATCACACACCGGCTCGAATGGAATCAGCAGGAGCCGCAGCAGCACAGGCGACGCTGGAGGACAGGGTCCGCGAGCAGAATGACCAGATCCTGCGGATGGGGTCCGCCCTGCAGGAGGTGATCACCACCATCCGAGGCTGGGAGACCCGAGGGACACCTCCACCGCCATCTTCCCTGCCCTCACCATCGGCAAGTCAGCCCATTCCCGCTCCGGAACCCAGAGGAGTTCGACTCTCGCTCCCTAGGGCCTACGATGGGACCGCTGCCGGGTGTCAGGGATTCCTTCTCCAGGTGGAGCTTTACCTGGCCACCGTGCACCCGGCGCCCTCGGGACACGAGAGCGTGTCCGCCCTGATCTCCTGCCTTTCCGGCAAGGCGTTGGAATGGGCCAACGCAGAGTGGAGGAGAATAGACGCTACCACCATCACGTACGACGAGTTCTCCCGCCGCTTCAGGGCGGTGTTTGACCATCCCCCGGAGGGGAAAGCGGCGGGGGAGCGTCTGTTCTGCCTCCGGCAGGGGAAGAGGAGTGCCCAGGAGTTCGCCTTGGAATTCCGTACTCTAGCGGCGGATGCAGGGTGGAATGAGCGGGCCCTCATCGATCACTACCGATGTAGTCTACGTGAGGACGTTCGTAGGGAGCTGGCCTGTAGGGACACCAGCCTCTCGTTCGACCAGTTGGTCGACATGTCCATCAGGCTGGATACCCTGCTAGCTACCCGCGGATGTCCCGAGGGGGGTCCGTCCATTTCACCCTCCAGCGCCTCCGAGCCGTGCCCCATGGAGCTCGGGGGCGCTGGCGCTAGAGAGTGGAGGGGTCGGATTACGAGGGGGTCCATCTCCTGCACCAACTGTGGTCGGGGAGGACACACCGCGGCTAGGTGCTGGGGATGGCCTCCTAGGGGAGAAGACGACAGGTCCCGCACTGGGGAGTCCTTCCAGGTGAGTAGGCGCCCCACTCACCCAGAGCTCTCTGTTGCACACTTCTGTATACCTGTGCGTTTTCCACAGGTAGCACCTCATTCCCAGCATAAGGCGCTGGTAGATTCAGGCGCGGCTGGGAATTTTGTTGATAAGAAATTTTGTTTAGCCTTAGGGATTCCCCTTCTCCCTGTTGACGTCCCTTTCCCCGTTCATGCCCTAGATAGCCGTCCGTTGGGTGCGGGCTTGATCAGGGAGGTCACGGCGCCACTTAGGATGTGTGCGCAGGGGGGTCATCAGGAGATGATCCAGCTATTTCTGATCGACTCGCCTGCGTATCCGGTGGTGCTGGGCATGCCCTGGTTGAGTACTGTGATGTCACGAGAGGCTGTGTCCTGGAGGGACGTTACATCCCCCTGAGGTGGCTGCAAACCCAGACAGCTATGGCTCCATCTGCTGGTATGGTCGGGAACTCCACCCCTCTATGGCCAATCTTCCCACGCAGCTGAAACAAATCAGGAGCTGATGAGCTGAAGGTTTGGAAGGGAAGAGACAGACTGAGGGAGTGTGTGGGGGGTGAAGAAACACAGTCTCCAACCTGGGCTCTCTGGAGGACAAGAGTGCTGCACGTCCACTTCCATGAGGAATATAAGGATTTGGAGATACTTACCTTTGGGAAATACTCACCTTTGGATATATGCACCTGTGGAAATACGTGAGAGACATTTTGAAGGACTTTTGATGGGTTGGCCACTAGCTGCAACGTGGACTACAGTAAGGCTGGGGAAAAGTTATCTGAGCGAGTGATAATTATGATTTTGGATGTGGAAGAGACATCCCTGAACTGTTAACCCTTAAAGAGCCACAAGAGAACAGAATTTTGTTATATTTTCGTTAATTTCCCAAGACCTATAATAAAATCCTTGTTTTGTTTGAACCTTGTCTCCTTGCACTACTTGAGCAACCCCGCTGAAAGCTGTGTAGCCTCTCGTTAATAAGCGTTAATAGTGCATGTCAGAGGAGGATACCGAAGGTTTGATCACCCAGTTTTCCAAGTTGGCCGTAGGCTCCCCGCCGACGGAAATGGAGGACATATTGAAAGCCCTTGTTGCTGGCCAGCAAGCCCAGATGCAAGCAAACGTGGCTCTCTTGGAGGAGCAAAAGAAAGCCAACCTTCTGAAGGCAGAGGAATTGCAGTTGCAGAGACAGAGGGTTGTCCAAAATACCCGCCCAATAAAGGCAAGTGACTTTATATCTAAGATGGGAGCTACCGATGACGTTGAGGCATACCTGCATGCATTTGAGGCCACGGCCACTAGGGAAGCCTGGCCCAAGCAACAGTGGGTTGGTCTGTTAGCCCCCTTTCTAACCGGGGAATCGCTGAATGCTGTCCGGGACCTGGGCCCTGACCAGGTTACTGACTATGATGCCCTGAAGTCTGAGATCCTCAGCAGATATGGACTCACAAAGTTTGGTATGGCCCAGCGCTTTCACAGCTGGACCTTCCAACCAGACCAACCTCCTCGGGCGCAGATGCATGAACTGGTCCGAATCGCAAGGAAATGGCTGGATCCGCAGAGGAATACAGCAGCGGCGGTGGTGGAGGCCGTTGTGGTGGATCGTTACCTACGCGCCCTGCCTTATGAGGCAAAACGGTTCATCAGTCAACAGGCCTTGACCACGGCGGATCTGACCGTGGAAGCTGTGGAAAAGTACCAGGCCACAGCGGAGATGCTGAATGCTTCCCGAAAAGACCCCAGGAGTGCGGCCCCACCACAAATGGGAAGAACCCGTCCAAAGGACCCCAAGGTCTCGAACCCAGGCACGTCAGGACTTATCCCGGCTCCAGGGGGAGCCAGAAACCAGGCGGGTCCAAGAAGAGTACACCAGGAGGGGGAAACTCGACAGTGTTACCGGTGTGGGGAGATGGGACATATCTCCTGGCAGTGTGGGAAACCAGCCGATGAACCTATGCCCACTGCGGAGTCCTCCAGCTCAGCACCCACACACCGTTTTGCCTCGCTCTTGGGAGTCGTAGATGGCGGCCCAGATCGACCCCCCACCTGCCCGGTAACGGTGAATCACCATGATGTGGAGGCCTTACTAGATTCTGGTAGCCGGGCCACCCTGGTGCGTAAGGATTTGGTGGGCCCAACGTGTCTGACCCCGGGGAAAGTCCTCCCAGTTTCCTGTGTCCATGGAGACACCAGAGAATACCCCATGACTGAACTTACAATGACCAGCACACGGGGAACCATACACACGACGGCGGGGGTGGTTGATTCCCTCCCCGTCCCTGTCCTAATTGGACGAGACTGCCCAGCCTTTTACCCACTCTGGAGAGAGTCTCAGGAGAGGATAACCCGAGTACCTCGGAAACGGAGAGGCAAGACTCATCCTGGGAAGGCTCCGGTGCAATCCTCCGAATTACTCACTCCCGCACCGGGCTCTGATAGGGATGGCAGGTGCCCAGACCGACACAGAGACTGGTCCGGATACGGGAGAAGAGAACGCAGCCCAGGAAAGTGCTCCGTTCTCCAGGGAAGAAGACGTCCCAGGCACCCAAGAGCTTCCCCCTCTCACAGGCCAGTATGGGCTGGCAAGCACCACGGCAATGCGGACGCCCCCTCCCGGCGTGATGCCTTCTTCGCTGCCTTTACCCCGACGAGGACGTCGGTCCCGAGGAGGGGGATGTGTGATGTCACGAGAGGCTGTGTCCTGGAGGGACGTTACATCCCCCTGAGGTGGCTGCAAACCCAGACAGCTATGGCTCCATCTGCTGGTATGGTCGGGAACTCCACCCCTCTATGGCCAATCTTCCCACGCAGCTGAAACAAATCAGGAGCTGATGAGCTGAAGGTTTGGAAGGGAAGAGACAGACTGAGGGAGTGTGTGGGGGGTGAAGAAACACAGTCTCCAACCTGGGCTCTCTGGAGGACAAGAGTGCTGCACGTCCACTTCCATGAGGAATATAAGGATTTGGAGATACTTACCTTTGGGAAATACTCACCTTTGGATATATGCACCTGTGGAAATACGTGAGAGACATTTGGAAGGACTTTTGCTGGGTTGGCCACTAGCTGCAACGTGGACTACAGTAAGGCTGGGGAAAAGTTATCTGAGCGAGTGATAATTATGATTTTGGATGTGGAAGAGACATCCCTGAACTGTTAACCCTTAAAGAGCCACAAGAGAACAGAATTTTGTTATATTTTCGTTAATTTCCCAAGACCTATAATAAAATCCTTGTTTTGTTTGAACCTTGTCTCCTTGCACTACTTGAGCAACCCCGCTGAAAGCTGTGTAGCCTCTCGTTAATAAGCGTTAATAGTGCATGTCAGAGGAGGATACCGAAGGTTTGATCACCCAGTTTTCCAAGTTGGCCGTAGGCTCCCCGCCGACGGAAATGGAGGACATATTGAAAGCCCTTGTTGCTGGCCAGCAAGCCCAGATGCAAGCAAACGTGGCTCTCTTGGAGGAGCAAAAGAAAGCCAACCTTCTGAAGGCAGAGGAATTGCAGTTGCAGAGACAGAGGGTTGTCCAAAATACCCGCCCAATAAAGGCAAGTGACTTTATATCTAAGATGGGAGCTACCGATGACGTTGAGGCATACCTGCATGCATTTGAGGCCACGGCCACTAGGGAAGCCTGGCCCAAGCAACAGTGGGTTGGTCTGTTAGCCCCCTTTCTAACCGGGGAATCGCTGAATGCTGTCCGGGACCTGGGCCCTGACCAGGTTACTGACTATGATGCCCTGAAGTCTGAGATCCTCAGCAGATATGGACTCACAAAGTTTGGTATGGCCCAGCGCTTTCACAGCTGGACCTTCCAACCAGACCAACCTCCTCGGGCGCAGATGCATGAACTGGTCCGAATCGCAAGGAAATGGCTGGATCCGCAGAGGAATACAGCAGCGGCGGTGGTGGAGGCCGTTGTGGTGGATCGTTACCTACGCGCCCTGCCTTATGAGGCAAAACGGTTCATCAGTCAACAGGCCTTGACCACGGCGGATCTGACCGTGGAAGCTGTGGAAAAGTACCAGGCCACAGCGGAGATGCTGAATGCTTCCCGAAAAGACCCCAGGAGTGCGGCCCCACCACAAATGGGAAGAACCCGTCCAAAGGACCCCAAGGTCTCGAACCCAGGCACGTCAGGACTTATCCCGGCTCCAGGGGGAGCCAGAAACCAGGCGGGTCCAAGAAGAGTACACCAGGAGGGGGAAACTCGACAGTGTTACCGGTGTGGGGAGATGGGACATATCTCCTGGCAGTGTGGGAAACCAGCCGATGAACCTATGCCCACTGCGGAGTCCTCCAGCTCAGCACCCACACACCGTTTTGCCTCGCTCTTGGGAGTCGTAGATGGCGGCCCAGATCGACCCCCCACCTGCCCGGTAACGGTGAATCACCATGATGTGGAGGCCTTACTAGATTCTGGTAGCCGGGCCACCCTGGTGCGTAAGGATTTGGTGGGCCCAACGTGTCTGACCCCGGGGAAAGTCCTCCCAGTTTCCTGTGTCCATGGAGACACCAGAGAATACCCCATGACTGAACTTACAATGACCAGCACACGGGGAACCATACACACGACGGCGGGGGTGGTTGATTCCCTCCCCGTCCCTGTCCTAATTGGACGAGACTGCCCAGCCTTTTACCCACTCTGGAGAGAGTCTCAGGAGAGGATAACCCGAGTACCTCGGAAACGGAGAGGCAAGACTCATCCTGGGAAGGCTCCGGTGCAATCCTCCGAATTACTCACTCCCGCACCGGGCTCTGATAGGGATGGCAGGTGCCCAGACCGACACAGAGACTGGTCCGGATACGGGAGAAGAGAACGCAGCCCAGGAAAGTGCTCCGTTCTCCAGGGAAGAAGACGTCCCAGGCACCCAAGAGCTTCCCCCTCTCACAGGCCAGTATGGGCTGGCAAGCACCACGGCAATGCGGACGCCCCCTCCCGGCGTGATGCCTTCTTCGCTGCCTTTACCCCGACGAGGACGTCGGTCCCGAGGAGGGGGATGTGTGATGTCACGAGAGGCTGTGTCCTGGAGGGACGTTACATCCCCCTGAGGTGGCTGCAAACCCAGACAGCTATGGCTCCATCTGCTGGTATGGTCGGGAACTCCACCCCTCTATGGCCAATCTTCCCACGCAGCTGAAACAAATCAGGAGCTGATGAGCTGAAGGTTTGGAAGGGAAGAGACAGACTGAGGGAGTGTGTGGGGGGTGAAGAAACACAGTCTCCAACCTGGGCTCTCTGGAGGACAAGAGTGCTGCACGTCCACTTCCATGAGGAATATAAGGATTTGGAGATACTTACCTTTGGGAAATACTCACCTTTGGATATATGCACCTGTGGAAATACGTGAGAGACATTTGGAAGGACTTTTGCTGGGTTGGCCACTAGCTGCAACGTGGACTACAGTAAGGCTGGGGAAAAGTTATCTGAGCGAGTGATAATTATGATTTTGGATGTGGAAGAGACATCCCTGAACTGTTAACCCTTAAAGAGCCACAAGAGAACAGAATTTTGTTATATTTTCGTTAATTTCCCAAGACCTATAATAAAATCCTTGTTTTGTTTGAACCTTGTCTCCTTGCACTACTTGAGCAACCCCGCTGAAAGCTGTGTAGCCTCTCGTGACGTCACAGTACCCATAACCCATCTATTTCGTGGCAGGAGAGGGCTCTGATGGAGTGGTCTGCCCAGTGTGTGGGTCGATGTTTAGGCGTTTCCGTAGGGGCTACCTCGGTGGAGAGTCCAAACCAGGTGCCCGCATTGCACGTTCCCCCTGAGTATGGGGATTTGGCTATTGTGTTCAGTAAGTCGAGGGCGACGCAGTTGCCTCCCCATAGGCAGGGAGATTGTGCGATAGACCTCCAGGCAGGAGCTGCGCTCCCACGGAGCCATGTGTATCCTCTGTCTCAGGAAGAGCAGAGAGCTATGGAGACTTACATAGACAAATCTCTGAGACAAGGATACATACGGCCCTCCACTTCCCCTGCGTCCTCGAGTTTCTTTTTTGTGAAGAAAAAGGATGGTGGGTTACGCCCGTGCATTGATTACCGTGGTCTCAATCAGATCACGGTGAAGTACAGTTATCCACTCCCGCTGATAGCGACCATGACGGAGTCATTGCACGGGGCGCGTTTCTTCACTAAATTAGATCTCAGGAGCGCGTACAACTTGGTGCGCATTAGGGGGGGCGATGAATGGAAGACAGCCTTTAGTACCACCTCGGGCCATTACGAGTATCTTGTCATGCCATATGGGTTGATGAACGCTCCTTCAGTTTTCCAATCATTCGTGGATGAGATCTTCAGGGACATGCAGGGGCAGGGGGTGGTCGTGTACATAGATAACATTCTCGTGTACTCGCCTACCCGAGTCGAGCATGTGGCCCTGGTGCGCCGAGTGTTGTGGAGGCTGTTGGAGCACGACCTGTATGTCAAGGCAGAGAAGTGTCTGTTTTTCCAGGAGTCGGTCTCCTTTTTGGGTTATCAGTTGTCTGCGTCAGGGGTGAAGATGGAGGTAGACCGGGTGTCAGCCGTGCGTAATTGGCAAACGCCAACCACTGTGAAGGAGGTGCAGCAGTTTTTGGGGTTTGCGAATTACTACCGGAGGTTTATCCGGGGTTTTGGACAGGTGGCAGCTCCCATAACGTCTCTTTTGAAGGGGGGTCCGGTGCGTCTGCAGTGGTCAGCCGAGGCGAACAGGGCGTTTGGGAGGCTGAAGGACCTGTTTACCTCGGCCCCGGTGCTGGCGCATCCGGATCCCTCTTTACCATTTCAGGTAGAGATGGACGCGTCAGAGGCCGGTATAGGAGCCGTGCTTTCGCAACGGTCCGGCGCGCCACCTAAACTCCGCCCCTGTGCTTTTTATTCCAAGAAGCTCAGTCCGGCGGAGCGAAACTATGACGTAGGGGACAGGGAGCTGTTAGCCGTGGTACAGGCCCTAAAGGTGTGGAGGCACTGGCTTGAGGGGGCTCAACACCCTTTCCTCATTTTGACGGACCACCGTAACCTGGAGTACATCCGGGCAGCGAGGAGGCTGAACCCTCGCCAGGCGAGGTGGAATATGTTTTTGACCCGGTTCACATTTAAGATCACGTACATCCCTGGGTCATAGAACGGTAAGGCAGACGCACTGTCTCGGCGGTATGACACGGAGGAGAGGTCCGTGGAGCCCACTCCCATACTGCCGGAGTCTTGTCTGGTGGCACCGGTAGTGTGGGAGGTCGATGCTGAACTCGAGCAGGCGTTACGCACCGACCCTAGTCCACCTCAATGCCCGGAGGGTCGGAAGTACGTTCCGCTCGAGGTTCGGGATCGATTGATCTATTGGGCTCACACGTCACCCTCCTCTGGACACCCTGGTATCGGCCGGACAGTGCACTGTCTTAGTGCCAAGTACTGGTGGCCCACGTTGGCGAGGGATGTGAGGGTTTATGTTTCCTCCTGCTCGGTGTGCGCCCAGTGTAAGGCGCCTAGACATCTGCCTAGGGGTAAGTTACTACCCCTGCCCGTTCCACAACGACCATGGTCTCACCTCTCGGTGGATTTCCTCACTGACCTTCCTCCTTCACAGGGGAATACCACTATACTGGTCGTTGTGGACCGGTTTTCTAAGGCCTGTCGTTTGCTCCCTATGCCGGGCCTTCCTACTGCCCTGCAAACTGCCGAAGCACTATTCACCCATGTGTTCCGGCACTACGGGGTACCCGAGGATATTGTGTCTGATCGAGGTCCCCAATTTACCTCCAGAGTCTGGAGAGCTTTTATGGAGCGGTTGGGGGTCTCGGTGAGCCTCACCTCGGGTTACCACCCGGAGAGTAATGGGCAGGTGGAACGTGTGAACCAGGATGTGGGTAGGTTTCTTAGAACATACTGCCAGGACCGGCCGGAGGAGTGGGCAAGGTACGTTCCCTGGGCCGAAATTGCCCAGAATTCCCTACGCCATTCCTCCACTAACCTAACCCCTTTCCAATGTGTGTTAGGTTACCAGCCGGTTCTGGCACCTTGGCAGCAGAGCCAGATCGAGGCTCCTGCGGTGGATGAGTGGGTGCGGCGCTCGGAGGAGACATGGAACTCTGCACACGTCCACCTGCAGCGGGCCCTCCGTCGTCATAAGGCGAGCGCCGATCTCCACCGCAGTGAGGGACCGGTGTACGCACCTGGTGATCGAGTCTGGCTCTCTACCAGAAACCTGCCCCTCCGCCTGCCCTGTCGGAAACTGGGTCGGCGGTTTGTAGGGCCATTTAAAGTCCTGAGAAGATTGAACGAGGTGTGTTACAAATTACAACTACCTGTTGAGTATAAAAGTATTAACCCCTCGTTCCATGTGTCTCTTCTCAGGCCGGTGGTAGCTGGCCCACTCCAAGAAAGTGAGATCAGGGAGACTCCTCCGCCCCCATTGGACATCGAGGGGGCACCGGCGTACTCCGTGCGGTCCATCTTGGATTCGAGACGTCGGATGGGGGGTCTCCAATATCTAGTGGAGTGGGAGGGGTACGGCCCGGAGGAACGGTGCTGGGTGCCGAGGAGAGACATTTTGGACCCGTCTCTCCTGACGGAATTCCATCGTGGGCACCCGATGCACCCTGCTCCGCGTCCTCCTGGTCGTCCCCGAGGCCGGAGTCGGCGCACGTCTGGAGCCGCGCGTCAAGGGGGGGGTACTGTCACGGTTTCGGCCGAGGCTGCCTCTCTTCCTTGCTCGGGCAGGCTTCGGCGTTCGTCGTCTCCGGAATACTAGCTGCCACCGTTGCATGTTTCTATGTTTGTTTGCTTTTGTCTGATTGTTGTTACACCTGTTATCGTTTAGTGTAATTAGTGTCCTATAAGTTCTCGTTGTGTTTGTCTAGTGTTGTGTGTGATTGTTTTCACTGTCGTGCGTTTTGCTGGACGTATTACTGTTTGCTCGGTTGAGCTGTTCTCCATTGTGTTGGAGTGTTTTGTCGCACCTGTGTAGTGCGCCCGTTTTGTTTTCGCCTGCGTGCGGAGTTTCGCCGTCGGGCTAGTTTGTGCGTTTCTCTTGTGGATATTTCACTAAAGTCTTTGGACTGTACTTCTGCGTCCTGCGCCTGATTCCACCACCACACCCACCTACAGCATCACTGACACACAACTGTCCCAGAGTCTTGTTTGGAATATTTTTTCTCTCGCACAGAACAAAAAGCTGACCAATAGAATAGGTAAACTTTTCTACAATGGGGTAGTAGATTGACATAGACTAGTGATTTTGCTGTTCGTAAAGTAAATGTGGACAGTTTATCTAACATCTTCAAAGTGCGCCTCAGAATTCGCAGTTGCATCCCCGATGTGTCTGTCTGAATAGCTACTGTAGATTGCATTCTGCTAAGGCACTTGTCTCTCTCTACATCGGTCAGCTACATTGGTGTCCAGGGTGGGATCCTTTTGATACGCCTATGGGGCATGGGCACACAAATGCTCCTAAAGAAAAGGGAGAATACTGAAGCATGCGTTGATGACAGTTCTACAGTCTATGAGGCCCAGGCTTTTGGCATAGATGGTAAAGCTCTCAATTCTGGACTGCAACATTGTAAGATTGTGCCCTCCACGGCACTTGATATACACTATATATACAAACGTTTTTGGACACCCCTTCAAATTAGTGGATTCAGATTGTTCAATTTCTGCCCTGCTAGAGCTGCCCCGGTCAACTGTAAGTGCTGTTATTGTGAAGTGGAAACGTCTAGGAGCAACAACGCCTGCATCCTGGTCTCAGAGCATTTCATATTAATCTGTATGTAAATCCGAGATTTGTTGTCATGGAGGACTGATTGGGCTCATTGCTTCGAGTTTTAAAATAAATGCTGCTCTCATGGAACACATCAATGCGCTATGTAAATATCAATAATAAGTCATATCCGTATCACCCGTAGGCTACACCACTGCTGTCGTCCTTTCCTCCAAGTGTTTATTCAAGTTGAATAATCTTTGGATGCCGACAGCAGTCACACCATTGGAAGACGTAGCTTGGAATGTACCCTACAAAAGCCTATTCCTGCTCCTTTCCCGCGATCCATAAATGCATTTGTTGTGTCATCATAGTGGTCTCTGACTTGTGGTCAGACTCGCTCCGGCGGAACAAACTTAAACTTACGCCTTTTTTCAATGCTGATTTGAATGTCATTGAGAAAACATCCTTTCTGAAATCAAAAGTAATCCTAGTAGTAATCATCTAGTTTTTCAAAAGTAAGTTACACTGAGTGGCGCAGTGGTCTAAGGCACTGCATTGCAGTGCTAGCTGTGCCACTAGAGATCCTGGTTCGAATCCAGGCTCTGTCGTAGCCGGCCGCGACCGGGAGACCCATGGGGCGGCGCACAATTGTCCCAGCGTCGTCCAGGGTAGGGGAGGGAATGGCCGGCAGGGATGTAGCTCAGTTGGTAGAGCATGGCGTTTGCAACGCCAGGGTTGTGGGTTCGATTCCCATGGGGGGTATGAAAAAAATAAAATAAATAATAATAATAATGTATGCACTCACTAACTGTAAGTCGCTCTGGATAAGAGCGTCTGCTAAATGACTAAAATGTAAATGTAATCTGCTACTCCCCAACCCTGTTCACAGCCTACAGCACAGTTGATAGTGGTGGGAGGAGGGGAGAGAGGAAGGGAGAAAGCCCTCTGCTGGAACCAGAAAACCCAGCGTTGGTTTTCCATGGAAATGGTAGGGTTTGGGGTTACTTAGCAGACTGACTGAAGCTCTGCTTGGCAGCGGCTTGTCCTTCTACTGCAGTTGGCGGATGATTGAGCAGAGGTTAAACTGAGTAACTCAGCTGCCTATCATGTCCTTAGCAATACTTAGTGTGTACAAAGTACAGTATCCCCCCTCAACAGCCAGAAGAGATAAAGTTAAGTTACACATATTTCCTCCCTGACAGAACAATAGGCCTACATGTCTATCTGTCTCTTCCTACCTCAGTCCAGATCAGAGTGGACAGGTCAGTAGCATGGAGAAGTACTTGTTCTGTGGATTAGCTCCAACACATCCTCTATCCTGCCCTATCTCAAACAGGAAAGAAGGCCTCATCGCTTCCAATGAGAACTGTATTTTCAGACATTGGCTGCAACCTCTCCAAAACCCAACGCAGGTTTTCTTATTAAGCCCAGGAATTTGGAAATGGGTGCTGACAATTTCGATTGGGAGCACATGAAAGGTAAAGAGTGTGGGAGTGTGTGTCAGCGGTGTGTCTGCGGCGTGTCTGTCCATGTGTGTTTCATTTCATTACCTCTGAACGTGGCCGAGTCCGAGTGTTTTCATCCTCTAGATGGGATAGACTTTATTAGATCTGCTCTTGTATAAAATGCAGGCTGGGGCAATATACAGGCGGTATGTCATTGTTTGAAATGGAGTCAGACTATTTCGGCTAGCTTTGCGTTATTGTTTGTGGGCATGTTATAGTTCACCTCAGCCCATGGGGGGGGGGGGTTAGTTATATGGAGTTATACACTAACCAGCTCTGTTGAATTTCAACAGAGCAGGTAAAGTAGTTCTGCGTCTGAATTAATCTGACAACTAGTGGAACTCCAGCCCAGTCATTTCAACCCATACCTCCTCTTATAAGTGTTACCTCTAGCCATGTGTAACTGAGTAACTAACCATATTCCAGTGCGACCTAGGCTCCAAATTACTGTAAACTACACCCAGCCCACTCCATGGCAACGGAAGGGAAGGAAATAATTTATTTGAACGTGACTAGGGTTTCTCAGACCCTATCCCCCTGGTGGGGATGTGGAGAGAGAGGGGACTGTCTCTGGTTACCTGGCACTGACGTATTCGCCACACGCACCATAAACAATGGCTGATTCATCCGTCAGCCCGTCTGTCTGTGCCATAATTCAGGGAAGGAGGCAGGGAGAGGAATGAAAAACACCTTCCACTGGGAGAGAGAGCACCATGAGAAGGAGATACACACGCAGGTATATGAGGACACAAACAGGCAGACACACACACACACTCAGGGTTGCTGTTTTGGCCAGTCTAGCCCAGCATAAACCAGTAATTTACTCCCAGCAGCAACTTGCACAGTATGTACTGTATTTCAGGTTGCCATTATAAATCAACGTATTACCAGTTTACTCACCTGTTTTAAGATAAAGGTTATGAACTTGGAGCATTGGAATCTTACAGCATGAACTGTGTACATCCATTTCATACTGTGGAAAGGAGATTGTTTGTGTACATTGTACAGGTAGAGTTCTGTGAGAGTAGCTAACTGTTTAGATACCCCGGGTCCAATTTCTACTGTCATATATGGATATTCACTTAATCTCTCCCCTTTGAATTGGAGGTATTCAGGGATCTACCCAAACCTGATTACCCAAGATTATTATCTCGACCGATTCGGATCCCACATTTTGAAGTTAACCCTTGGATCCCGGGTCGGATCCCGTCTGGTGTCCATGAACCTCGGATCTGCGTGAAAATATTTGAATACCGACCGGATCCTAAATGATATTTGAAGAGTTTAGTTCCAAAACAACATAAACGCAAATTGCACAAATTTACATTTTATTATCTAAAATTATTGTCGGGGGTCCCCTTTCATCAAACCAAATTTTTCAATATATTTTTGTGACAAAACCGCATATTCGCTTTATGAAAACCAGCCACTGCGCGCTGCACGTGACGCGGGGTTAATAGGCTATAGGCCTACTTGTTTTGGGAGAGGAGGAGGACGCGGTGGAAAATAGTGATAGCCTATGCTATATAAAGTGAGTTTCTGAAACATTGAGTCGTTCTTAGCTGATGTGAAGACGAAACTGAATGAAAGAGAGTACAGGATGGAAAAACAGACAGGCAAATCGTGTGTATGGGCCTCGTTTATGCACATTGTGGATACAGAGGGGAAAAGGGCGCCCATATTTTCAGGACCTGAGCTATTTCATTTATTTGTTTTATTTATTCAATTTACTAGTTTATTTTGGCAATTGAATTTATTTTGTTTAGGCTTGGAGTATTTAGTAGGCTATTTTGCTATTTTCTTTTGCTATTTTCTTTTGGCCTATTTCAAATAACTGTTTTAACTCATGTTAAAGGACTAGAATAAAGTGTGATATTTGTCAGCATAAAGCTGAGTGACTCATTCATGCGCTAGTTTCGTGGCTTTCATTCAAAATAAAAAGTTATACTGCAGAGTTAAGACACATTCTTTCTGATCGTCTTTAATAAATAGTCTTACATTCTTTACCAATTTAATCTGCTCGTGTTGTGTGTGTACGTTTGTTTGCGGTGGACTGATAGCCATAGGCTTATCTGCAGAAAATAATGTAGCCTAATGTTGAAAGGCTGCCGATTTATTGATTGTGTAAGGCATTGATAGGTATAAGAAATATCAGCACAACTTTTCTCTTCAATTATGAATCTTTAATTAACTCTCCGGATGGTACACAGCGGTGGTGTGGGGGACTTTTCCATCAAACCCGCATCCAACCAAACCCGCATCCAACCAATGTTAGGCTAGCGCCTAACCGAACTTAGGTGAACCGAACGAGTGTGCTCACATACTCCCTTAAAAGACCTACGCTTGAAAAATTAGCAAAAAGTGGCAATAGTACTGTTTGTCCATCTTGAGACGCCGTAGCCTCAAAATAGTCTTAATTAATCTAAGATTAAGAAATCTGTCATTAATTTTGTCGTTTTTGGAGAGGAGATCTTAGTCGCACAATTTTGCATCTAACTAAGATGTTTGGTGCAATATTTCTCAAGTGAAAAATGTGCATGAACATTATTAGTCTCTCGTTGAATGACAACATACACTTCATTGAAGAATTCCTACTGCTGACCAATCACCGATGAAGGGGCATAAACTTTGGCTACCGACTTCAACTTGCCTCGAGCAAAAAATGTGTTTGCACAAACTGTAGAAACAATGAGAATAGAAAGGTTCAGAACTTTTGTAAAACATCACAGTACAGTTGAAAAATATATGGCAAATAGAAATCCAATATGGATGGTGTTAAGAGATAGATGGGAGGTGTTGAATGGAGCTAAAGGATGGGACTAATAACAACAACTAATAACAACAAGATAACTAGTGTAAGACATGCTGTGTCCATAATAAGTATATAGGTTATATATTGTGAGCTTTTGTGAAAGAGCACAGTTAGAAAGATATGGCATATAGAAGCATACCAGATGGACATCATGAAAATGATCGGAGGAAGTTCAGGAGTAAAAACAAAGAAAATATAATTATTGACTGTGTCCATAAAATGTATATAGTATGTATAAGCATGAAGTATGGAAATGGAGGAAAATTAGACTCCCTGCGGACCTGTCATCTTTTCACTCCCTCCTCTCTACATTCTCTTCCTCTGTTTCCGCTGCTAAAGCCACTTTCTACCACTCTAAATGTCAAGCCTCTGCCTCTAACCCTAGGAAGGTCTTTGCCAACTTCTCCTCCCTGCTGAATCCTCCTCCTCCTCCCCCTCCCTCCTCCCTCTCTGTGGATGACTTCGTCAACCATTTTGAAAAGTAGGTTGACGACATCCGATCCTCATTTATTAAGTCAAATGACACCGCTGGTCCTGCTCACACTGCCCTACCCTATGCTTTGACTTCTTTCTCCCCTCTCTCTCCAGATGAAATCTTGCGACTTGTGACGGCCAGCCGCCAAACAACCTGCCCGCTTGACCCTATCTCCTCCTCTCTTCTCCAGACCATTTCCAGAGTCCTTCTCACCACGCTCATCAACTCATCCTTGACCGCTGGCCATGTCCCTTCCGTCTTCAAGAGAGCGAGAGTTGCTCCCCTCCTCAAAAAACCTACACTCGATCCCTCCGATGTCAACAACTACAGACCAGTATCCCTTCTTTCTTTTCTCTCCAAAACTCTTGAGCGCGCTGTCTCTAGCCAACTCTCCTGCTATCTCTCTCAGAATGACCTTCTTGATCCAAACCAGTCAGGTTTCAAGACTGGTCATTCAACTGAGACTGCTCTTCTCTGTGTCACGGATGCTCTCCGCACTGCTAAAGCTAACTCTCTCTCCTCTGCTCTTATCCTTCTAGACCTATCCACTGCCTTTGATACTGTGAACCATCAGATCCTCCTCTCCACCCTCTCCGTGTTGGGCATCTCCGGCGCTGCTCACTCTTGGATTGTGTCCTACCTGACAGGTCGCTCCTACCAGGTGGCATGGCAAGAATCTGTCTCCGCACCACGTGCTCTCACCACTAGTGTCCCCCAGGACTCAGTTCTAGGCCCTCTCCTATTCTCTCTATACACCAAGTCACTTGGCTCTGTCATATCCTCACATGGTCTCTCCTATCATTGCTACGCAGACAACACACGATAACCAGGTGGCGAATCGCATCTCTGCATGTCTGGCAGACATATCAATGTGGATGTCGGATAACCACTTCAAGCTGAACATCGGCAAGATGGAGCTGCTCTTCCTCCCGGGGAAGGACTGCCCGCTCCATGATCTCACCATCACGGTTGACAACTCCATTGTGTCCTCCTCCCAGAGTGTAAAGAACCTTGGCGTGACCCTGGACAACACCCTGTCGTTCTCCGCTAACATCAAAGCGGTGACCCGATCCTACAGGTTCATGCTCTACAACATTCGCAGAGTACGACCCTACCTTACACAGAAAGCGGCACAGGTCCTAATCCAGGCACTTATCATCTCCCGTCTGGATTACTGCAACTCGCTGTTGGCTGGGCTCCCTGCCTGTGCCATTAAACCCCTACAACTTATCCAGAACGCTGCAGCCTGTCTGGTGTTCAACCTTCCCAAGTTCTCTCATGTCACCCCGCTCCTCCGCACACTCCACTGGCTTCCAGTTGAGGCTCGCATCTACTACAAGACCATAGTGCTTGCCTTCCGGAGCTGTGAGGGGAACGGCACCTCCTTACCTTCAGGCTCTGATCAAACCCTACACCCAAACAAGGGCACTACGTTCATCCACCTCTGGCCTGCTAGCTCCCCTACCTCTACGGAAGCACAGTTCCCGCTCAGCCCAGTCAAAGCTATTCGCTGCTCTGACGCCAGGACAGCGGAGTCACTGACCACCTTCCGGAGACACTTGAAACCCTACCTCTTTAAGGAATATCTGGAATAGTATAAAGTAATCCTTCTTCCCCCACCCCCCATAAAAAAAATAAAAAGTGGTTGTCCCACTGGCTATCATAAGTTGAATGCACCAATTTGTAAGTCGCTCTGGATAAGAGCGTCTGCTAAATGATATACATGTAAATGTAAGTAGAGGCCTAAGCATTGTTGTTCACTGGTTTACTCCAATTAGGGAAGGGATGGTGGGGTTGGAAAGTAATAAAGGGAAATATATATATTTTTAGAGGATATGTATGTATATATATATGTATGTATATGTGTATATGTATGTATGTGTATGTATGTATATATATATATATATATATATATATATATATATATATATATATATATATACAGTGAGGGAAAAAAGTATTTGATCCCCTGCTGATTTTGTATGTTTGCCCACTGACAAAGAAATGATCAGTCTATAATTTTAATGGTAGGTTTATTTGAACAGTGAGAGACAGAATAACAACAATAAAATCCAGAAAAACGCATGTCAAAAATGTTATGAATTGATTTGCATTTTAATGAAGGAAATAAGTATTTGACCCCTCTGCAAAACATGACTTAGTACTTGGTGGCAAAACCCTTGTTGGCAATCACAGAGGTCAGACGTTTCTTGTAGTTGGCCACCAGGTTTGCTCACATCTCAGGAGGGATTTTGTCCCACTCCTCTTTGCAGATCTTCTCCAAGACATTAAGGTTTTGAGGCTGACGTTTGGCAACTTGAACCTTCAGCTCCCTCCACAGATTTTCTATGGGATTAAGGTCTGGAGACTGGCTAGGCAACTCCAGGACCTTAATGTGCTTCTTCTTGAGCCACTCCTTTGTTGCCTTGGCCGTGTGTTTTGGGTCATTGTCATGCTGGAATACCCATCCACGACCCATTTTCAATGCCCTGGCTGAGGGAAGGAGGTTCTCACCCAAGATTTAAAGGTACATGGCCTCGTCCATCGTCCCTTTGATGCAGTGAAGTTGTCCTGTCCCCTTAGCAGAAAAACACCCCCAAAGCATAATGTTTCCACCTCCATGTTTGACGGTGGGGATGGTGTTCTTGGGGTCATAGGCAGCATTCCTCCTCCTCCAAACACGGCGAGTTGAGTTGATGCCAAAGAGCTCCATTTTGGTCTCATCTGACCACAACACTTTCACCCAGTTCTCCTCTGAATCATTCAGATGTTCATTGGCAAACTTCAGACGAGCATGTATATGTGCTTTCTTGAGCAGGGGGACCCTGCGGGCGCTGCAGGATTTCAGTCCTTCACGGCGTAGTGTGTTACCAATTGTTTTCTTGGTGACTATAGTCCCAGCTGCCTTGAGATCATTGACAAGATCCTGCCGTGTAGTTCTGGGCTGATTCCTCACCGTTCTCATAATCATTGCAACTCCACGAAGTGAGATCTTGCATGGAGCCCCATGCTGAAGGAGATTGACAGTTATTTTGTGTTTCTTCCATTTGCGAATAATCGCACCAACTGTTGTCACTTTCTCACCAAGCTGCTTGGCGATGGTCTTGTAGCCCATTCCAGCCTTGTGTAGGTCTACAATCTTGTCCCTGACATCCTTGGAGAGCTCTTTGGTCTTGGCCATGGTGGATAGTTTGCAATCTGTTTGATTGATTGCTTCTGTGGACAGGTGTCTTTTATACAGGTAACAAACTGAGATTAGGAGCACTCCCTTTAAGAGTGTGCTCCTAATCTCAGCTCGTTACCTGTATAAAAGACACCTGGGAGCCAGAAATCTTTCTGATTGAGAGGGGGTCATACTTATTTCTCTCATTAAAATGCAAATCAATTCATAACATTTTTGACATGCGTTTTTCTGGATTTTTTTGTTGTTATTCTTTCTCTCACTTTTCAAATAAACCTATCATTAAAATTATAGACTGATCATATATATATATATATATATATATGTGAGAAAACATTTGAAAAAAACATATGGGGGATTGGAAGTGATGCAGACAATTACATTGATGGAAGTTACAATCTATATGCAATATTAAAGCTGATCTACCCCCTGATTTTTTTTTTTTGTCATAATATATATACAAACTGTTCCGAATTGTTTCGGATGGGAAGCATGCGGACGCCTATCTTGGCCACAGAAATCTCGGTGATGTTGGGCCCCAGAGCCTCCCCAGTAGGCCTCTCCCAGTGGTCACCAGTCTGAATGGGTGTCTATTCCTATCGACATCTGTCTCTCATCGCCACCCCATCAATCCCACTGCCGCCGCCACAGTCTCACCATCTCCCACCATCCCCGCAGAGACAGGGCTCTGCTTTGTCCCATGATCTGCCCCCAGGCCCCCAGCACCACAACACCCAGCCACTCATGGGGAGTGACAGCTATCTGAATGAGGCTCCCTAAATGACAGCACCACCCCCTAAGCCTGGCCCTATCCCCTACCAAATCAAAATGCCATCAATCAAAATGCTACCTGAATACTACCCCCCAACCCAAAAAAGAGTACTACCACCCCCAAAGATAACCACCCCCACCATATCCAAATACCAGAATACTACTGAGAGACACGTGTAAAGAGCGTGCATGAGGGCGCGAGCCACCTCGTAGCCTGCCGGTCCGTGATTGGTCTGTGTCAGCATGTGGTCCTGTGTGACGACAAATGTAGGAGTCAGAATGGATCACTATTTAATGAAATGTCTCGATTTGTAGTGAACTTCAAAGGAATTCACCATGGGGATCGAACTTGATCATAATAAAGTTAGCTAAAAAAATGGGTGTAAAACTATATATTTTTTGGGGTGTTCTGGAGGTTGTAATTTACTAGGTTGCTACGCAATAGCCGACCAACAGAGCTTGTGACTTCACGCTCCAGACCGGACACTGGGGACCTGGATCAGACTCACCCTCCCTTCTTAAGTGGTAGCAAAGCCCATAATATATGCCATATTACATTATTATGACAGGGAGTCATGTTGTTGTCATTGGCAGAGCTATTGATGCCGAAATTAATAAATGTATCTTCCAAACAAGTGTATTACACAATATTGAATGAACATATTAAATTAATAGAAAACGTTTAATGACACAGTCACACACCAGATGTGGACGTCAAATATGGCATGGTGAAATGAACGGAGCTGTCGCTTGACATAATAACAATAGTTCAAGTATTTTCTATTGCCCTGTAATCATGATGTCTTCAGTTCAGTTTCTCTGTGGGCTTTTCCCTGGTTTGAAATGACTAGCAATACCAGGTGATATCAGTCAGAAGGTGTAATGCTTTTCTAGGTAATAGCTGTAGGATTGGAGCCCTGGCTGCTCAGTAAGTGTGTGTGTATGTGTATGTGTGTGTGTGTGTGTGTGTGCATGCGTGTGTCTGTGTGTGTGTACAATAGTGTGTATGATATGTGTGCGCATAGCTTCCTTCACTCCTACACTCTTTCCTGCTCTCCCTCGTCCGATTCAGACAGATTTATTGGGTGCTGGTGCTATAAAGTCAATATGAACTCTAACCTGTTTGTTTCACCTGTCTTGCCTCTGTGGAACGAGTTTACAGAAAGTAGAGGGAATTCTTTCAGAGACTCCTAGACAGACCAGCACAGCGTAGACTAGTTTGCGTCACAAAACCATAAGGCTGACCTGAACCGTACAGGGCTGACTCTGATATTTTCTTGTCCTTTACAGCATGGTTTCAACAACTATGGTGGATATGTAACCAGGCCAGATCATTACAGCTCAGCTTGGCTCTGCTCTTTTGGCTGAGTACAATATCAAGGGTAAAACAGATCTCGGTGGGTCAATGCAGTGGATGTACTGATTTCTTTCACTTTATCATAATGGCAGTCTTGTTTTGGTAATTGCAGAACCTCATAATGGTCTTAGAGAAACATAGGCAAGATATCCTCCAACATTCTTAGAGCCACTGGATTAGAGCTCCCAAGGCCTACATAAGCCTCTCTAACACACACCTAGAAACTCTCTTTCTCTTTCTCCTACTCACTACTATCATCTGAGACTGAAGGTAGCCTTGTCCATCAAAGCCTGGTTCTACAAACCCTGATTGCACTCACCGTATCAAATAGGCTTACAATGCCTCTATTGGCCTTCAGAGACACTTTATGCTGTTTTAAGCCTTCCTTACCAGCCCTGTTCTGACAGGACTATGTTGTCCTAAACCCTTTTCACACTACTTAGCTGAGCCAAGCTGTACTGTGCTGGCTTGGTTACAAATCCTCTATAGTTGCTTGAACCATGCTGGAAAGGACAATATGAAAATAAAATAGTGGACCCAGCACAGCACAGTTTGTGTCAGTGTAAAAATGTTTGTACTGTTTGTACTGCAGGTCCTGTCTGAGTGAGTGGGCCTTGATAGTTAGTGCTGGGCGATTAACTGAAATGTCAGTTATTCTTCGGTTTAAACAACTAATTGACTGAAGTTGGTTCAATAATTTGAATTTCATTTTGTAATTTTTTTTCTTCTGTGAGCTCAATGCATGCATTGCACAGTTTCTCTAGAGATATATCAGATCCAGCCTGAACTGTGTGATGTAGTAGGGAGTTGTAGTTTCCAACAGGCCAATAGTCTACATAGTTTAGCACATAAAACGTGGTAATTGACTACAATGACCATAATCCATTGCGCATCTACTTGCCTAGTCTTTGTTTCTTTTACGCCAGCTACAGAAGAGACAAGAATGCGCGATGGTGAAGGGATACAGAGAGCAGCTGTTGCTTCGCGAGGTATCTCTACCTGAAAATTCATGATCAAAGTGATTGATAGTTGGTATTCAGCAGTCATAAAAGTATGCCTTATTTACTTTGAACTACGAAATAGTAATTTTGTCAGACAGCATAGGCAGCAACTCTATAGAGATGAGATGATTACTTGGAATGAAATAATAGTCATTAAATAAAACAAATATAATATACACAACAACTGAAATATTTTATTAAAGTAAAGTAATGTGAATAAATGATGGTTAAAAAGTGATGGGCAGTCACTACCATCATGGGACTTTTACTAATTGTTTTATTTGGTATTTTGTATTTTATTAGGATCCCCATTAGCTGTTGTAAAATCAGCAGCTACTCTTCCTGGGGTCCACACAAAACATGAAACATGACATAATACAGAACATTAATAGACAAGAACAGCTCAAGGACATAACTACATAAACAATTTTTTAAAGGCACACGTAGCCTACATATCAATACATACACACAAACTATCTAGGTCAAATACGGGAGAGGCATTGTGCCGTAAGGTGTTGCTTTATCTGTTTTTTGAAACCAGGTTAACTGTTTATTTGAGCAATATGAGATGGAACGGAGTTCCATGCAATATTGGCTCTATACAATTCTGTACGCTTTCTTGAATTTGTTCTGGATTTGGGGACTGTGAAAAGACCCCTGGTGGCATGTCTGGTGGGTTAAGTGTGTGTGTCAGAGCTGTGTGTAAGTTGACTATGCAAACAATTTGGGATTTTCAACACATTAATGTTTCTTATAAAAATAAGAAGTGATGCAGTCAGTCTCTCCTCAACTCTAAGCCTGGCATGCATAGTATTTATATCAGCCCTCTGATTACAATGAAGAGCAAGACGTACCGCTCTGTTTTGGGCCAGCTGCAGCTTAACTAGGTCTTTCCTTGCAGCACTGGACCACACGACTGGACAATAATCAAGATTAGACAAAACTAGAGCCTGCAGAACTTGCTTTTTGGAGTGTGGTGTCAAAAAAGCAGAGCAACTCTTTATTACGGACAGACCTCTCCCCATCTTTACAACCATTTAATCTATATGTTTTGACCATGATAGTTTACAATCTAAGGTAACGCCAAGTAATTTAGTCTCCTCAACTTGTTCAACAGCCACACCATTCATTACCAGATTCAGCGGAGGTCTAGAACTTAGGGAATGATTTGTACCAAATATTCTGTGTTACAGCATTCAACCCAAATAATCGAAACCGAAGACTGTGATTATTTTGTTTTATAATCGAACCGAAACCGAACAGACCACAAAAAGCATTAATCGCTTAGGACTATTGATAGGAGCACGCTAGACCCACTCCATCAGCTGTTCCGGATGACTATGTGATCACGCTCTCCGTAGCCGATGTGAGTAAGACTTTTAAGCAGGTCAACATTCACAAGGCTGCAGGGCCAGATGGATTACCAGGAAGCGTACTCCGAGCATGCGCTAACCAACTGGCAAGTGTCTTCACTGACATTTTCAACATGTCCCTGACTGAGTCTGTAATACCAACATGTTTCAAGCAGACCACCATAGTCCCTGTGCCCAAGAACACTAAGATAACCTGCCTAAATGACTACCGACCTGTAGCACTCACGTCTGTAGCCATGAAGTGCTTTGAAAGGCTGGTCATGGCTCACATCAACACCATTATCCCAGAAATCCTAGACCCACTCCAATTTGCATACCGCCCTAAACAGATCCACAGATGATGCAATCTCTATTGCACTCCACCCTGCCCTTTCCCACCTGGACAAGAGGAACACCTACGTGAGAATGCTATTCATTGACTACAGCTCAGCGTTCAATACCATAGTGCTCTCAAAGCTCATCACTAAGCTAAGGACCCTGGGATTAAACACCTCCCTCTGCAACTGGATCCTGGACTTCCTGACGGCCGCCCCCAGGTGGTAAGGGTAGGTAACAACACATCTGCCACGCTGATCCTCAACACGGGGGCCCCTCAGGGGTGCGTGCTCAGTCCCCTCCTCCCTGTTCACCCATGAATGCATGGCCAGGCACGACTGCAACACCATCATTAAGTTTGCTAACAACGCAACAGTGGTAGGCCTGATCACCGATAACGATGAGACAGCCTATAGGGAGGAGGTCAGAGACCTGGCCGTGTGGTGACAGGATAACAACCTCTCCCTCAACGTGATCAAGACAAAGGAGATGATTGTGGACTACAGGAAAAAAAAAGAGGACTGAGCACGTCCCCATTCTCATCGACGGGGCTGTAGTGGAACAGGTTGAGAGCTTCAAGTTCCTTGGTGTCCACATCACCAACAAACTATCATGGTCCAAACACACCAAGACAGTCGTGAAGAGGGCACAACAAAGCCTATTCCCTCTCAGAAGACTGAAAAGATTTGGCATGGGTCCTCAGACCCTCAAAAGGTTATACAGCTGCACCATCGAGAGCATCCTGACTGGTTGCATCACTGCCTGGTATGGCAACTGCTTGGCCTCCGACTGCAAGGCACTACAGAGGGTAGTGCGTACGGCCCAGTACATCACTGGGGCCAAGCTTCCTGCCATCCAGGACCTCTATACCCGACAGTGTCAGAGGAAGGCCCTAAAAATTGTCAAAGACTCCAGCCTCCCTAGTCGTAGACTGTTCTCTCTGCTACTGCATGGCAAGCGGTACCGGAGCGCCAAGTCTAGGTCCAAAAGGCTTCTTAACAGCTTCTACTCCAAGCCATAAGACTCCCGAACAGCTAATCATGGCTACCCAGACTATTTGCATTGTCCCCCCCACCCCACCCCCTCTTTTATGCTGCTGCTACTCTGTTTATTATCTATGCATGGTCCCTTTAACTCTACCCACATGTACATATTACCTAAATTACCTTGACTAACCTGTGCCCCCGTACATTGACTCTGTACCGGTACCCCCTGTATACAGCCTCCCTACTGTTATTTTATTTTACTGCGTCTCTTTAATTATTTGTTATTTTTATTTTTTGTTTATCTCTTTTTTACTTAACGTTAATTTTTCTTAAAACTGTATTGTTGGTTAAGGTAAGTAAGCATTTCACTGTAAGGTCTACACCTGTTGTATTCGGTGCATGTGGCAAATACCATTTTATTTTATTTTATTTGAGGAGCCCAGAACCAATCCCTACTGAGTCATTCCACCTCAAAAAGCGTAAGAAAGACGAGTTTGACACCCACCTACTTAGATTGTTCTGAAATCGTTTCTGTAGTTTGAAATAGATAAAATTAGCATTCCTGAAACCTTTGTTTCTCTGCGAAATTAAGCTAATTGATTGCACCCAAATTGGCCATTTTATTTATAGGATTCATATAATCTTCAATAAATATAGTACCTAAAATCCGATTTGGACCACTATTTTTCCTAACAATTAGTAAGACATGAGAAATTCAATAAAATGAGCAAAAAACACCCACGGACCCCCACACCCCACGCCAATCCCACCTCAACAACCAGTATACAGTATCAGTTCTTATCAGAAATTGGCCATTGAAGTCCCTTGCATTATTTACCATAAATTAGTGTGAAAGTAAGTTCTGCCCAATAGATACCGCTGTTCCTGCTACATCCACCACACCCTTTTATCCATTTTGCTGGTCTCTGGTGTTTATTAAATGGATCACATTTTCTTTGCAACTTTGGGTAGAAAACCAATAGCTTTCACTCATGATGAAAATAAACTGGTTAGATTTGGAGCGTGAGTCTGCGGGCTAACCTTTTGTCTGTAGGTAGCAGCTTTTTTCAAGTAACACAGAGCGTTTTATGGTCGCAGCACAGTTATTATTATTATTATTTATGATTAATTCTACATATGTTTAAGCTCCCATCTCAGGTGGGGAAAGAGTGGTGTCATATATGCATCTGGATTTACATACTCTCTCCATCACAGATCTTCTGGGAGATGTGGTTTTGGGTTAAGAGTTTAGACTACGTCGGCTACATCAGCTCTCCTGGTCCAGCTCTAGTTCTGCTAGTGAAGGGGTATGTGATAAGCTTAGTCAGGGCTGTGGTGTGGTTGGTCTTTGTGTTGTTCCCGTGCTGACTACTGCCATGTTTCTTGTTTATGCGGTGTGATTTGGCTCCAGTCTGCAGTCATGGCTCTTGGCTCCGTATGGGACATTGGTTTGGATCAGAGTGGGATCTTCATCCAGGATACGGTTAGAGGAGAGTCCATAAGGGATGATGACACAAACAGCACACAAACAGAACACAGCACAGCATCAAAGGGAACATATCCAAAGGGAGGAAACTAAGAGTCCCGTGATTCACTTTGATTGAATACGATATATACAGTGGGGAAAAAAAGTATTTAGTCAGCCACCAATTGTGCAAGTTCTCCCACTTAAAAAGATGAGAGAGGCCTGTAATTTTCATCATAGGTACACGTCAACTATGACAGACAAAATGAGGAAAAAAAATCCAGAAAATCACATTGTAGGATTTTTAATGAATGTATTTGCAAATTATGGTGGAAAATAAGTATTTGGTCAATAACAAAAGTTTCTCAATACTTTGTAATATACCCTTTGTTGGCAATGACACAGGTCAAACGTTTTCTGTAAGTCTTCACAAGGTTTTCGCACACTGTTTCTGGTATTTTGGCCCATTCCTCCATGCAGATCTCCTCTAGAGCAGTGATGTTTTGGGGCTGTCGCTGGGCAACACAGACTTTCAACTCCCTCCAAAGATTTTCTATGGGGTTGAGATCTGGAGACTGGCTAGGCCACTCCAGGACCTTGAAATGCTTATTACGAAGCCACTCCTTCGTTGCCCGGGCGGTGTGTTTGGGATCATTGTCATGCTGAAAGACCCAGCCACGTTTCATCTTCAATGCCCTTGCTGATGGAAGGAGGTTTTCACTCAAAATCTCACGATACATGGCCCCATTCATTCTTTCCTTTACACGGATCAGTCGTCCTGGTCCCTTTGCAGAAAAACAGCCCCAAAGCATGATGTTTCCACCACCATGCTTCACAGTAGGTATGGTGTTATTTGGATGCAACTCAGCATTCTTTGTCCTCCAAACACAACGAGTTGAGTTTTTACCAAAAAGTTATATTTTGGTTTCATCTGACCATATGACATTCTCCCAATCCTCTTCTGGATCATCCAAATGAACTCTAGCAAACATCAGACGGGCCTGGACATGTACTGGCTTAAGCAGGGGGACACGTCTTGCACTGCAGGATTTGAGTCCCTGGCGGCGTAGTGTGTTACTGATGGTAGGCTTTGTTACTTTGGTCCCAGCTCTCTGCAGGTCATTCACTAGGTCCCCCCGTGTGGTTCTGGGATTTTTGCTCACCGTTCTTGTGATCATTTTGACCCCACAGGGTGAGATCTTGCGTGGAGCCCCAGATCGAGGGAGATTATCAGTGGTCTTGTATGTCTTCCATTTCCTAATAATTGCTCCCACAGTTGATTTCTTCAAACCAAGCTGCTTACCTATTGCAGATTCAGTCTTCCCAGCCTGCTGCAGGTCTACAATTTTGTTTCTGGTGTCCTTTGACAGCTCTTTGGTCTTGGCCATAGTGGAGTTTGGAGTGTGACTGTTTGAGGTTGTGGACAGGTGTCTTTTATACTGATAACAAGTTCAAACAGGTGCCATTAATACAGGTAACGAGTGGAGGACAGAGGAGCCTCTTAAAGAAGAAGTTACAGGTCTGTGAGAGCCAGAAATCTTGCTTGTTTGTAGGTGACCAAATACTTATTTTCCACCATCATTTGCAAATAAATTCATAAAAAATCCTACAATGTGATTTTCTGGATTTTTTTTCCTCAATTTGTCTGTCATAGTTTACGTGTACCTATGATGAAAATTACAGGCCTCTCTCATATTTTTAAGTGGGAGAACTTGCACAATTGGTGGCTGACTAAATACTTTTTTTCCCCACTGTACAGTACCGTACATCAACAGAGTATTAATATTTTTCAAACTTGTTTTGACATGGGATACCTTGCCAATATCGTGATCTAATTACACACGATAACCATGTCGCCTGAGGATATACAGTGAGGGAAAAAAGTATTTCATCCCCTGCTGATTTTGTACGTTTGCCCACTGACAAAGACATGATCAGTCTATAATTTTAATGGTAGGTTTATTTGAACAGTGAGAGACAGAATAAAAATAATCCAGAAAAACGCATGTCAAAAATTTATGCATTTTAATGATGGAAATAAGTATTTGACCCCTCTGCAAAACATGACTTAGTACTTGGTGGCAAAACCCTTGTTGGCAATCACAGAGGTCAGACGTTTCTTGTAGTTGGCCACCAGATTTGCACACATCTCAGGAGGGATTTTGTCCCACTCCTCTTTGCAGATCTTCTCCAAGTCATTAAGGTTTCGAGCCTGACGTTTGGCAACTCGAACCTTCAGCTCCCTCCACAGATTTTCTAGGGGATTAAGGTCTGGAGACTGGCTAGGCCACTCCAGGACCTTAATGTGCTTCTTCTTGAGCCACTCCTTTGTTGCCTTGGCCGTGTGTTTTGGGTCATTGTTATGCTGGAATACTCATTCACGACCCATTTGCAATGCCCTGGCTGAGGGAAGGAGGTTCTCACCCAAGATTTGACGGTACATGGCCCAGTCCATCGTCCCTTTGATACGGTGAAGTTGTCCTGTCCCTTTATCAGAAAAACACCCCCAAAGCATAATGTTTCTACCTCCATGATTGACGGTGAGGATGGTGTTCTTGGGGTCATAGGCAGCATTCCTCCTCCTCCAAACACGGCGAGTTGAGTTGATGCCAAAGAGCTCAGTTTTGGTCTCATCTGACCACAACACTTTCACCCAGTTCTCCTCTGAATCATTCAGATGTTCATTGGCAAACTTCAGACGGTCCTGTATATGTGCTTTCTTGAGCAGGGGGACCTTGCGGGCGCTGCAGGATTTCAGTCCTTCACGGCGTAGTGTGTTACCAATTGTTTTCTTGGTGACTATGGTCCCAGCTGCCTTGAGATAATTGACAAGATCCTCCCGTGTAGTTCTGGGCTGATTCCTCACCGTTCTCATGATGGTCTTGTAGCCCATTCCAGCCTTGTGTAGGTCTACAATCTTGTCCCTGACATCCTTGGAGAGCTCTTTGGTCTTGGCCATGGTGGAGAGTTTGGAATCTGATTGATTGATTGCTTCTGTGGACAGGTGTCTTTTATACAGGTAACAAGCTGAGATTAGGAGCACTCCCTTTAAGAGTGTGCTCCTAATCTCAGCTCGTTACCTGTATAAAAGACACCTGGGAGCCAGAAATCTTTCTGATTGAGAGGGGGTCATACTTATTTCTCTCATTAAAATGCAAATCAATTCATAACATTTTTGACATGCATTTTTCTGGATTTTTTTGTTGTTATTCTGTCTCTCACTGTTCAAATAAACCTACCATTAAAATTATAGACTGATCATTTCTTTGTCAGTGGGCAACCGTACAAAATCAGCAGGGGATCAAATACTTTTTTCCCTCACTGTATGTGGCTCTGATGTCATGTACAAGCAGATGGGGTAGCTTGGTATCAGTGGAGGCTGAAAGACATTTATAGCTAAATATTATGGGGAATGGTAATGAGAGGGCTACTTACACAGTGTTGGGAAGGGATCACAGCAGTGATTGAATTAGGTAATGAAGCATGAGTTGAGGTGTTCAGAGGCTTGACAGTGCAGGACAGGGGTTATGTTTTTCAGAGGCTTCAGTGCAGGACAGGCTCATCATGGATGGATGGTGTTGGAGAAGAGGTCAACTCTTCCAGTCTTAGATACAAATACAATACATAACCAAAAGTATGTGGACACCTTCTCGTCGGACATCTCATTCCAAAATCATGGGTATTAATATGGAGTTCGTCCCCCCTTCGCTGCTACAACAGCCTCCACTCTTCAGGGAAGGCTTTCCACTAGATGTTGTAACATTTCTGTGGGGACTTGCTTCCATTAAGCCACAAGAGCATTAGTGAGGTAGGGCACTGATGTTGGGCGATTAGGCCTGGCTCGCAGTCGGCATTCAATTTCATCCCAAAGATGTTCGATGGGGTTGAGGTCAGGGCTCTGTGCAGACCAGTCAACTTTTTCCACACTGATCACGACAAACCATTTCTGTATGGACCTCACTTTGTCCATGGGGGAATTGTCATGCTGAAACAGGAAATGGCCTTCCCCAAACTGTTGCCACAAAGTTGGAAGCACAGAATCATCAAGAATGTCATTGTATGCTGTAACGTTAAGATTTCCCATCACTGGAACTAAGGGGCCTAGCTCGAACCATAAATAACAGCCCCAGACCATTGTTACTTCTCCACCAAACTTTACAGTTGGCGCTATGCATTGGGGCAGGTAGAGTTCTGCTGGCATCCGCCAAACCCCGATTCGTCCGTCGGACTGCCAGAGTCCAATGGCGGCGAGCTTTACACCACTCCAGCCAACGCTTGGCATTGCGCATGATGATCTTAGGCTTGTGTGCGGCTGCTCGGCCATGAAAACCCATTTCATGAAGCTCCCGACAAACAGTTATTGTGCTGATGTTGCTTCCAGAGGCAGTTTGGAACTCGGTAGTGAGTGTTGCATCCGAGGGCAGAGCGCTACGTGCCTCAGTACTCGGTGGTCCTGTTCTGTGAGCTTGTGTGGGCTACCACTTTGCGACTGAGCCGTTGTTGCTCCTAGATGTTTCCACTTCACAATAACAGCACTTACAGTTGACCAGGGCAGCTGTAGTTGGGCAGAAATGTATACTAAGCTATATGGAATTGTTTTAAGAAGGTCATGCCAAGGATCATTTTGCTATGATTTTGAATTTTAAGACCATAAAATACCAAAAATATTAGATGAAAATGTGTATTTGGCCTTACTGCTATTAGCCCATACAAACACATGGAACAACAGATGGTCCCCAAAAGCTAATCTTAAGGAAGTTTGTTCTGAAGATATAAGAAACAATGTATTTGTTACATGTATTTAACCACTTACTTTTGGCCCTAAACAGTCTCCAGATATACTTCCATACATTTTACAACAGGTACCGGGGGACCTTCAGACGAGTCTTGGGACGCCTAGAGCAAAACAACCGACATGTACAGTACCAGTGAAAAGTTTCAAGGGTTTTTCTTTATTTTTACTATTTTCTACATTATAGAATAATAGTGAAGACATCAAAACTATGAAATAACACATATGGAATCATGTAGCGAGCAGGCCTTTCTAATTGACCTGGCCCGGGTATCCTGGATGGATATTGACCTCATTCCGTCAAAAGAGGATACCTGGATGTTCTTTAAAAGTGCTTTCCTCTCCATCTTAAATAAGCATGCCCCATTCAAAAAATTCAGAACTAAGAACAGATATAGCCCTTGGTTCACCCCAGACTTGACTGCCCTTGACCAGTGTCGTATCGGGTGAATGGTGGCAATTATTGCTGATAAACAAAGGAGTCCGCTCATACTGAACTTTGATCATAAGGTTTATTCATATCACAAGCTTCAGCATAAGTGACAGATGTCATGACATCCGGAGAGCGACGCCTCAGAATGGCCGCTCTGCCCTTTCATCGTTTAACCCCTACTTATAAACAATGCAAAAAGATGGGCTCCCTCTTCTGGCCAATCACCAGTCTCCCCTGTCTACAACACACTTCCTGTCTGTTGTATGTGGCGTTACACTAAAACATTCCCTCTTGATACTAAAATTAACGTCCTCTCTGGTTCCACTTAAAACATTAACAACGTCATAATCTCAATACACAACATATCCCCCCTTCGAGACTAACTAAAAGTCTCGAAAACAAACAGAATAGGATTATGACAAGTAACAATTTATCTTATTGAGTATCTTTAACATTAAACCAAAAAACATTCTCCTCTAGAGTGTATATACCTTTCTATGAAATATGAATAACTGTTTATGAAGTGTGAATACATTACTATGAAACATGAACAAATCTTTATGGAGTGTAAGAGCGAAAAACTGTCCGGCAACCTTCGTTATCCATCCATCCATCAATCAATACAGTAAAATTCTCTCACGGTCCCTCTGCCCCAGGCAACCACCTCGGTACTCCCGATAAACTCATAAACAATGTAAATGCATTTGAAACTATGATGCAATTAAATACACATGTAAGCCCCTGCAAACAAAATCCTATCCAAAAAATATCCACTCTAAGGCTGGTCAACCCATTGGACCCTACAGTGGACCTCTCCCTGCCTAGACTCCCTGTCCCTAAGCATTCACGAAATAAACAAAAACATCTAAGTTCCCCACATGTATTCAATAACATCAAATATCATTCTACAAAAATTAATACGTAAGAGTATGACACAATTATGTATTACACATGTCTATATTTCATTGCAGACACTGGAATGTAGTCCACTACACTTCATCTCCCCGTAGTCTCGACTTCCAATGGATTGTTGATGATGGAATCGGAATCTCTCCACACCCTTCTTGTTTCATCTCCTCCAGTCATTGTCCTTTCATATTGTCCCTTCATATTGTCCTTGTTTGAGTATTTCAATCTCCACATGTTCCCCAAATGCTTCTGGAAGAAAAGGAAAGACCAAACAGTATCTTTTGCAAAACAACACTTTCAAATTGAACATCAATATCAACTAAGAATATAAAAATGATATATAAATGATGTATGAATCACATTAACCCTTTCCCCCCTTTGATTCATAAAATCATACCAAAATCACCCTAATATTGAAAAAAATTTTGAAAAATGATCAAATAATCAAAAAGGATATTTATCCATCCAGTTCTACTTGTCCATCTTCATCCAGATCAGGAACAGTCAACACCGGCATCTGAGTGTTGTCTCCAGGCATCACTCTCCCACCTATCTCAATATCATAGCTTTCTCAAAGGTCAGTAACAAATTACAAACATCACACACAGTGTTATCAAAGCTGCAACTAAATTTAACCCATCACTGCCCCTACTGGCCTACCTGATCTTGCAACCAAGTCTTCGCTGACTTCCGCTCCTTCAGATATACCAAATGCATCCCTTATATTCTTCAATGCATATATAACCCTAGTGATAATATCTGAACTATCTGGACTCAAAGTATACCTAATATTATCAATATGATCTTCCCAAATGTTACACCATACCATGGAAAAAGTCCCCCCTTCTCCCTTAGACTCATCCTTCAATGATAGGCTTGAAGACTATGACATGCCTCCATGTCTTTTTCATCCTATTTCCAACCCTAGATTTATCTGTGTCCGGTGGTACCCCTCTTTTAATGGTAGAAACCTCATATGGAAGCTTCAACGTTGATATGTAACAACATCCTATCCATCAATAGGGTAAGAATATATATGCTTTATCACCACAAACCCTCAAAATATCTCTAAAATTTCCCATAGTCACATTGTCAGGCAAAAGCTAATCTTTTAACCATCAAAGTCCTGCTCTTCTTACTACCTTGTACATAAAAAGTAACATATTTCTCATTACTACCCTTAAGGTCATGCATACCCAAAGTTATCATATAATCATCACAATCTGATATTCCCATAAACATACCCCTTACCTCCTATGTTTTATTAGAACAAAACAACTTTTAGCCCTCAATGGTTACACCTCAAATGCTTCAGGGTTTGCTGTTACCTGAGTTTCCTTCCCATCTAACAAATGCACACAAGTAACCCAATACCACCTAACCCTAGGCTTAAACAAATGTTTTGACAACGACATTATTTTATCTGTTACTGATTGTTGTTGCTGATACAACAGTCATGACAAAACATAAGATTGACACATACTTGATAGAGGTCGAGCCCCACGTGTCTGGTGCTGGAATTCTCAACAGACATGGACCCTCAAGATTCCTCACTGATCTTACAGAATGAGCTGCTGGAACCAAAGATTCCTACCTGCCATCTATCTCTAATTTTCACAACAGAAGAATCAAACCACTCCATTTAGTTTCTCTCTTCCCTAACGAGCGGTACTGCAGATACCTCTCCTTGTCTGTCATTAAAATCAAAGACCTCATCCTGTACCTCCATGATAGTATCACTATTTCAGATGAATCTATATTGTTCTCTACTATTATCTGCTCTCCTATTTTAACCCTATTCGTACTATCATTGACAGCACTCTCCATCCGTAAACCCCTGAGTCCTTCTTGCTACCCCCTTTAATTTCAGAAAAGTTGTTGTCGGTGTCATACTTCCTACATTTGCTATTGCCATCGTATCATTAATCCCTTCCAAAGTTACCATTAAAGCAGTTGATCTAGTTGATGTATTAACACTCTCAACCACTTCTAGTTACCGATATCCTCTGTGTATTATCTACTGTTGGAGTGACTACTGTAATCTACTTCTCCTGAACTCCCTCAGTGACTGTGGAAACTTCAACAGACTTCAAATCTTCCATTATAAGCGTTACTTTATGAATTACATAGTCTTTTAACCAATAATTCTTAACCGGAACAAATTTTAATGCTTGCACTAGATAAGTACACATATTCTCCCTGATCTTTCTCTGTAACATTACGCAACATAAGTGAACAGTCACTCATAACCCTCTTCCAAACTATACCTCCTTTGATTAGGTGCAACAGCTTCTACTCTTGGTCCTGATAACAATACTTCTTCTCCATAATTATCTCTCCATGTGGGAGGAACGTCCCAATCCTAACCCTAATAAGTATTTTTCCCCCTAAAATTGGTGCTGGAGCTATTGGTTCCCTTATAATCAAATGCGATATATTTATGGCTTTAATAACTATCAATGTTGAAAGAGTTAAATTGCTTCTCACTGTTGTTTTAATAGACTGAAGTGTTAATGTCCTTAGTTACTTCATCCATTTCCCCAAAGCTTTGAACTCTTTGCTTGTACTTCCATCTATCACCACTAGTGTCAAATGACGTAAATGTAACTTACATTCACTCTCTCTCTTCCTACTCTAAACCCTGACTTTCAAACTTTTGATTATAAAAAATACACCTATAATTACCTTGATCTTCCTACTCTAAAGTGTCCTTCACCACCCTTCTCTCTCTCTTACTACTAACTTTGAAACTTAGCTTACTGTCTTAGAGTTCCTTCAACCTAGTTCTCCTAACTTTTTAATCTAATCTTTTCTCCTAACCTTTAAAAACCTTTTCCCACTGATTTATTCACAAAATCCCTTTACCACCAATTTTTTGAATATGTGATTGGGAAAGTCCCCACCTGCTTCTGACTTCTTTACACACAGACTTGGCAAACGACTAAACACCTTTTAGCCTAGCCTGAAATCTCTTGGTGTAAGAATGTAACCCAGAATAACAGTCACCCCTTTTAACTTTATTTTTCAGACAGATTGTCTAATAGGCAGTCTAATAGATTATCATCCTTCCTATGATATTATCTTTTTAAGCAAATATGATTCCCAAAAACCCTACTTTTTAAAATCCTCTACCAGACATCCGTCTAGTGTACATCTTATTGTACAGTTCAATTTACACCATGCATCTCTTCCCAACACTGCAATAGGTATATGCTCTAATATTAGTATCTTAAGAGTAATTAACTGTTTTACTACCTCAAAACCCTATCCTAATTAGTTAATTTTACATAGTGAGATGTTTAACCTCTTTAGGCTCAACACAGATAAGTTTTTCCCCTATTCACCATTCTTCTCATAGTCCTCTGTTTTTACTTCAATTGTTAGATATTTTCTCTTCTTCTCTAATCGGTGCTGTCAGCTGACACCCCCCTTCGTATCTTCTAGGCACTCTAGAATCCTTAGGGTTCACCTGGAGAACAGGTGATCTTGACTGACCCCTGTATCTTCCTTAAAAATGTTCTCTGTTGTTTCCTCCTGACTTGTTGCAGTCACAGGTAAAGTGACCAACCTGTCCATAATTATAACAGTCTTCTGAAAGTTGCTGGAAGTGTAGCTGAAATCTTCCTCCTCCTAAGCCTTCTCGTCCTCTTCTCCTCCAATTCTTTGTCTGTCCAGAAACTGGCTGTGGATATGGAACACCTGGTACCCCCCTTGGCTGGTACAATTGCATTTGATATTGTTCAGTTGAAGCTGTAGCAGTGATTGTTGATTTGGTTCACTCTGATTCTTCCTAACCAAAGCTTCTCTTCTCCACCAGTTGTATGATTGAGTTTTCTGAGAGTTTCTTCGTCCTGTTCTTTGTTGTTGACATATCAGGATTCTTCAACAGCTTATATTCTAAGTTCTGTCCTCGAAATATCATCTTCCATCATCTTCTTACTTTTCCTCTGTGCCAGTCCTTGTAGGATAAACTCCTTTTGAATACACAGCACCTTCAGTCACCTCTTTCTCGCTGTCTTCATCTGAACTCGAATCTCTTGTATCCTTCTTCCTTCAACTTCCATCAGAGATCAAATCTCTAGTATCCTTCTTCTTTCCTCTCTTGCCAACTTCCTTCTGATCACAGAGTCATATCCACCCATGACCTCTTCTCAATCACTCTCATCTTCATCATCCTCGTCTTCTTTAACCTCACTCTTCTCGTTCAGACATCTCATTTTCTTCCTTCTGGAGTTTTGGATTCATCTTCATTGTCGTTTCTGCTTGTCCTCTATCTATTATTCGTTCATCTTCATCTCTGATGCAATAATCACCCTGCTGGATGATCACTGGAAGCTGAGGATAAACATCCCTAAGCTCTACTTCCTTCTCATAAGGTGGGTGTCTTTTTGCTGAATCCGTATGTGAGAAAGGTGTACTAACTTCTGCCATTAGTTTTCCTATCGCCTTTCCTTCCTTTAGCATTTTCTCTATACCTCTGTTTATCTTATCGCTGGACTCTTTTATCAGTTTTTGTTTGAGAATGAAGGGCAACTTTTGTTTCATTTGCCGGATAACCTAGCAATACTTTAATTAAAGGATTACCATTGTGTATTATATCAACCGGTGTAATGACTTTTTATAGCCTTGATGTCGTTTTTCCCCATTGTAACAACCCTTTTATATTCCTTTATCGTGAATTATTTTATTTTAGACTATATAGCCTATGGCTTCCCCCCTTTAATTATTAATATAAACCTAAACAACCCAAAAAAAAAATAATCAATAAATCAATTAAAAATCATGAATAATTAAAACCAATTTTTATTCCTATATCCTATGTCACCAATTTATCAATTAGTGGTGGCTATCTTACCACAACCCATCAAATGCAAGTAGTCAACTTCAGACTACAATACCCATAAACAAAGCCTGTAACCCCTTGCTCTATAACCCCTTGCTCTATGAGCACCTAATTATCTTAAATTTACAGAATAATGTCAGTCCTTGATTCCCAACACAACTCCAATCAACCCACGTGATGCACATAGCCTCCAAAATGCAATTTTTTATGAAATAGTATTTGCCAAGCCTATGTGAAATTGTCATAACATCAAATATTTTGTAACCAGACCAGTCTCAAAACCTTTTTGACTTGATCCTCTGCCGCGTCACGAGACGTGTACGTCAGTCACACGTTAGCCCCTTCTCTCTCTCCTTTGCTCTCATATGACAAAAGAACAGAGACACAGGAAAAGATTTTAGTAGTTAATGCAATTACTGAGTATTTCCAACCATTCAATATTCGTTCGTTCTACATTTGCTCTAAGAATTAACTCAGGAATAATTATCGATCGCTCAAAAACATTTTATTTAATTTTAATCGTCTTCTAATTCAATTTATTATAATCCGTCAACATATCTCTCTCATTTATCAATTCAATAGGTCACAAAACAAGTTTCATCTTTAACCAACCGCCGCTTTACAACTAGAATACTCGTGTCCAAATATCTCTTTGTCTGTGTGTTTCTCTGTCTTCCTGCAGTGTAACCCCACAAAAATATGACCCTTACCCACAATGCCGTGTTGTAGTTTTAGTAAACAACGTTTTGTAGTTTTAGTACCGGAACCCAACGTCTCATAATCTCGTGCCATAAACTACAACTCCCACGTTTTGTAGTGTAGTGTCATAAAATTAAACGCATGCGCAAATGCATCCAATGATACGATTCCCAAACAATAGAACGATAGCATTACGCTACAGCTTCACTATTTTATACCTTATACTCACACAATTACACATAACAGAGCTCACATTTGCGTAGAACTTTGAATTCTACACACACATACATATTTTAAGAGGCTTATCCTATCGCAATAGGACCTCTAAGGATACGTTAGCATGTAGCACGCAACACAATTAGCATTAGCCGCTATGTACCATGTAGCATGAACCACACTCCCATTTAGCATTAACATTAGCCTTAGCCTTTAGCTAACTGCGGCCTACCACGCCCTAAGTAACCTTGCATTGTGCCTAAATCATTGTCCATATATCCCCTGCTAACTTTATGCTGCCGTAAGTTCTGGATAATCATATGAGCGGTTACCCCAAACAAATAACCCGTCGACTATAAGATGAGCATAACATACATATAACCCGTCCATCTTATGGTTCCCAGAACCAACCTGACCCCACACTAGCGCGATGCCAGGATTTTATGGCCCACTCATAAGGAGTCGCCTCGTTTCGAGGTCTTTAACAGATTCACAATGCCATAATTGCATACGTATCCCTGACTTTATTCTGCCAATATCTGCCGTTAAATATCTGCCTTCAATCGCTGTACAATTTTAGAATAATTATTACCAGACTCCTAGTCAACAGCAATAACGCCACACGAGGCACGGTCGTATGGTACACCCCTCCAGTGTACACAAGCAGGATCCAATCTAACAAGCTCCAAAGCGGTAAGAAAAACTCACCCTTGTCTGGCCATGGCTTCAAAGCGAGTTAGCCTGGCGGCTGAATGAAACAAAGGGGAGATGCAGACCAGCCCCACGTTGGGCGCCATTTGTCGTATCGGGTGAATGGTGGCAATTATTGCTGATAAACAAAGGAGTCCGCTCATACTGAACTTTGATCATAAGGTTTATTCATATCACAAGCTTCAGCATAAGTGACAGATGTCATGACATCCGGAGAGCGACGCCTCAGAATGGCCGCTCTGCCCTTTCATCGTTTAACCCCTACTTATAAACAATGCAAAAAGATGGGCTCCCTCTTCTGGCCAATCACCAGTCTCCCCTGTCTACAACACACTTCCTGTCTGTTGTATGTGGCGTTACACTAAAACATTCCCTCTTGATACTAAAATTAACGTCCTCTCTGGTTCCACTTAAAACATTAACAACGTCATAATCTCAATACACGACACCAGCACAAAAGCATCCTGTGGCGTACTGCATTAGCATCGAACAGCCCCTGCGATATGCAACTTTTCAGGGAAGTCAGGAACAAATATACACAATCAGTTAGGAAAGCAGAGGCTAGCTTTTTCAAACAGAAATGTGCATCCTGTAGCACTAACTCCAAAAAGTTTTGGGACACTGTAATGTCCATGGAGAATAAGAGCACCTCCTCCCAGCTGCCCACTGCACTGAGGCTAGGAAACACTGTCACCACCGATAAATCTACGATAATCTAGAATTTCAACAAGCATTTTGCTACGTCTGGCCATGCTTTCCACCTGGCTACCCCTACCCCGGCCACCAGCTCTCCCTTCACTCATGCTACCAAACAAGCCCTCGTAAAACGGACTATCCTACCGATTTTGACTTCGGCGATGTCATTTACAAAATAGCCTCCAACACTCTCCTCAGGAAATTGGATGTAGTCTATCACAGTGCCATCCGTTTTGTCACCAAAGTCCCATATACTACCCACCATTGTGACCTGTATGCTCTCATTGGCTGGCCCTCACTACATATTCGTCGCCAATCCCACTGGCTCCAGGTCATCTATAAATCTCTGCTAGGCAAATCCCTTGCCTTATCTTCGCTCATTGGTCACCATAGCAACACCCACCCGTAGTATGAGCTCCAGCAGGTGTGTCTCACTGGTCATCCCCAAAGCCAAACCTCCTTTGGCCACCATTCCTTCCAGTTCTCTGCTGCTAATGACTGGAACCAAATGCAAAAATCTCTGAAGCTGGAGACTCTTATCTCCCTTACTAACTTTAAGCATCAGTTGTCAGAGCAGCTTACCGATCACTGCACCTGTACATAGCCCAACTACCTCATCCCCATATTGTTATTTATTTTTTACTCATGTGCACCCCAGTATCTCTATATGCACATCATCTTCTGCACATCTATCACTCCAGTGTTAATACTAAATTGTAATTATTTTGCACTATGGCCTATTTATTGCCTTACCTCCATAACTTACTACATTTGCACACACTGTATATAGATTTTCTATTGTGTTATTGACTGTATGTTTTGTTTATCCCATGTGTAACTCGGTGTTGTTGTTGTTTTTATCGCACTGCTTTGCTTTATCTTGGCCAGGTCGCAGTTGTAAAGGAGAACTTGTTCTCAACTGGCCTACCTGGTTAAATAAAGGTAAAAAAAAAGAAAAAAGTGTTCAACAAATCAAAATATATTATATATTTGAGATCCTTCAAATAGCCACTCTTTGCCTTGATTACAGCATTGCACACTCTTGGCATTCTCTCAACCAGCTTCACCTGGAATGCTTTTCCAACAGTCTTGAAGGAGTTCCCACATATGCTTAGCGCTTGTTGGCTGCTTTTCCTTCACTCTGCCGTCCGACTCATTCAAACCATCTCAATTGGGTTGAGGTCAGGGGACTGTGGAGGCCAGGTCATCTGATGCAGCACTCCATCACTCTCCTTATTGGTAAAATAGCCCTTACACAGCCTGGAGGTGTGTTGGGTCATTGTCCTGTTGAAAAACAAATGATAGTCCCACTAAGCCCAAACCAGATGGTTAAGTGTGCCTTGAATTCTAAATAAATCACAGACAGTGTCACCAGCAAAGCACCCACACACCATAACACCTCCTCCTCCATGCTTTACGGTGGGAACTACACATGCGGAGATCATCCGTTCACCCACACCGCGTCTCACAAAGACACGGCGGTTGGATCCAAAAATCTCCAATTTGGACTCCAGACCAAAGGACAAATTTCCACCGGTCTATTGTCCATTGCTCGTGTTTCTTTGCCCAAGCAGGTCTTTTCTTCTTATTGGTGTCCTTTAGTATTGGTTTATTTGCAGCAATTCGACCATGAACAGTTGATGTTGAGATGTGTCTGTTACTTGAACTCTGTGAAGCATTTATTTGTCCTGCAGGCTGGTAACTCTAATGAACTTATCCTCTGCAGCAGAGGTAACTCTGGATCTTCCATTCCTGTGGTGGTCCTCATGAGAGCCAGTTTCATCATAGCGCTTGATGGTTTTTGCGACTACACTTGAAGAAACTTTCAAAGATCTTGAAATGTTCCGTATTGACTGACCTTCATAGCCCAAACTGTTCAGACGCTACAGACCGATGTTGGCAGATCGGCTGTACCGACTTCAGACGAGTGGGGGTTGCAGAGCAAAACGGAGAATAAGAGTTTGTAGGCCTAACAGTTCGGACCCTACAGCCGTTTTCATGAGAAGACCGATTTTTGGGATGTCTCATGGTCTGACAAACACAGCTCTGCCACCTTTTACCGCAGATGCGTAAGTGCGACATCGGCGGATGCGGTGGATTGAGACGCATCCAATGCAAAAAAACATATCTCTAGCTTAAACTTTTTTTTTTATTGGCTGTCTTTTCTCAAATATTTACATCTGCAATGCAGAATTAACTAAAACCGTAATCAGTAGGTAATGGATAATGATCAGTTTGAGAGTTGATTGCCAACCAGTTATCTGAGAGAAACTAATCTTCTCGTGTGACTTACTCAATACTGTAGCTCAGTTGGTAGAGCATGGCGCTTGCAACGCCAGGGTTGTGGGTTCGTTTCCCACGGGGGGCCAGTATGAAAATGTATGCACTCACTAACTGTATGTCGCTCTGGATAAGAGCGTCTGCTAAATGACTAAAATTTAAAAAATTTAAGTAAACTGGAGAAGCCACAGGTTGAGCAACTCGCATGGAAGCCTTTGTGACCTTAGGCCATAGATCAACCGTGTTTAACTAACCAGATTAGCATAGCTTTCTTGGCAATCACCTTTTAAACACTGTATCCTAGCCATCAGAAAACAACCTCTAGCTATTGTTCTGCTGCTTATAATAGCTTTGTTTCCCTCATTCTCTGTTATCGATTGGCTTATTCCACAGTGCGCATATACAGTATTACAATTATATTTCAATAGCCCTGCATTCTGAAATGTGCTTACAATGTGCTTACAATTAAAGTGGTGATCTGAAGGGGTAAATAGTTGCATATTGGCTCAGCAATGAGGCAGTGCTAAAGACTTGCGGGTCAGTACTTAGGTTTGAGAGCATGTGTCCCTGCTGCAGGGTGGGCTTGGGCTGCCTGCTGTAGGCCTGTGTGTGTGTGGCTGAAACAGGGGAGACCACACTCAGCTGGTTAGCAGTACAGAGCTAATCAAGTAGATCAGGCTCTAATTAGGAACTGGAGGAAGTACATAAGTCCTGCAGGTTTAGCCATTACTTAACTACAGCAGGTAGGTGTACAACAGGGGGATGGTGGAGTTACATCTGACAGGGGTTTAGGCTTAAACACACACAAACACACACACGTAACTGGGGGATCGTTGATTTACATTTGAAGGACGTTTAGGTTTAGTGTTTAAACTCGGCAGACCTCATTGAATAGGGATTAGATTTTTATCATGGCTCCCATTCAGGTTTTCAGCACTTCTCATCGTTGGAACATGTGACAGTGAATTTTAAGTGACAGGACTGAAACCCAAGCCTCTGTGTAGCTATAGAGCTACAGAGGAACGGGGAAAGGGAACGTTTGTACACACAACTTAGTCCCTGCATATAAAAGGCTGTGCTCATAGTTGAGTGGCCGCCACCCCTCGGCACGGCTCGTGCTTTTGTTACGGCCGTAACCATTGGTTCCCAGGCCTGGCCATTGCCGTGGTGATGCGGCTGTCGTTTACTGGACTCCTGAGGACTGAGAGAGAGACTTGTAGTGGCCAGCAGGTTGAGTTGTGTGTGTGTGTGTGCATGTGTGTGCGTGTGCACGCACACATGCATCTGCAGGTGTGTGTTCATTATTTCATGTAATACACAGTTCTGTGTGACTGTGTAAGACTCTGTGTGAGAACCTAGAATGTGAAAAGGGAGCACGGTGGTCGGGAGAGGTTGTGTTTTCTCTAGCAGGAGGTAAGCTTGGCTTCTTATATGGTGTTGAGTAAAGCTTAAACCATGTATTTAGATTGTAGGTAGGTATTGTAGTTAGGTATTGTAGGTAGCTTACTTAGGTAGTTATTGTAGGTTATTGTAGGTTATTGTAGGTAATTACTGTAGGTAAGTATTGTATTCGGCGGACCCCGGCGAAGCACGAGGCTAGCTAACCCACTACTTGGACCAACAAAGCTAGCTAGCTAGCGGGTAGCTACTGGTAACTTTTAGCAACTGTGGTTAGTTGTTTCCAATGTTATTTCACGCTGAAGAGTACCTTAAGAGTACCTGTAATTGAGCCAGCTAGCTACCTACCATTCAGCTGTTTTTCTAACCTCATTATCCGAGGCATTAACGTTAGGTGGTTGGTAGCTGCTGTACTTAATTACAGCTACTGATTGCAGTCTGCCACCCAGACAGCTGGCGTCGGGTAAGTTTGGCTTTATACATAGCTTGGGCTTTGTCGAGTAAGGCTTAAACTATGTATTTAGATTGTAGTTAGGTATTATAGGTAGGCATCGTGGGCTGTATATTACTAGGTATTATAGGTAGGCATCGTGGGCTGTTGTGGGTAGTTGTTGTATGTAGTTATTGTAGGTTCCTTTTGTATTCGGCGGTGCGGCGGTGCCGGGTGTAGCACGAAGCTAGCTAGCTAACTCACCTCCTGGACTAGCTGGAGTAGCTATTAGCAATGGTAGCAACTAAATACAATATCCTTTTAGCCAGCTACATTCGTTCGCAGCGACGCCGTTTTTTAAACAAAGTCAACACAGCAGCCATTGCTAGCTAGCCAACACTACCAGCTAGCTGTACTGTAGTAGCTAAATACAATATCTTTGTGCTAGCTAGCCAACGTTTAATTATTGCTGCGTTATGAAAGAACTAGACACGGACACGAATTATCTGTTTAGTGTGTTAACACACTATTGGTAGTTTGTTGTAACCAAGTATTGGTGCTAAACTGTGTGTTATTGGATGCTAGCATGCTAGTTAGCTATGGCGTCATAGTTAGCTAGCTGAATAAAGTAAGTTGAGTCTATTCCTTGAAACATTGAACCGCTGTAGTTTACAACAATTCTAATTTCTAAAGTGGAAGTTGGGAGAGTTTTATTCGGGTGGTTCAGTGAAACAATTATAGTTTCTGAGGTGGAAGTTGGGAGAGTTATATTTTTTTGGTGAGGGAGGCCCTGCTCTCTCCTTTCCCAGATGTTTAGTTCATTTCATTCCGATCTCCTCTGCATTATTGTAGCCATCTGCTACAGCCTGTCAACTATGCCTCTGCCTATCCCTATTCTCTCCTCTCCGCACAGGCTACACAAACGCCTCACACCGCGTGGCTGCTGCCTCTCTAACCTGGTGGTCCCTGCACGCACCACACACCTGGAGTTCCAGGTCTCAGGCAGCCTCTGGAACTGCCGTTCTGCTGCCAACAAGGCTGACTTCATCCCAGCCTATGATACCGTCCAGTCCCTCGACTTCCTGGCGCTGACGGAAACATGGATTACCACTGAAAACACTGCTACTCCTACTGCTCTCTCCTCGTCTGACCATGTGTTCTCGCATACCCCGAGAGCATCTGGTCAGAGGGGTGGTGGCACAGGAATCCTCATCTCTCCCAAGTGGTCATTCTCAATTTTTCCCTTAACCCATCTGTCTATCTCCTCATTTGAATTCCACGCTGTCACAGTCACTAGCCCATTTAAGCTTAATATCCTTGTCATCTATCGCCCTCCAGGTTCCCTTGGAGAGTTCATCAATGAGCTTGACGCCTTGATAAGTTCCTTTCCTGAGGATGGCTCACCCTTCACAGTTTTGGGGGATTTCAACCTCCCTACGTCTACATTTGACTCATTTCTCTCTGCCTCCTTCTTTCCACTCCTCTCCTCTTTTGACCTCACCCTCTCACCGTCCCCCCCTACTCACAAGGCAGGCAATACGCTTGACTTCATCTTTACTAGATGTTGCTCTTCTACTAATCTCACTGCAACTCCCCTCCATGTCTCCGACCACTACTTTGTATCCATTTCTCTCTCGCTCTCCTCCAACACTACTCACTCTGCCCCTACACAGATGGTAACGCGCCGCCGCAACCTTCGCTCTCTCTCTCCCACTACTCTCTCCTCCTCCATCCTATCATCTCTTCCCTCTGCTCAATCCTTCTCCCTCCTATCTCCTGATTCTGCCTCCTCAACCCTCCTCTCCTCCCTTTCTGCATCCTTTGACTCCCTGTGTTCCCTATCCTCCCGGCCGGCTCGGTCCTCCCCTCCAGCTCCGTGGCTTGATGACTCATTGCGAGCTCACAGAACAGAGCTCCGGGCAGCTGAGCGGAAATGGAAGAAAACTAAACTCCCTGCCGACCTGGCATCTTTTCACTCCCTCCTCTCTACATTTTCTTCATCTGTTTATGCTGCTAAGGCCACTTTCTACCACTCTAAATTCCAAGCATCTGCCTCTAACCCTAGGAAGCTCTTTGCCACATTCTCCTCACTGCTGAATCCTCCCCCCCCCCCCCCCCCCCCCTCCTCCCTCTCTGTGGATGACTTCGTCAACCACTTTGAAAAGAAGGTTGACGACATCCGATCCTCGTTTGTTAAGTCTAATGACACTGCTGGTCCTGCTCACACTGCCCTACCCTATGCTTTGACTTCTTTCTCCCCTCTCTCTCCAGATAAAATCTTGCGACTAGTGACTGCAGGCCACCCAACAACCTGCCCGCTTGACCCCATCCCCTCCTCTCTTCTCCAGACCATCTCCGGTGACCTTCTCCCCTACCTCACCTCGCTGATCAACTCATCCTTGACCGCTGGCTATGTCCCTTCCGTCTTCAAGAGAGCGAGAGTTGCACCCCTTCTCAAAAAACCAACCCTCGATCCCACTGATGTCAACAACTACAGACCAGTATCCCTTCTTTCTTTTCTTTCCAAAACTATTGAGCGTGCCGTCTTTAGCCAACTCTCTTGCTATCTCTCTCAGAATGACCTTCTTGATCCAAACCAGTCAGGTTTCAGGACTGGTCATTCAACTGAGACTGCTCTTCTCTGTGTCACGGAGGCTCTCCGCACTGCTAAAGCTAACTCTCTCTCCTCTGCTCTTGTCCTTCTAGACCTGTCTGCTGCCTTTGATACTGTGAACCATCAGATCCTCCTCTCCACCCTCTCCGAGCAAGGCATCTCCGGCGCGGCTCACTCCTGGATTGCGTCCTACCTGACCGGTCGCTCCTACCAAGTGGCGTGGCGAGAAGCTGTCTCCGCACCACGTGCTCTCACCACTGGTGTCCCCCAGGGCTCAGTTCTAGGCCCTCTCCTTTTCTCCCTATACACCAAGTCACTTGGCTCTGTCATATCCTCACATGGCCTCTCCTATCATTGCTACGCTGACGATACACAACTAATCTTCTCCTTTCCCCCTTCTGATAACCAGGTGGCGAATCGCATCTCTGCATGTCTGGCAGACATATCAGTATGGATGACGGATCACCACCTCAAGCTGAACCCTGGCAAGACGGAGCTGCTCTTCCTCCCGGGGAAGGACTGCCCGTTCCATGATCTCGCCATCACGGTTGACAACTCCGTTGTGTCCTCCTCCCAGAGTGCGAAGAGCCTTGGCGTGACCCTGGACAACACCCTGTCGTTCTCCGCTAACATCAAGGCGGTGACCCGATCCTGCAGGTTCATGCTCTACAACATTCGGAGAGTACGACCCTGCCTTACACAGGAAGCGGCACAGGTCCTAATCCAGGCACTTGTCATCTCCCGTCTGGATTACTGCAACTCGCTGTTGGCTGGGCTCCCTGCCTGTGCCATTAAACCCCTACAACTCATCCAGAATGCCGCAGCCCGTCTGGTGTTCAACCTTCCCAAGTTCTCTCACGTCACCCCCCTCCTCCGCACACTCCACTGGCTTCCAGTTGAAGCTTGCATCCCGTTACAAGACCATGGTGCTTGCCTATGGAGCAGTGAGGGGAACGGCACCTCCGTACCTTCAGGCTCTGATCAGTCCCTACACCCAAACGAGGGCATTGCGTTCATCCACCTCTGGCCTGCTGGCTCCCCTTTCTCTGCGGAAGCATAGTTCCCGCTCAGCCCAGTCAAAACTGTTCGCTGCTCTGGCACCCCAATGGTGGAACAAGCTCCCTCACGACGCCAGGACAGCGGAGTCACTCACCACCTTCCGGAGACATTTGAAACCCCACCTCTTTAAGGAATACCTGGGATAGGATAAAGTAATCCTTCTACCCCCCCCCCCAAAAAAAAATAAAAAAAATAAATAAAAATAAATAAAAAATAAATTGTAAAGTGGTTAACCCACTGGCTATAGGGTGAATGCACCAATTTGTAAGTCGCTCTGGATAAGAGCGTCTGCTAAATGACGTAAATGTAAATGTAAAAAGGGGAGAACGGGGAAATTCTCTTAAACTCCCTAGAGTCAATTGACGCACCTGTGCGACACACAGTGACATAATTTAGAATATTGAATAGCTCCCTGTGTGTTTATGCTAGAGACTTACCGTTTCTTGTAGTGGCTGCAGCTCAATCCCCGCTTTCTGTAGATACATTTGAAGTCGGAAGTTTACATACACTTCGGTTGGAGTCATTAAAACTCATTTTTAAACCACTCCACACATTTCTTGTTAACAAACTATAGTTTTAGCAAGTCGGTTAGGACATCTACTTTGTGCATGACACAAGTAATGTTTCCAACAATTGTTTACAGACAGATTATTTAACGTATAATTCACTGTATCACAATTCCAGTGGGTCAGAGGTTTACATACAATAAGTTGACTGTGCCTTTAAACAGCTTGGAATATTCCAGGAAACGATGTCATGGCTTTAGAAGCTTCTGATAGGCTAATTGACATCATTTGAGTCAATTGGAGGTGTACCTGTGGATGTATTTCAAGGCCTACCTTCAAACTCAGTGCCTCTTTGCTTGACATCATGGGAAAATCAGAAGAAATCAGCCAAGACCTCAGACATTTTTTTTAGACCTCCACAAGTCTGGTTCATCCTTCGGAGCAATTTCCAAACGCCTGAAGGTACCACGTTCATCTGTACAAACAAGAATACGCAACTGTAAACACCATGGGACCACGCAGCCGTCATACCGCTCAGGAAGGAGACGCGTTCTGTCTCCTAGAGCTTAACGTACTTTGGTGCAAATCAATCCCAGAACAACAGCAAAGGACCTTGTGAAGATGCTGGAGGAAACAGGTACAAAAGTATCTATATCCACAGTAAAACGAGTCCTATATCGACATAACCTGAAAGGCCGATCAGCTAGAAAGAAGCCACTGCTCCAAAACCGCCATAAAAAAAGCCAGACTACGGTTTGCAACTGCACATGGGGTCAAAGATCGTACTTTTTGGAGAAATTGACCTCAATCCTATAGAACATTTGTGGGCAGAACTGAAAAAGCGTGTGCGAGCAAGGAGGCCTACAAATCTGACTCAGTTACACCAGCTCTGTCAGGAGGAATGGGCCAAAATTCACCCAACTTTATGTGGGAAGCTTGTGGAAGGCTACCCGAAACGTTTGACCCAAGTTAAACAATTTAAAGGCAATGCTACCAAATACTAATTGAGTGTATGTAAACTTCTGACCCACTGGGAATGTGATGAAAGAAATAAAAGCTGAAATAAATAATTCTCTCTACTATTATTCTGACATTTCACATTCTTAAAATAAAGTGGTGTTCCTAACTGACCTAAGACAGGGAATTTTTACTAGGATTAAATGTCAGGAATTGTGAAAAACTGAGTTTAAATGTATTTGGCTAAGGTGTATGTAAACTTCCGACTTCAACTGTATAAAGTTTCCATTTCCCTAACATGGGGCTTGTGAAAGCAGCCTTTTTCTATATATCAGAGGACCCGTACAAGGAAATAGTCACAAAATCGTCTGTAAAACCCGAACCGTGAGGGGTCCAAACTCTCACGAACACGACAGTGTCGGTTGTTCAGCTCTATGACATCCACAAGCTTTACGGCAGTTGTCTAAACTCTCTGTCGCGGACGTCCTCATTTTGAAGAGGTCTTCTCACAAAACCGACCGTTCAGACTGTACTGTTGAAGCTACAAACTATACTGAACAAAAATATAAATGCAACATGCAACAATTTCAAAGATTTTACTGAGTTACAGTTCATATAAGGAAATCAGTCAATTGAAATAAATGTATTAGGCCCTAATCTATGGATTTCACATGACTGGGCAGGGGCGCCGCCTGGGTGGGCTTGGGAGGGCATAGGCCCACCCACTTGGGAGACTGGCCCACCCACTCGGGAGCAAGGCCCAGCCAATCAGAATGAGTTTTTCCCCCACAAAAGGGCTTTATTACAGACAGAAATATTCCTCTGTTTATCAGCTGTCGGGGTGGCTGGTCTCAGACGATACCGCAGGTAAAGAAGCCAGATGTGGAGGTCCTGGGCTGGAGTGGTTACAGGTGGTCTGCGGTTGTGAGGTCGGTTGGAGGTACTGCCAAATTCTCTAAAATGACGTTTGAGGCAGCTTATGGTAGAGAAATGAACATTCAATTCTCTGGCAACAGCTCTGGTGGACATTCCTGCAGTCAGAATGCCAATTGCACACTCCCTCAAAACCTGAGACATCTGTGGCATTGTGTTATGTGACAAAACTGCACATTATAGAGTGGCCTTTTCTTGTCCCCAGCACAAGGTGCACCTGTGTAAGGATCATGCTGTTTAATCAGCTTCTTGATATGCCACACCTGTCAGGTGGACAGATTATCTTGGCAAATGACAAATGCTCACTAACAGGGATGCAAACAAATTTGTGCACAACATTTTAGAGAAATAATATTTTTGTGCATATGGAACATTTCTGGGATCTTTTATTTCAGCACATGAAACATGGGACCAACACTTTACATTTTGCGTTTATACTTTTGCTCAGTATAATATGTCACCAATATCGTAAGGGGAGATTCTCACGAATATGAAGGTATCGGTTGTTCTGCTCTATGACTCACATAAGCTTCAAGCTTCTGAAAGCAAAAAGTGCATAGGGGGTCAAATGTGCCAAAAATAACGTGACCAAACATGGATCTAAAATGTTTTTTCCTAAGTTTTCTTATATGTCTCAGATATAGGACATACACTTGTTACTTATGATTTACTTTTTGACTTTCTGTTTTGCCATTTATGAATGTGTTATTCAATGCGTTTCTATGGGCTATTGCAGTGAAGGCCAAATTCAATGTTTCATCAAGTATTTTTTTAAATTTATTTTTTTAAATACCTACTGTAAAGGGGCCCTAAAATTCCAAATCAAATGGCTAAATCATACATTTTATGACAATTTTAAAACAATTCCATATGTTAGCTTAGTAGATATTGCAATTTAAGTGCTTAGACCTACAGTGGTAAACACCTAAACCGTCAAACAGAATTCAGCAGCAGCCAGGGCACACAACTCTTAACGTTTGCGCATATGGATCCTGGCCATTGTTTAAACCCATAGGAACGCCACCTCCCACCAAAATGGAAACAGTTGGATAGATTCACACAGATGTCTATGAATCTTAACACAGAACTAGGGATGGGCTTCTGCTATTGACACATGTATCTCTTATTAAAATAGATTCCAAAGAGATTCAATCTTATTCTCCTCTACAGTTTTCATATAAAGACAAATAGAGCCACAGTATATTTAACTATAACAGGACTAAGGATTGACTTCGGTTATTGACACATTTATCCCACCGGGCACAGACATCAATTCAACGTCTATTCCACGTTGGTTTAATGTAATTTCATTGAAACAACATTGATCCAACCAGTGTGTGCCCAGTGAGATCTTTTAAGTTAAATTTTACTCCCTCCTATGGTTTTCATATGGAATAGTTTCAGATCATGGACATTAGAGCCTTGATTGAGATCCCTCTCAAGCTGAGTGTTGGACTCATCTTGATGCTAATTCAATTTTTTCACAGGGAGTTAGTGGAATGACAAATGTGCTGTTGCTTGTGTTGATTGTGGCAGTCAGCTCACTAAAACGCAAATAAAACTAAGAGCTTGTTGACACACATGGTTTATTTCTTTGTGGCTGTGGGTCATAAATAACTGCAAGCAGTGTCATCCCTAGCTGCCTGGCCTGGCGCACACATTACCACTCGCATCCGTTTGTGTGTGTGTGTCTGTAAGCGCGTGTGTCTGGGTCTGTGTGTGTGTTTGTTTGTTTGTTTGCATCTTCTTAATGACTACCTCTTACCTGGCTATGCAAATACACCTTGGCCTGGTATCGGTGTCCAATCTCTATGTGAAATGATAGTGCGTAGAGAAGAGTGTGAGAGTGAGGAGCCAGTGGTAGATGATACTGGGTCATTCCACCTCAAAAAGCACAAGACAGAGGATTTTGACACCCACCATCTTAGATTGTTCTGAAATTGTTTCTGTAGTTAGAAATAGATAAAATTAGCATTCCTGAAACATTGTTTTGTGGAAATATAATTTAATCTCTGATAAATTAAGCAAATTGATTGCAAAATTGTTCATTTAATTTATAGGATTCATATTATCTTCAATAAATATAGTATCTAACATCCGATTTGGACCATAATTCTTCCTAACAATGAGTATGTTTACATGCACAGTAATAATTAGATATTAAACTGATTATGGCAGTAGGCAGATTATACAATAGTCATGTAAGCACCTTAATCTGCTTATCTCAGAAAATATGTAAAATGACGTAGAATTGCATGACATTTTTATAAAAGGCTCTTATTTCTTGGTCCTGCAAATACTATGATAGATTCATGCAATGCTTTTACTATAGGGTTTAGGTCAAATATATTTTGCTGAAGGGAGGGCCATCCATTTTAATTTCAGAGGTCAGATTCTCTCCATGTAACTATTATTATAAATAACATTCACTCGCTAATCACATATAGATGTTTTCTAAAATGTTTATTGAAAAACATATGACTGCAATGCAATGGTTTATAACTGTATAATTTTATTAGGGTTGTCACAACATTTGACATTTAACAACATAGCCCATTTCTCCATCAAGGTTTTGGGCTTGCAGGAAAAGTTTTCATATGAGAATTGCACCATATGGATAGCCCTCTCAGAAAGTTGCCATGTGTTGGACTATTCAAGGAGAGTTGGGTTGAAGCATTAGGTTGCTAAGAGAAGGACAAACTGGATTGCTTTAATAGGGGACTGGCTTGACCACACAATAAACCACACAATGTATTTTTATCATGAGCAAAAGCTATTGGTTTTCTACCTAAAGTTGCAAAGAAAATGTTGTGATCCAGTTAATAAACAGAGACCAGGAAAATGTATAAAAGGGTGTGGTGGCAGTAGCATGAACAGTGGCATCTAGCAGGCAAAACCTGGTACTTTCACACTAATTTATGGTAAATGATGCAAGTGACTTCAATTGCTAATTTCTCTAAACAAGGGGAAAACATCACCTGATTCACAGGAAATGCATTACAAAGGATGAAGAAGCAATACTCCAAGTTGCAGCTCCATACTACTTGTCAGACATAGAGAACCGATACTGTATACTGGTTGTTGGAATGGGATTGGCTTGGGGTGTGGGTGTTTCGTGGATGGCTTTTGACCATTTCATTGGATTCCTTATGTCTTACTCAATGGTAGAAAGAAGTTTGGTCCAAATTTGATGTTGTGTACTATATTTGTTGAATATTATGTGAATCTTAGAAATTAAAGGGGCCAATTTGGATGCAATCAATTAGCTTAATGCCCTAAAATCCCAAAATCAAATCAAATTTTATTGGTCACATGCGCCGAATACAACAGGTGCAGACATTACAGTGAAATGCTTACTTACAGCCCTTAACCAACAGTGCATTTATTTTAAACAAAAAAGTAAGAATAAAACAACAACAAAAAAGTGTTGAGAAAAAAAGAGCAGAAGTAAAATAAAGTGAAATAAAGTGACAGTAGGGAGGCTATATATACAGTAAAATAAAGTGACAGTAGGGAGGCTATATATACAGGGGGGTACCGTTGCATAGTCAATGTGCGGGGGCACCGGCTAGTTGAGGTAGTTGAGGTAATATGTACATGTGGGTAGAGTTAAAGTGACTATGCATAAATACTTAACAGAGTAGCAGCAGCGTAAAAAGGATGGGGTGGGGGGGGCAGTGCAAATAGTCCGGGTAGCCATGATTAGCTGTTCAGGAGTCTTATGGCTTGGGGGTAGAAGCTGTTGAGAAGTCTTTTGGACCTAGACTTGGCACTCCGGTACCGCTTGCCGTGCGGTAGCAGAGAGAACAGTCTATGACTAGGGTGGCTGGAGTCTTTGACAATTTTGAGGGCCTTCCTCTGACACCGCCTGGTATAGAGGTCCTGGATGGCAGGGAGCTTTGCCCCAGTGATGTACTGGGCCGTACGCAAATGTCCCCACAAGGATTATAAAACAAGGAAATTGCTCCCTTGTGGGGACATTTCCCACATCCCCATGAGGACAAAGGCTATTTTAAGCTTAGGGGTTATGTTTAGGGTTAGGGTTACAATAAAGGTTAGAGTTAGGTTTAGGGTTAGGCATTAGGATTAGGGTTAGGGTTAGGTGTTAGGGAAAATAGGACTTTGAATGGAAATACATTTGAGGTCCCCTCGAGGATAGAAGAACAAGTAAGAACAAGTGTGTGTGTGTGCCGGTGCTCGTACCCTTGTGTGTGAGTGCCTCAGTGTGTGTGACCGCTCACCCACGTGTGTGTGTGTGTGTGTGTGTGTGTGTGTGATAAAGCAGTTCAGACCAGGAGCCCAATAAACAATCCTCCATCTTGTCAGCAGACACAGTGCAGGAGTACTGCTCTCCAGCAGCAGCAGCAGCAGTAACCCCACCAACCTCTGTGACTTGGAAATGCAATCTTTGCCATTATTTATTCGATCTGAATTCATATTCTTTTTTCTAAAAGGATTGAACTACACATTACGAATGCCTTGGCCTCTGGATGATGTAGAGTGAACACACTGAGAGGGGGATAACCAAATAAAGTGCAGAAAGCAGCGAAACACTAAAGCCCAAACCGACTTCATGCTTTGGTTGCCGCGCCAGAAAAGTGTCTCGATCCAGCGAGAGGCCGTTCCTCATTCAATTACATGTTCCATGTGTGCGTTCCAATAAGGCTTCAGGCAGAGGGGCTTCTGAGCAAACCTGATCTCTCTCTCGCACACACACTCGTGCACACACATGCAAACACATTAATACACCCGTTGGTACGCACAGATACATGCACACTACTCTAACGCTGAACTCGCTGCCTAATTAAACATGACAGCACACAGCTGAGAGAGAGAGAGAGAGAGAGAGAGAGAGAGAGAGAGAGAGAGAGAGAGAGAGAGAGAGAGAGAGAGAGAGAGAGAGAGAGAGAGAGAGAGAGAGAGAGAGAGAGAGAGAGAGAGAGAGAGAGAGAGAGAGAGAGAGAGAGAGAGAGAGAGAGCGAGAGAGGGGATTTGTGTGTACATCCAAAGTATGTGCTAAGACACCTGCCGTTTGGTTTATACATAGGCACTTGCTACTTGTATCAACTTCTAGCCTGTAGTAAGTCCTGGGTGTGTGTGTAGGCTATATGTGTTTGTGGGTTTATGTGTGGAAGTTTCATTTTATTTATCAATGCCTCTGTCTGAAACAATAAATACAATAAGGGGTGTCAATGCAATAAGGGGTGTTAAGGATGGGTAAGGAGTGTTAAGGGGTTTTAAGGAGTGGTAAGGAGTGGTAAACAATGTTCCCTCTAAGCTGCTCATTCCTGTGCATCGCAGAAGGATTGCCAGCCCGCGCAGAGACGCACGAGATTGAACTTCACAAAAATGTACACTATCTTTCCTGGCTTTAAACAGATCAACTTTTGCCTCTACCGTGGAAATTGGGATTAAATCAACAGTCCCTTTCAATGCAACGCTAGTAAAACAAAACAAAAAAAATTATTTTTTTATTTCACCTTTATTTAACCAGGTAAACCAGTTGAGAACAAGTTCTCATTTACAACTGCGACCTGGCCAAGATAAAGCAAAGCAGTGCGATAAAAACAACAACACAGAGTTACATATGGGGTAAAACAAAACAAAGTAAAAAATACAACAGAAATACATATATATACAGTGTGTGCAAATGTAGCAAGTTATGGAGGTAAGGCAATAAATAGGCTATAGTGCAAAATAATTACAAATAGTATTAACACTGGAATGATAGATGTGCAAGAGATGATGTGCAAATAGAGATACTGGGGTACAAATGAGCAAAATAAATAACAATATAGGGATGAGGTAGTTGGGCGGGCTAATTTCAGATGGGCTGTGTACAGGTGCAGTGATCGGTAAGGTGCTCTGACAACTGATGCTTAAAGTTAGTGAGGGAGATAAGTGTCTCCAGCTTCAGAGATTTTTGCAATTTGTTCCAGTCATTGGCAGCAGAGAACTGAAAGGAATTGCAGCCAAAGGAGGTGTTGGCTTTGGGGATGACCAGTGAGATATACCTGCTGGAGCGCAGACTACGGGTGGGTGTTGCTATGGTGACCAATGAGCTAAGATAAGGCGGGGATTTGCCTAGCAGTGATTTATAGATGGCCTGGAGCCAGTGGGTTTGGCGACGAATATGTAGTGAGGACCAGCCAACAAGAGCGTACAGGTCACAGTGGTGGGTATTATATGGGGCTTTGGAGACAAAACGGATGGCACTGTGATAGACTACATCCAATTAGCTGAGTAGAGTGTTGGAGGCTATTTTGTAAATGACATCGCCGAAGTCAAGGATCGGTAGGATAGTCAGTTTTACGAGGGCATGTTTGGCAGCATGAGTGAAGGAGGCTTTGTTGCGAAATAGGAAACCGATTCTAGATTTAACTTTGGATTGGAGATTCTTAATGTGAGTCTGGAAGGAGAGTTTACAGTCTAACCAGACACCTAGATATTTGTAGTTGTCCACATACTCTAGGTCAGACCCGTCGAGAGTAGTGATTCTAGTCGGGTGGGCGGGTGCAAGCAGCGTTCGGTTGAAGAGCATGCATTTAGTTTTACTAGTGTTTAAGAGCAGTTGGAGGCTACTGAAGGAGTGTTGTATGGCATTGAAGCTCGTTTGGAGGTTTGTTAACACAGTGTCCAATGAAGGGCCAGAAGTATACAAAATGGTGTCGTCTGCGTAGAGGTGGATCTGAGAGTCACCAGCAGCAAGAGCGACGTCATTGATATACACAGAGAAAAGAGTCGGCCCAAGAATTGAACCCTGTGGCACCCCCATAGAGACTGCCATAGGTCCAGACAACAGGCCCTCCGATTTGACACATTGAACTCTATCTGAGAAGTAGTTGGTGAACCAGGCGAGGCAGTCATTTGAGAAACCAAGGCTATTTAGTCTGCCAATAAGAATGCGGTGGTTGACAGAGTCGAAAGCCTTGTCCAGGTCAATGAAAACGGCTGCACAGTACTGTCTATTATCGATCGCGGTTATAATATCGTTTAGGACCTTGAGCGTGGCTGAAGTGCACCCATGACCAGCTCGGAAACCGGATTGCATAGCGGAGAAGGTACGGTGGGATTCGAAATGGTCGGTGATCTGTTTGTTGACTTGGCTTTCAAAAACTTTTGAAAGGCAGGGCAGGATGGATCTGGGTCTGTAACAGTTTGGATCTAGAGTGTCACCCCCTTTGAAGAGGGGGATGACCGCGGCAGCTTTCCAATCTCTGGGGATCTCAGACGTTACGAAAGAGAGGTTGAACAGGCTAGTAATAGGGGTTGCGACAATTTCGGCGGCTAGTTTTAGAAAGAAAGGGTCCAGATTGTCTAGCCCAGATGATTTGTAGGGGTCCAGATTTTGCAGCTCTTTCAGAACATCAGCTGTCTGGATTTGTGTGAAGGAGAAGCGGGGGGGGCATGGGCAAGTTGCAGCGGAGGGTGCAGAGCTGGTGGCCAGGGTAGTGGTAGCCAGGTGGAAAGCATGGCCAGCCGTAGAAAAATGCTTGTTGAAATTCTCGATTATTGTAGATTTATCGGTGGTGATAGTGTTTCCTAGCCTCAGTGCAGTGGGCAGCTGGGAGGAAGTGCTCTTATTTTCCATGGACTTTACAGTGTCCCAAAACTTTTTGGAGTTAGTGCTACAGATGCAAATTTCTGTTTGAAAAAGTTAGCCTTTGCTTTCCTAACTGCTTGTGTATATTGGTTCCTAACTTCCCTGAAAAGTTGCATATCGCGGGGGCTATTTGATGCTAATGCAGTACGCCACAGGATGTTTTTGTGCTGGTCAAGGGCAGTCTAATCTGAGGAGAACCAGGGGCTATATCTGTTCTTAGTTCTGTATTTTTTGAATGGGGTATGTTTATTTAAGATTGAGAGGAAATTACTTTTAAAGAACAACCAGGCATCTTCTACTGACGGAATGAGATCTATATCCATCCAGGATACCTGGGCCAGGTCAATTAGGAAGGCCTGCTCGCTGAAGTGTTTTTGGGAGCGTTTGACAGTGATGAGGGGTGGTCGTTTGACCGCGGACCCGTTAAGGACGCAGGCAATAAGGCAGTGATCGCTGAGATCCTGGTTGAAGACAGCGGAGGTGTATTTAGAGGGTAAGTTAGTCAGGATGATATCTATGAGGGTACCCATGTTTACGGATTTAGGGTTGTACCTGGTAGGTTCGTTGATAATTTGTGTGAGATTGAGGGCATCTAGTTTAGATTGTAGGATGGCTGGGGTGTTAAGCATATCCCAATTTAGGTCACCAAGCAGTACGAACTAGAAGGATAGATGGGGGGCAATCAATTCACATATGGTGTCCAGGGCACAGCTGGGGGCTGAGGGGGGTCTGTAGCAAGCGGCAACAGTGAGAGATTTATTTCTGGAAAGGTGGATTTTTAGAAGTAGAAGCTCAAACTGTTTGGGCACAGACCTGGATAGTATGATAGAGCTCTGCAGGCTATCTCTACAGTAGATTGCAACTCCACCCCCTTTGGCAGTTCTATCTAGACGGAAAATGTTATAGTTGGGGATGGAAATTTCAGAATTTTTGGTGGCCTTCCTAAGCCAGGATTCAGACACTGCTAGAACATCAGGGTTGGCGGAGTGTGCTAACGCAGTGAATAACTCAAACTTAGGAAGGAGGCTTCTGATATTTACGTGCAGAAAACCAAGACTTTTACGGTTACAGAAGTCAACAAATGATAGCTCCTGGGGAGTAGGAGTGATACTGGGGGCTGCAGGGCCTGGGTTAGCCTCTACATCACCAGAGGAACAGAGGAGGACTAGAATAAGGATACGACTAAAGGCTTTAAGAACTGGTCTTCTAGTGCGTTGGGTACATAGAATAAAGGGGGCAGTTCTCCGGGCGTTGTAGGAAAGATTCAGGGCATTATGTACAGAAAAGGATATGGAAGGATATGAGTACAGTTCAGGTAACCCTAAGCGTTGGGTAACAATGAAAGAGATAACGTCACTGGAGGCACCGATTGAGCCGGTCTCGGCATGTATGGGGGGTGGAACAAAGGAACTATTTGAGGCAGTTTGAGAGGGACTAGGGGTTCTACAGTGAAATTGTATGATAAGAACTAACCCAAACAGCAATAGGCAAGGCATAATTGACATGGGAGAGAGGCATAAAGCAGTCACAGGTGTTATTAGAGAGAGCTAAGACAACAACTGGAAATAGCGATAACGTTTGGGCTAAGGCTAAACAGAATAAACAGAATAAACAGGACAGGGTACCGTGTAAAGGAACAGTCCAGCAGGCATCAGCTGTGCAGCTGAGTGATCATAAGGTCCAGTGAACAGCAATATGTGAGTCCGAGAGCAGTTCAAATTGGTGCTTCAGCACAGCTAGCAGGGAGCACAGTTGTAGTTTGCGTGTGCTAGCGGGCCGGGGCTGGCAGATGGATCTTCGTGGTCGTCGCAACGGGAAGCCTGTTGAAACCACATCAGAATATTTCGTCGGCAGACCAGTCGTGTTGGATCGGCGGGGCTCAGTGTCAACACTAGGAGGTCCCGTCCGGTTGACAGAGAGGTAGATAGCCGGGAGATGGGCCTGAGGCTAGCTCAAGGCTAACTGGTGCTTGCTATAGGGCAATGGTAATCAGCCAACAACAGGTTGCAGCTAGCTTGCTGGTTGCGATGATCTGGCGCTAGGGTCCAGTGATTCCGGCAGAAAGTCCAATAAGTTCTGGGTCGATAGCACGCTGGGTCGATAGCACGCTGTGCAGACTGGCCGACGAATTGCTCTTCAATCGAACGCTGCAGGCACCCGCCCGCCCGACTAGAATCACTACTCTCGGCGGGTCTGACATAGAATATGTGGACAAGTACAAATACCTAGGTGTCTTGTTAGACTGTAAACTCTCCTTCCATACTCACATTAAGCATCTCCAATCCAAAGTTAAATCTAGAATCAGCTTCTTATTTCGCAACAAAGCCTCCTCCTTCATTCTGCCAAACATGCCCTCGTAAAACTGACTATCCTACCGATCCTTGACTTTGGCGATGTCATTTACAAAATAGCCTCCAACACTCTACTCAGGAAATTGGATGTAGTCTATCACAGTGCCATCCGTTTTGTCACCAAAGTCCCATATACTACCCACCATTGTGACCTGTACGCTCTCGTTGGCTGGCCCTCACTACATATTCGTTGCCAATCCCACTGGCTCCAGGTCATCTATAAATCACTGCTAGGCAAATCCCCGCCTTATCTTAGCTCATTGGTCACCATAGCAACACCCACCCGTAGTCTGCGCTCCAGCAGGTATATCTCACTGGTCATCCCCAAAGCCAACACCTCCTTTGGCCGCCATTCCTTCCAGTTCTCTGCTGCTAATGACTGGAACGAACTACAAAAATCTCTGAAGCTGGAGACTCTTATCTCCCTTACTAACTTTAAGCATCAGTTGTCAGAGCACCTTACCGATCACTGCACCTGTACACAGTCCAATCTGTAATTAGCCCACCCAACTACCTCATCCCCATATTGTTATTTATTTTGCTCATTTGCACCCCATTATTTCTATTTGCACATCATCTTCTGCACATCTATCACTCCAGTGTTAATACTAAATTGTAATTATTTTGCACTATGGCCTATTTATTGCCTTACCTCCATAACTTACTACATTTGCACACACTGTATATAGATTTTCTGTTGTGTTATTGACTGTATGTTTTGTTTATTCCATATGTAACTCTGTGTTGTTGTTGTTTTTATCGCACTGCTTTGCCTTATCTTGGCCAGGTCGCAGTTGTAAATGAGAACTTGTTCTCAACTGGCCTACCTGGTTAAATAAATGTGAACAAAAACAAAAAAAATCTAACTTCAAGACCGAGTTGGTGATTTATTTATTTTAACCTTTTTTTAACTAGGCAAGTCAGTTAAGAACAAATTCTTATTTACAATGACGGCCAAACCCGGACGACGCTGGGCCAATTGTGCGCTGCCCTATGGGACTCCCAATCACGGCTGGTTGTGATACAGCCTGATACAGTTGTACGCTAAGGAGCACTGATGAGTAGCTTTGTTCTATTTCACAGGCATGAGCGGTCTTTCCATCACCAGCGGCCAGCAAGTGATTATAGAGCACAGCTGCATGTAGCTGCATGTGAACATTTGTTGGTATAGAGTACCACAGAAGGAGTCATAATACCCATAAAACCTAGTGGTCAAACAGCGAAATGGTTCCAAACATTTTTCCACCATTCATTTTTCCCATAGGGGATTTTAGAAAGACTTAAAATAAGGGCTGTGTTTCATGTAGGCTTACCCTGGCGTGACGTTTTCATAACTGTGTAAATCTCTCTAGGACAAGATTCGTTTTATCAATATATTCACCTGTATTTACCCCCCAAAAATGAAATATTAATTAGCTGCTAATGTGGCTATTATAAAGAACTACAAATGCCATGATGATCTGGACGAGACTGACGAATTGAGGCAAAGGTAAGAATCTCTGGATTAACTATCTAATGTTAGCTAAATGTAGTAATGAATAAATTGGCTACATTTCTTTAAATGGACAATTCTGTGAACTGTCTTGTGCGAGTTTTAAATTGACACAATACCTGTTAGAAAAGGTGTTAGCTAGAGATGACATGCATCAGCTTGATTTCTACTTTGATGCCAATTCGCATTTTCGAATCTGAGAGTAAATAGAGCCGAATATATTGATAAAAGTGACCTTGTCCGAGAGAGATTTACATGGTTATCAAAATGTCACGCCAGGGTAAGCCTACACGAAACACAGCCCTTATTTTATGTGTTTCTAAAATCCCCTATGGGAAAAATGTATGGTGGAAAAGCGATTGGAACCATTTCACTGTTTGACCGTTAGGTTTTATGGGTATTATGAAACCTCCACTGTGGGGCTCTATTCTTTGCTAGTTAGTAAATTCAGAGTTATTAACCTGGTTATAGCTAATTTTGGTCAGCAATGGGGGAGGGATTGCTTCCTACAAGAGCAAAAAAACATGTACATTTCTAGCTGTCTTTAAAAAGTGAGTCAGGTAAAGAGCTTATTTTTTTCTTAAAGGGGCAGTGTTGTATTTTGAGACAGGCTCGAATATGCAAATAAACCAATAGCAGAGGGTAGCTTACATTTTTGTATTATTCTCTGTATGATAATAATAACGATAACAATTCATTTAATTTTGTAAAGTGCTTTCTTACATCATATAACACAATACAATGCCATTTTTAGTCACCTATTTGGCCAATTGTGTTACTGATTATTTCTTATTTTTATAAAGTGATTTGAGCTTTTGGACAAGTGAAACATCAGTCCTTAAATAGTTAATGTCAAGCCAAGCATAAAGTTTTTTTAAAGTCTCATGGAATGTAGGCCTACATTGAACACCACATATTGGTTATTGTAGGCAGCCTCAGTGTTCACAGTAAACACGCACCGGAAGTTGCAGAGAATGTTCGCAAAATGTACGTTTTCACTTACAAGACCTGAAATTTGCTCAGTGCCAAAAGTAATTAGAGGGAACGTTGTTGTTAAGGAGTGGTAAGGAGAGCTGGATATGGCTCTAACCTAAGAGATGCTACTTTCTACTCCATTGAGTCAGGGCACATATTCACAAAGCGTCTCAGAGTGAATATGAATATGATTATATGGACTGAGGAGACCTTATCCTAGATAAGCACTCCTAGTTTTGCCTCCCTATTATTCTGTCTGGTCTGGGAATGGGCCTGGAGCCAGAGATGTTAAAGTGCACTACGCTTATTTGACAATGGGGGAAATGGTGATCACCACCACTAACGTTTCCTTATCAATCAAAATCACTACTGTTTCACCATAAACAAGTCATTGTTTATTATTCTCCACTCTGATACGCACACTCACACAGAAACACTTTTTCCATCATCATAAACATAACATTGTCTAACATTCTCCTCACTGATGGAAAATCCTCTCAAATGTTCATGACTGATATACAAACAGTTCAACTCACTTTAACTCAGGCCTTTCCATGACTCTCTATGGGTTGTGCGTGTGCACGTGTGTTTGTGAGACGGTGTGACGCTATGGGATCGTAAACTCAGTCCAGGAGATCCACATAAATCCACTCTACCAGGTCTATGTTGGAAAGGAGAATTTCATCTCAATTAACTTACCTGGGGAAATAAAGATTACGTTGTCAGGCCGTATACTGTGTTAGATAGATATACTGAGTAATGGTTGGTTCTGTGTCAATAGGCATGCAAACTGAGAAAATTATGTGAAATTGAGGAAGTGTAATGGTAGTGAACTTGTAAATTGAATCTTCTTTAGTATGACGCTACAAGCTGTGCACACCTGTATTTGGGGAGTTTCTTCCATTCTTCTCTGCAGATCCTCTCAAGCTCTGTCAGGTTGGATGCTCAGCTATTTTCAGTTCTCTCCAGAGATGTTTGATCGGGTTCAAGTCCGGGCTCTGGCTGGGCCACTCAAGGACATTCAGAGACTTGTCCCGAAGCTACTCCTGCGTTGTCTTGGCTGTGTGCTTAGGGTCGTTGTCCTGTTGGAAGGTAAACCTTCGCCCCAGTCTGAGGTCCTGAGCACTCTGGAGCAGCTTTTCATCAAGGCTCTCTCTGTACTTTACTCCGTTCATCTTTGCCTCGATCCTGACTGGACTCCAATCAATTTGTAGAAACATCTCAAGGATGATCAATGCAAACAGGATGCACCTGAACTCAATTTAGAGTCTCATAGCAAAGGGTCTGAATACTTATGTAAATAAGGTATTTCTATTTTTAATTTTTTATAAATTTTAACACAATTCGAAAAACCTGTTTTCACTTTGTCGTTATGGGGTATTGTGTGTAGATTGCTGAGGACAATGTTTTATTTAATCCATTTTATAAAAAGGCTGTAACGTAACAAAATGTGGAAAAGGTCAAGGGGTCTGAATACTTTCCAAAGGCACTTTGGAAAAAAAGTCACTCACACATCAAGTGTTATGAGATGTTTGTCTGACAACTTCCATAACTATATGAACTTTTCCAATTGAACTCTTGTTTTCATTTGCTTGTTTTTCTCCAGTGAATCCATCATCATCATCATCATCATCACTAACCTGTTATGTGTTTGTCTCTTACTGTCCCAGCTGATCTGTCCCCTTTCAGAGACCAGAGAACGTCACACAGGCATGGAGACTTCTCTTTCAAACATCCAAATGTTATATGTCAACCAAATGAATACATTAGGGAAGAACCAGTTTGGAGAACTTCGTAATGGTTAATAGGTTTTGGTTCAGGTCTTGTTAGTGTATTGCAGTTTCCTGGCTGTCAATTATTAAATACGCAAGCGAAAAGTAACCCAGCTGATCTGTTGCGTTGGTGTCGTTCAGAGACATTTTCTCCTATCATGAATCATGTGGATACAGTGCAGACCGTCCACTACAGCCATTCTGATCGTGCTTTAAGTCTTTTGGAAGTTAAGCAGAGCTGTAGTGAAGCAATGAGAGTACATGTTTTAATTACTGACTAATTGGTTAATTACAATCAGTTAGTTTATCACACAAGTAAGCAAACAAAGACGTAACACACACACATCATATACGGTTATTCCACCGTGTGTGTGTGTGTGTGTGTGTGTGTGTGTGTTTGTGTGGACCGATGGCTGGCTACTAAGGAGCCCAGGAGTGTGCTCAGCGTTTATTCTGCTTTGATCCAGATTACAGGCCCTCTGCTGGACCTGGTCCTAGCTCTGCATCACACCCCCCAAACCACCTCCCACCTCCCTCCATCAGTACAGCTAATTGGTCCTGCTCTCTCCGCACTCATCTCCTGATTGAATGACAGGTTCCAGGAGGATTTACAGATCTTAATTTGAGACAGTTTGCTACAGCAGGAAAATAATCCTGCAGCAACAGGAAATGTGGATTATCATATGGATTATAATTAATGGACATTTTTGTAGGGGTTGATACATTTTTCGTAAGGGAAAATCAAGTCTGAAATTTCAAAGTGGAAATTACAAACTTCTGAAAACGTTTTAAACCTCAAATATACAACACGTTTTACATTTTCTGCATTGCAGTTCTCCTGCGACAGGGTGATCAAATTAAGATCCTAAATCTGTAGGTCTTTTAGAAGCAGAGCGGTTGGTGGCTGACGTCAGGCTCGGAGGACTGTGGTGTGTCTGTGTTTGTGTGTGTGTGTGTGTGTGTGTGTATCCCCCAGAGCCTTGTCAATCCCAATGATGTGCATAAACCCTGAATGACAGACAGGGGGCGCTGTGTTGAAGCCACCGCGCAGCCATCTTGGTACTCCTCCATTATAAAAGGTATAGAAATGCATTTATTAATGTCTACATTCGTTTTTGACACGTTTATTCTATTACAGACACCTTAACATATGCTGAAAAAATATATTATGTGAGCTAAACATAAAAATGAAAAGATATACACTGAACTAAAATATAAACGCAACGTACAACCATTTCAAAGATTTTACTGAGTTACAGTTCATTTAAGGAAATCAGTCAATTGAAATAAATAAATTAGGCCCTTATTTCACATGACTGGGAAAACAGATATGCATCTGTAGGTAAACAAATTTGTGCACCAAATTTGAGCTAAATTAGCTTTTTGTGCATATGGGATCTTTATTTCAGCTCATGAAACATGGGACCAACACTTAACATGTTGCGTTTGTATTTTAGTTCAGTATATAAAAACATTTTCATTAAAGTATTATACTTTTTTTGTACTGTTACTGTCCCCACTATAACAAAAAAAATACTTAAGTACATGTAATTTAGTCCTTTAAACATTTCATTGAAATACTGTAGAATTCTATTAATTCCTAATGGAGGACTACTCCTACAGGGGAGTGCCAATATGGCCGACCGGTGGCTTCAACGCCTTTCAATGGCCCATAGATAGCGTCTGCAATCCAGGGTTTGTATACATCATTGGTCGATCCCCATCCCGTGGTGTCACCATGGGGCCATTATTAAGGCCTGCTGTATGTATGTTTTCCTGAAACCTCCAGACAGACTTCTGTGCTGCTGCTTGTTCTGCTGTGGTGGGACGGTGTAATGCTGGCAGGCCTGTTACTGTACTACACACACGTAAGCAGACACACATACACACACACACACACACACACACAGATAGGCTCTCTATAACCTCTGTTGTGACCGTGAGCTATAGAACCATTCGATCAATTCCTCCTCTGAGCACCATCAACTATGTCCCAACAGGAAGTTCCAGTCTCAGAAGGGGTACAGTGGTAAACAGACTGGGAGAGGGAGGGAGGGAAGGAGGGAGGGAGGGATGGAGAGAGGCAGGGAGGGAGAGGGAGAGAGTGAGGGAAATGGGTGTGTGGATGGATTGATGGTAGATCAAGGTGAGTTGTATTTACTTGGGTAGCGGTAGCTGAGGGAGGAGAGGGTGGGTTGGCTGTCCGAGGAATAGGGAGGGAGAGGGGGAGTCTGAGACCCAAGTCTGGGTCTGAGTGGAAACTTGAATGGAGTGGAAACTGGGCCGGGGGCCACTCTGCAGATCCACCTGAATCCTGCCAGAGCAATCAGCTATCAGAGAGTTTAGAGAGCGAACCATTTGCCCCCCTTGTAAAACCGGCAGGGGTTTGTAGGGATTTGGCCCAACGTTTAAGCCTTAATGCCGGGATATTTGGGTAAGTGAAGTCGTCTTGTTTTGGGTGCCAGACCTTGTCTGCCTCATAGTGGGATCACAGCACTATAGCAGGCAGCATTCTCCCCTGCTGGAACGCGTGCCAGGTGAAGTGAATCTACTCTCAGCTTCCAGCTGTGTACACACACGCGAACATACACACAATTTTGTATTGCTAACCTTGTGGGGACCAAATAATTGATTCCTATCCAAAATCCTATTTTCCCTAACTATAACACTTAACCTAACCTTAATCCTAACCTTAACCCCTAACCCTAAAAATACAGTGAGGGAAAAAAGTATTTGATCCCCTGCTGATTTTGTACGTTTGCCCACTGACAAAGAAATGATCAGTCTATAATTTTAATGGTAGGTTTATTTGAACAGTGAGAGACAGAATAACAACAAAAAAATCCATAAAAATGCATGTCAAAAATGTTATAAATTGATTTGCATTTTAATGAGGGAATAAGTATTTGACCCCTCTGCAAAACATGACTTAGTACTTGGTGGCAAAACCCTTGTTGGTAATCACAGAGGTCAGACGTTTCTTGTAGTTGGCCACCAGGTTTGCACACATCTCAGGAGGGATTTTGTCCCACTCCTCTTTGCAGATCTTCTCTAAGTCATTAAGGTTTCGAGGCTGAGGTTTGGCAACTTGAACCTTCAGCTCCCTCCACAGATTTTCTATGGGATTAAGGTTTGTAGACTGGCTAGGCCTCTCCAGGACCTTAATGTGCTTCTTCTTGAGCCACTCCTTTGTTGCCTTGGCCGTGTGTTTTGGGTCATTGTCATGCTGGAATACCCATCCACGACCCATTTTCAATGCCCTGGCTGAGGGAAGGAGGTTCTCACCCAAGATTTGACGGTACATGGCCCCGTCCATCGTCCCTTTGATGCGGTGAAGTTGTCCTGTCCCCTTAGCAGAAAAACACCCCCAAAGCATAATGTTTCCACCTCCATGTTTGACGGTGGGGATGGTGTTCTTGGGGTCATAGGCAGCATTCCTCCTCCTCCAAACACGGCGAGTTGAGTTGATGCCAAAGAGCTCAATTTTGGTCTCATCTGACCACAACACTTTCACCCAGTTCTCCTCTGAATCATTCAGATGTTCATTGGCAAACTTCAGATGGGCATGTATATGTGCTTTCTTGAGCAGTGGGAACTTGCGGGCGCTGCAGGATTTCAGTCCTTCACGGCGTAGTGGGTTACCAATTGTTTTCTTGGTGACTATGGTCCCAGCTGCCTTGAGATCATTGACAAGATCCTCCCATGTAGTTCTGGGCTGATTCCTCACCGTTCTCATGATCATTGCAACTCCACGAGGTGAGATCTTGCATGGAGCCCCAGGCCGAAGGAGATTGACAGTTATTTTGTGTTTCTTCCATTTGCGAATAATCACACCAACTGTTGTCACCTTCTCACCAAGCTGCTTGGCGATGGTCTTGTAGCCCATTCCAGCCTTGTGTAGGTCTACAATCTTGTCCCTGACATCCTTGGAGAGCTCTTTGCTCTTGGCCATGGTGGAGAGTTTGGAATCTGATTGATTGATTGCTTTTGTGGACAGGTGTCTTTTATACAGGTAACAAGCTGAGATTAGGAGCACTCACTTTAAGATTGTGCTCCTAATCTCAGCTCGTTACCTGTATAAAAGACACTTGGAAGCCAGAAATCAGAGGGGGTAAAATACTTATTACCCTCATTAAAATGCAAATCAATTTATAAAATGTTTGCCATGCGTTTTTCAGGATTTTTTTGTTGTTATTGTTGTCTCTCACTGTTCAAATAAACCTACCATTAAAATTATAGACTGATCATGTCTTTGTCAGTGGGCAAACGTACAAAATCAGCAGGGGATCAAATACTTTTTTCCCTCACTGTATACCTAATGTCACGCCCTGACTCTGAGGACTTGTATTTGTTGAGTCAGGGTGTGTATTTTCCGTGTTGTGTGTTTGCTATGTCGATGTTCTGTGTTTAGATCTAGAATGGGTAGATCTATGTTGGCCTGTGTGGTTCCCAATCAGAGGCAGCTGTTGCTCGTTGTCTCTGATTGGGGACCATACTTAGGCAGCCTTTTGGCACCTGTTAGTTGTGGGATCTTGTTCCGTGTAAGGTATGTTGTGTGTATGCTACCTTGGACTTCACGTTTCGTTTGTTGTTTAGTTGTGTGTTTAGTCGTTAATAAATATGAATGCATATCACGCTGCGCCTTGGTCTGTCCCGTTCCTTAACGAACGTGACACCTAACCCTAACCATAACCCCTAACCTTGTCACGGTTTCGGCCGAGGCTGCTCCTTCTTCTTGTTCGGGCAGGCTTCGGCGGTCGTCGTCTCCGGAGTACTAGCTGCCACCGTTCTATGTTTCTATGTTTGATTGGTTTTGTCTGTTCTGTTACACCTGTTCCTTATTAGTGTTCATTATGCGTCCTATTTAGTTCTCTTGAGTTTGGTCAGGTGTTGTGTGTAATTGTTTATTGTCACGTTGTGTGCTAGTTCGTTTTTTCAGTTCTCTCTCTATTTTGTGTTTGAGAGAGAGTTCCGCACTTTGTGCGCCTTTAGTATACTTTACCGTGGTGCGTAAAGTTCGCCTGTTGCCGTGTGTGGCTTGTTCTTTGGACTTCACTAAAGACATCTGTTCGTAACCTCTGTGTGTCCTGCGCCTGATTCTACACTACCTCTACACTCAACCCTGACAAACCTTAATTCCAACCCTAACCCTAATTGTAACCCTAAATCTAACCCCTAAGCCTAAAATAGCATTTTTCCTTGTGGGGACCGGAAAAATGTCCCCACTTGTCCGAATTGTCCTTGCTTTATTATCCTTGTGAGGACTTCTGGTACCCACAAGGACAGTTGAAAAAAACACACACACACACACAAACAACAACACTATCAATCCTAATAAAAGCACTATGTCTAACTGGCATGCATCAGGGGGAAATGCTCCCTCACTCTCCCTTTCTCTATCAAGTAAAAACAAAGCTGAATTTTCTCCTCTCTGAATGGGCCTTTTGGCCTTGTTAAAAACAATTAGTTCCTTGAAAGAAGTAAACAAATGTAACAAGGTCTGGTGTTGTCTTCTCCCAGTCTGGGAACTTGCAGAGGAGCGTGACACTGTCCTTCCTCCACACCCTTTCTCTTCTAATCAGTCTCTTTAATTTTAGACCCCTCTCTCTCTCTCTCATGTAAAGGAATCAATGGTGGCACCTCAACAGTTAACATCCAAAGACCTGCAGAATTTCAGGTATTAGAGTATTGGTCACTTTAGGAGCTGGCTCTCCTTACAGTAGGCTGCTTGTGGGCCATGGACGACTAGAAGGCTTCAGAAGCTGGAGGCGGCAGGCAGGAAAACAGTCCCACACTGTGTCCCAAATGGCACCGTATTCCCTATATAGTGCACTACTTTTTACCAGAGGCCTATGGGTAAACTAAATAGGGAATAGATGCGATTTGGGACGTTGTCCCAGTCTTGGCCAAAAGGCAGTAGCTGGATAGCTGGGCTGTTAAATGCATTGAGACTTTAAAGCTTCATTGTTTGTGTATCCAGTAGAAAGCTGAGACTCCCGACGGCCCTCGTGAGTCTAGTCGCTACCAAAGAGATCCAGAGCTGACGTGCGCACACACACACACCAGTGGAGGCTGCTGAGGGGAGAACGGCTCATAATAATGGCCGGAACAGAGAGAATGGAATGGCATCAAACACCTGGAAACCATGTGTTTGATGTATTTGATACCATTCCACTGATTCTGCTCGAGTAATTACCATGAGCCCGTTCTCCCCAATTAAGGTGCCACCAACCTCCTGTGACACACACACACCATTGTGAAAGGAAAACAGCCTACCTTTACTGTAGCGTTAGTGGGGGTTATTTATTTGTGCTGGTTAACCTGTTTCTTTGCTTGACCCTGTTTGTGTACAGTATCTGTCTGGTTGCAATAGGCCCCTGCTTTGTCATGGTATGTTATGGTTCTGGGCCTGTGGTGGTGCTGATGGTAATGTCCTGTTTAGACAGTTTCTATAAAGAATGACAGGGCTATGTGGGTGTGTGACATTAGGGTCTGTGTACTGTACTGTATACTGCTTAATAGACCCATACACACTGCAGGGGAGAGGGACATGGAGAGGAGGTACAGTAATACAGTCATGCTTCCCCTCCTTCTTTCCCTTTTCCTCTCCTCTTCTTCCTGGAATTATCATTCTTATGGTTGTAGGAATAGTTATATAAGTATGGATGGAGTTTTATGGGCCCTGGATGTGGAGTGTCGTATCTCTCCCTCCCTCTTCTCCTCCTCTCTCCATGTGTCCCTTCTTTTCTTCCTCTCTGTCCAATTGTTTCCTTCTCCTCCTCCTCTCTTCTTCTCTCTGTCCACCCTCACCTCTCTCTCTTTCCATCTCCCACCCTCCTATCCCTTTCTTCTTCCCCCTAGCTGTGATAATCACATCACTCACACTACTTCACAGCTCTGTACGCTCAATCAGCAACCCCAGACTCCACTGTGACTCTTAAAGTAGAGGCAGACCACAGGAGACAGGGCAACAAAGGGCCTTGCGGTCAGGCTTCCACCAGCCTTCCACCAGCCATCCAACAGCCTCCCTGGAAACAATAACACTGGGTTGTTGGACTCTTCAGACCCACCAGACTCAGTGCTCAGAGCAGAGCAGCAGACAGACACTGTAGTGGTCCTGCAGGATACAGTTCAGCCTGAGTCCAGCTACTACCAGACAAGGGAGACCCAGGAAGCAATAGATACGCCACACAAGCAGAGAGAGAGAGAGGACACACACACATAGCCCTCCCCCTTGTTTTCGAGCAATCCTTGGTGGGGGAGTGGCACTTGAAAACAGAGCAACTAGTGGTAGGGAGAGCTAAATAAGGCAGAGGGAAAGGGACATCACTACATCACTCGGGCACATCAGAAACTGCCAACGGATACCATGCAATTCATTGACGATGAGCCTTGTGTTTTTCACAATGCCTGTACTGGCGGCTGTTATAAATTCCTTATATTTTTCATGCAACAAATACGTACTTACCATATGAGCAACAAATGACAACAACAGAACAACAATGTTCCCTCTGGCTGTGGTTCAATGTGGAGTAGTACTGAAGCAGGACTTTCATTCCATAGCAGTTTGACATTACCAGTGGAAGCATTAGAACAATTAAAACCCCTGTTCTGAACTAATATTTCTACCAAACGTTTTAGGGTCCATACACAACCCAGATCGGCTACATAGCTACCCAAATTAAATACAAATTTATTTATCACATGCTTCGTAGACTAACAGTGAAATGCTTACTTATGGGTCAATTACCATCAATGCAGAGTTAAAGATACGAAAATATGTATATAACAATAGAAATAGTGGCACAGTGAATAACGAAAAAACATAACGAGTAAAAAGAACATGGCTATAAGTAGGGAGTAGAAAATAACATGGCTATATACAGGGAGTAGAAAATAACATGGCTATAAGTAGGGAGTAGAAAATAACATGGCTATAAGTAGGGAGTAGAAAATAACATGGCTATAAGTAGGGAGTAGAAAATAACATGGCTATAAGTAGGGAGTAGAAAATAACATGGCTATATATGTAACCGGTGTGAAATGGCTAGCTAGTTAGCGGTGCGCACTAGTTGCGTTTCAATTGGTGACGTCACTCGCTCTGAGACCTTGAAGTAGTTGTTTCCCTTGCTCTGCAAGGGCCGTGGCTTTTGTGGAGCGACGGGTAACAGTGCTTCGAGGGTGACTGTTGTCGATGTGTGCAGAGGGTCCCTTGTTCAAGCCCAGGTAGGGGCGAGGAGAGGGACGGAAGCAACACAGTTACATTGGTGCCGTGACCCGGATCACTGGTTGCTGCGGAAAATGAGGAGGTCAAAAAGGGGGTGAGTGTAACCGGTGTGAAATGGCTAGCTAGTTAGCGGTGTGCACTAGTAGTGTTTCAATTGGTGACGTCACTCGCTCTGAGACCTTGAAGTAGTTGTTTCCCTTGCTCTGCAAGGGCTGCGGCTTTTGTGGAGCGACGGGTAACGGTGCTTCGAGGGTGACTGTTGTCGATGTGTGCAGAGGGTCCCTTGTTCAAGCCCAGGTAGGGGCGAGGAGAGGGACGGAAGCAACACTGTTACATATACAGGGAGTAGAAAATAACATGGCTATATACAGGGAGTAGAAAATAACATGGCTATATACAGGGAGTAGAAAATAACATGGCTATCTACAGCGAGTAGAAAATAACATGGCTATATACAGGGAGTATCAGTACTGAGTCAATGTGCAGGGGTACGAGGTAATTGAGGTAGCTATGTACTGTACATAGAGGTAGGGGTAAAGTGACTAGCAGCAGCAGCGTATGTGGTGAGTGTGTGTGTGTGTGGGGGGGTGTGTGCGTGTGTGTTGGGGTGTCAGTGTAAGAATGTGTGAGTGTGTGGGTAAAGTGAGTGCAAGAGAGTTAGTACAAAAAAGGGTCAGTGCAGGTACTCTGGGTAGCCATTTGATTAGCTATTTAGCAGTCTTGTTTAGAAGTCTTATGGCTTGGGGGTAGAAGCTGTTCAGGGTCCTGTTGGTTCCAGACTTTATTGGTACCGCTTGCCGTGCGCCATATTGCTGAATGGGGATGAATGGCACCAAAAAAACGCTAGGTATCATGGTGAAAGTTGGCCGTAACTACAGTAGCAAATTATCATGGTCGATGTAGACATTTTCATCCTGCCTGAGAGAGTCAACCTATAAGCACACCACACTCCCTTAGGCGCACGTGCAAAGAGCTTGCATGAGGGCGCGAGCTTCCTCGTAGCCTGCCGGCCCGTAATTGGTCTGTGTCAGCACGTGGTCCTGTGTGACGACAAATGTAGTATTCGCAGTATCAGTATTTAATTAAATATCTCGATTTCTAGCAAACTTTAAAATAATTCACAGTGGGGATCAAACTTGATCATATTAAACACATTTTAGAGGCCAAAACATCCGTCCCCAAAAAAAGTTATTTGGACATTCAGGCGATCGAAATGTACATAAGCTTTCTAGGGCACCGCTAGGTCGCTACGCAGTAGCCGACCAGCAGAGCTTGTGACTTCACACTCCAGACCGGACACTGGGGGCCTGCATACAGTAGGTGGCAGCACCTCTTAAACCCCACAGAAGAAGCCGAAAAGCCTCAGCAGGAAGTTATCTTTGTTAAAATCCTCAATCGAATGATACTTGGTAGTTTTTACCAACGCGTTTATTTATTTTTCTATTTTTTAGTTCTCATTTGTTCATGCAGCAGATTGGAATGCAAAGTTTGTTTGCTCAAGTAAGTAACATTCCCGCTTTCCTTCATTTGTGAGTAGATTTACTTGCGTAACATTAACATCAACGAAGACAAAAAAAACGCTAGCTAGCCTAGCTAGTTAACGTTACTTGGCTAGCTTGCTAACGTTAGATGTCTTGCTAGCTAGAAACATGAACTTGGCCGTTGCGAGGAAGCTAAATTGTGGTAAATACTGTTAAGTTGGCTAGTTGGCTATCTGATTGTGTCACTTAGCTTGCTAACGTTAGATGGTTTGCTAGCTAACAACATTGACTAACGTTATAGCTACAGTGACTTCAGAAAGTATTCGCACCCCTTGACTTTTTCCACATTTTGTTGTGTTACAAATTGGGATAAACGTTTATTTAATTGTCATTTTTTGTCAATGATCTACACAAAGTACTATAATCTCAAAATGGAAGAAGAATTTGAACATTTGTAAAAAAGAAAGTCATGAAAAATAAAACACTAATATATCTTGATTAGATAAGTATTCAAACCCCTGAGTTAATACATATTATAATCACATTTGGCAGGAAACCTATTCTACAAGAACCAAAAAACACAACCCTATGAAACAATCCTTGGATAGCTTTCAGAATTCACCATTAAATTGGTCCACATGGAAAACTAAAGGCATAGAAACCGTACATTCATTTCCATGACAGAATTAAAAAGGAATTTTGGACTGAACAAAGTAGATAGTTTCAAAAACATGCAACTTAAAAGTTACAAATCTTTTGGACATCAGAGCAACCTTGAGGGAATCTTATAGGAGTCAGAAAGGATGTTCATATGATAGGTAAGATACACAAAACCTTGCAGAGAGCATATCCAACTGACAATCTCTTAGAAAAAAAGATAAACTATTGGAACCAAGACTTTAAAAGAATTGATGTTGGCACAAGATGTTGGGAATGTTGGAGCATAACTAACAAAATTACACTTAACGAAAATGTATGCTTAATCCAGTATAAACGAATGTATATAATTTATTATACAAGAGACAAAAGTCACAAATTCTACAGCACAACGGCAGAGTCATAACTTAAAGGGGAATTTCACCCTGGCTCTGCCACAGCATATAGTCATTACTATATTAACAACATTACGTTTTTATCATAAACATCACAATTATCCAAACCACAAACTAGAACTCGCACATTTTTATTTCACTGGTAGAATCGGGAAGATTCAACTCCCTGTGTATTCGTCTGCTCATAGTGAACCACAAAGTCCTGCATTCATAGTGAATGCAGATACCGCCCACTAGGTAGAGGGGGCGTGGCCACAAACTTGTATAATGGCGTTGTTTACTTCGAACGACCAACACACAGTCATCTCAGAAGTTCTCCAGGCAAAACATTTTTGAAAACGTTAGCTACCTGGACTTGCTGGTTAGTTAGTTAGTTAGCTAGCTGACGTTACAGTCCTATATTGAACTCTGAAAGCCATCAGCTAAATCATATAGCTATCTTTTGGTATACACACTGTCAATCAATTTCGACTTATAGCTACCTTCAGCAGAGTAAACATATTTGTTTGTTTGTTTGTTTAGTTATATCTTTGACTGACGTTAGCTAATGTAAGCTAGCTAATTTGACTCTTATTTGGTATCTCAATTTGGTAGCCATATATTCCACCCTTTTCTAGCTAACTCACTCTCTATGTGTTGGTAGCGATGATGAATGTGTGTAAATCGTCTATGGTTGATTAGTTGGTTCTCAGCCAGTCTCAGCTGGCTAGCAATCTTGCTGCCAATTTAGTGATGCAAGTTAGTTAACAGCAAGCTGACAATATTGAAATGTCCATGTTAGGTATGCTTAGCTAGCCAGTCTAATAGAGATCAATACAATTTGTGGGGTGGTTAAATTGTGTATTGTTCTGTATTTTGTTGTAGGTGGTACAGAATCTGATTCCACCAACATGCACTTCCAACCTCTAGCTCTGCACAAGGTGAAGGTAAGTTGGCTAAAATATTTACAAGCTACCGGCTAAGATAGCTCAATTTACAGTAAGTATGGTAAACATGAATTAGGTAGTTTTTGTATAGTTTGTGTTATGGGGTTACAGGAGGGAGTGGACACGCCTTGCAGTTATGGAGCACAACAAAATTTTGGAACAGAAACCAGCAAGGGACACTGAAAGGTATAAAATCAAGACTACAACAGTAATGACACAACCACCTCATTTTTCTCTGCAGATTCTCAAAATACAATACAAAGACATCTCTACAAAATTCCTCTGTTAAGGGCTACTATTGACAATAATTATCTGTCAAAGTCAGTGGGCTGGGGGAGGTTTACAGACATTACTTTGAGATGAGGAAGGGGTTTTTGGTTGTGCTTAGACAGTAAATGTGTTGTTGTGTATGAGAGCGATTAATGTGCCATTTCTCCTCAATCTCCCATACACAACATTTCATACTGTGTATAAACTGACTTCCTAAGACTATTTACCAGCAAATCTTCTGAAAGAGGTCCAAACAATTGGTGGTTAAGAAGCCCTACACTACTTTCGGCAGGGTCTTATCCAGCTGGCCGTTCACCGCAGACAGGGCAAGCCCATCGCCATAAGCACAAAGAGTCTCAGCTTCCCCAGCCCACCATGCCGAACACAACTGCCAGTGTACCGAAGCCGAATAAAGTACTATGGCTTCGTTTACACAGGCAGCCCAATTCTGATCTTTTTTTCACTAATTGTTCTTTTGACCAATCAGATCAGTTCTGAAAAAGATCTGATGTGATGAAGACCAATTATTGGGAAAAATATCCAAATTGGGCTGCCTGTGTAAACGCAGCCAGTGTGGCTCAGCATAAGACCATGTAGAAGAGGGGTCACCAACCCTGTTCCTGGAGAGCTACCCTCCTGTAGGTTTTCGCTCCAACCGCACTTGTAACTAACCTGGTTCAGCTTATCAACCAGCTAATTATTGGAATCAGGTGTGCTAGATTAGGGTTGGAGTGAAAACCTAAAGGACGGTAGCTCTCCAGGAACAGGGTTGGTGAGCCCTGATGTAGAACCACCATAAAATAAATATGGATATTTTCTATCAATCTTTGAAATTGATCTGCCTTTATGGATTCCCAGACTATATTTATATAAGCTGTACAGGGCTCTCTGTAGCATCAAACAGATGCTAGACATTCAGATACCCAAAGAATGTTTGTTTATTTGTCCAATTCTAAAATACAGGGGAGTTTCACTATTTAATGCTAACTCAAGAGAACTGGGTATTCAACAAGAATGTTTTATGGTAAAAGTAACATACATTTTTTTTTTTTATGAATAGTGTAGTATAGTTCAGTGTGTCTGAGTGTTACTCAGGTGTAGAGACACACAAGTGCAGAGAACTGTAGCTACAGATTATTAGACCAGATAATGTGATTTAACCAAAGATTTTTCTCTGACTCTCATTGATCGAGACAGGTGGGTGTCCACCACAAAGTGTTGCATGTCATGATGACAGAGACCTGTCTCAATCAATGAGTGAGAAGATTTGAAATTAGCATGATGGCTGTGCACATGTGACTCGTTTCAGGAAACTAGGAGTATGTCGCACGTCACTACTTCAAAGGAGCGGCATTTAAACTTAAACATTATTATTTTTATCAAAATGTGTTTTTTCATGTGCCTTAATAACAAACGTGTATTCTATCCATAAATATAAATACAATTGTTAAATTACGAGCCTAGTTGGTTTAGCCACGGAAAAAGACAGGAACCTTCCCGCTAGCCATAATTGGTTGAGATAATGGGTGGGTTGGACATGCCGGGAGATGAGTTTGGATTGGTCTGCCATGTAGCATGCTTCTGTCTATAACGTGAGCTGTTCACTATGTGTTGACAATCCTTTCTAACGCGCCGTTTTTGAAAGATATAACGTTAGCCATCGAGAACTACAAAAGTTTTGCTACTTTTCTCAACAACATTGATGCCCTGAATTTAGCAGGCGCTATCGACAGATCAGTTGGAAAAAGTGATGGGCTACTTTCTGCACACGCCACGGTCAGTGTGAATCGGAGTGACTTGACACAACGCTGGCCAAACAAGATGTAGCTACAAAAAAAACAGAGATAATTGGTTCCAGTCTGCTGTGAAGCGTTCATCCATGTATGCGGGTAAGAGTCTAGCTACATTTTCAGATATACATTTCTAATTTTGTCAAAAAGTCGTTTTTATTGCAAGTTAAAGCATACTGTTAGTTAGCTAGCAAACGTTAGCTTGCTGGCTCGCTAGCTAATGTTATGTGTATGATCTGTGTAGTAATATTATTTGAATCAGAAAACCATTTGCATTGTTAGCTAGCTAATATTGAACCTAGTTTGTTAGATTTAGCTACCTGCAGATTCATACTACAGCTATGACAATGTTTGTATTGGTAGTAGCAGTGGTGGAAAAAGTACCCAAATGCCATACTTGAGTAAAAGTAAAGATACCTTAATAGAAAATGACTCAAGTAAAAGTGAAAATCATCCATTAAAATAGTAGTTGAGTAAAAGTCTAAAAGTATTTGGTTTTACATATACTTAAGTCTCAAAAGTAAAAGTATAAATAATTTCAAATTCCTTATATTAGGCAAACCAGACGGCACACTTTTCTTGTTTTTTTATTTTACGGATAGTCAGGGGCACACTCCAACACTCAGACATAATTTACAAATGAAGCATTTGTGTTTAGTGAGTCCGCCAGATCAGAGGCAGTAGGGATGACCAGGGATGTTCTATTGATAAGTGTATGAATAGGACCATTTTCCTGTCCTGTTAAGCATTCAAAATGTCAGGGAAAATATCTGGAGTAAAAAGTACATTTTTTTCTTTAGGAATGTAGCGGAGTAAAAGTAAATCTTGTCAAAAATATAAATAGTAAAGTAAAGTACAGATACCCCAAAAAATTCTTAAGTAGTACTTTTTAAGTGTTTTTACTTAAGTACTTTACACCACTGGATAGTAGCATACTACCATCCAGGAGGAGTTGAGATTATGCTGGTTCATTGTTTAGCTAACTAGCTAGCTATCTAGCTAGCTTAATGTCTAAACAAGACTCCACTTGGGCCGGATTATTACAAGTCCCATCAAATTAGCCAGGTGTGTCTGGGGGTGATTACGGCCATCTATTGTATTTAATGAACATGTGTACATGTCTAGACAATAGTGACCCATCCACTTTGTTGGATGTGGCTGTGGGGTGGTTATAGTATTTCCTTCACACGACCAATCAATTTAGACAAGTGTGTCAGGTAAGCGTCATCTAATAATGATAAAATGAATACAATATTTTTATCTGGACACTTTCTGTTTTTGATATTGCTACTATGCAAGTAACCACTTCACTGTCCCGTTTACACCTTCTGTATCCTGTGCATGTGACAAATAAACTTATATAGCGTGTGTTTACTACATGGCCTCACATGTGAATCCTTAAATAGATGGGTGGGGCTAAGGCTTAAGAGGGTGTGAACGATGCTGAATGGGTGTAGACAAAAAAGAGCTCTTCTGTAGGTGTACCAAAACATTCAAGGGCCATTTTCTCAAAAGTGGGGTTGCAAGTTTATCAACTTTCAAAGCAGAATTACTTTCCCATTGTTCCTCAACTGCAGTGTATGATATACTATTTTCTAGCTCTGAGTCTCTACTTTTATCTAATGTAAAAAACTCAATTTCAAATGTTGCTACATAAGACCGAATCGGTCACATATTGTTGGATACTTTAAGGAGCAAAAAGTATTTATTTTAATAATAGAGATTTTTCTAAATTCAAACTGACCCCCTGCAACTGGACACAGCCATTTTATGAGACTCCTGCTTCTCTGAATCGAGGATGAAGATGGCATCCCTAACGTTGATCGAAAATTCACTGCGCTACACCAAACAGTACCTATCCTGTAACTCCCAGTAATGGATACCAAAGATCTTTGGTTAAATCCCATTATCTGATGTATCTGCAGCTGTGACGAGGTGTGAAAGAAGGAGTCAGGCGCAGGAGTTAAAATACCGAAGTCCAGAGTTTAATCCGTTTGTATAAATCAAACGCCCCAAGCGTCAATCGAAACTGTACAAGGGAAAACATCCACCTTGGCAATAACACAGTGAAATGTAGCTCAACCGAGCTACACGCTCTCACAACAAAACAATCACTCACAAAGACAAGGGGAACAGAGGGAACACTTATACACATACTAATTAGGTGAATGAGCACTAGGTGTGTGTGATTGACAAGACATGACAAGTGGAGTGATGAGAATGGGATCGGCAGTAGCTAGTAATCCGGTGACGACGAATGCCGAAGCCTGCCCGAACCAGGAGGGGGGGCAGCCTCGGCGGAAGTCGTGACAGTACCCCACCCCTGACGCGCGGCTCCAGCAGTGCGTCGACCCCGGCCTCGGGGATGGCTAGGAGGACGCGGAGCAGGGCGAGTCGGATGGCGACGGTGGAAATCCCTCAACAGGGAGGAATCAAGGATGTCCCTCCTTGGGACCCAGCACCGTTCCTCCGGACTGTACCCCTCCCACTCCACGAGATACTGAAGGCCCCCAACCCGACTCCTCGAATCCAGGATGGAACGGACCGAGTACGCCGAGGCCCCCTCAATGTCCAGAGGAGGAGGAGGAACCTCCCGTACCTCAGACTCCTGGAGCGGACCAGCTACCACCGGCCTGAGGAGAGACACATGAAACGAGAGGTTAATACGGTAATCAGGGGGGAGTAAAAACCTGTATGTCACCTCGTTTATTCTCCTCAGTACTTTAAACGGCCCCACAAACCACGGGCTTAGCTTCCGGCAGGGCAGGCGGAGGGGCAGATTCCGGGTCGAGAGCCAGACCCGATCCCCTGGTACGAACACCGGGGCCTACCTGCGGTGGCGGTCAGCGTTGCCGAAACCAGTCATCCACCGCGGGAGCCTCGGTCTGGCTCTGGTGCCACGGTGCCAGGACCGGTTGGTACCCCAAAACATATTGGAAGGGTGTTAGGTTAGTGGAGGAGTGGCAGAGAGAGTTCTGAGCATATTCTGCCCATGGCAGGAACACCGACCACTCGCCCGGCCAGTCCTGACAGTAGGTCCGCAGGAACCTACCCACATCTTGATTCACCCTTTCCACCTGCCCATTTCTCTCGGGGTGAAAACCAGAGGTCAGGCTGACCGAGACCCCCAGACGTTCCATGAATGCCTTCCAGACTCTAGACGTGATCTGGGGACCTCGGTCGGACACTATATCCTCTGGTACCCCGTAGTGCCGGAAGACGTGAGTAAAAAGAGCCTCCGCAGTTTGTAGGGCCGTGGGGAGACCGGGCAGAGGAAGGAGGCGGCAGGACTTTGAAAAGCGGTCCACAACGACCAGGATCGTGGTGTTACCTTGGGAGGGGGGAAGATCAGTGAGAAAATCAATACTCAGGTGAGACCATGGTTGTTGTGGAACTGGTAAAGGTTGTAGCTTACCCGCTGGGAGGTGCCTAGGTGCCTTACTCTGGGCGCACACTGAGCATGTGGAAACATACACCCTCACATCCTTAGCCAAGGTAGGCCACCAGTACTTCTCCATCAGGCAGCACATTGTATGACCGATACCTGGATGACCAGAGGAGGGTGACGTGTGTGCCCAGTAGATCAGACGATCACGGATAAGCGCAGGCACGTACTGCAGCCCAGCTGGACACTGCAGTGGAGATGGATCTGTGCGTAATGCCTGCGCTATATCTGCGTCCATTGCCCATACTACCGGCGCCACAATGCATGAGGCCGGGAGTATGGGGGTGTTGTCTTTGGGCCTCTCCTCTGTGTCATACAGCCGAGACAGTGCATCTGCTTCACGTTCTTCGTACCCAGAATGTATGAGAGTGTGAAATCAAACCGGGTGAAGAAGAGGGCCCACCTGGCCTGGCGAGGATTCAGCCTCCTCGCTGCCCGAATGTACTCCAGGTTACGGTGGTCTGTCCAGACGAGGAAAGGGGGTTTTGCCCCTTCGAGCCAATGTCTCCACACCATCAAAGCTCGGACAACAGCCAACAGCTCCAAATCACCAACGCCGTAGTTCTGCTCCGCCGAGCTGAGCTTCTTAGAAAAGAAGGCACAGGGGTGGCGCTTGGGTGACGTGCCCGAGCGTTGGGATAAGACAGCTCCTATCCCTACCTCGGACGCATCCACCTCCACTACGAACGGTAGTGATGGATCGGGGTGAGCCAGTACCGGGGCTGAGGTGAACAGACCGCGCAATCTACTGAATGCCAAATCAGCCTCAGCAGACCAGTGGAGCTGGGACGGCCCACCCTTCAACAATGGGCTAATGGGAGCTGCGACCTTGCCAAAACCCAGAAGAAACCTTCGATAGTAGTTGGCAAAGCCAAGGAAGCGCTGCACCTCCTTTACCGTGGTTGGAGTTGGCCAATTACGCACGGCTGCAATGCGGTCTCCCTCCATCTCCACACCTGTGGTGGTAATGCGATATCCGAGGAAGGATATTGACTGCTGGAAAAACTCACTTCTCTGCCTTGGCATGAAGATCATTTTCCAGCAGTCGGACCAGTACTTTGCGAACCAGGGACACATGCTCGGCGCGCGTAGCAGAATACACCAGGATGTCATCGATGTAGACCACCACACCATGACCAAGCATGTCCCGAAACACCTCGTTGTGCTGAATGCTGTTTTCCACTCATCCGCTTCCCGAATACGCACCAGGTTGTAGGCACTCCTGAGGTCTAATTTGGTGAAAAAACGGGCTCCATTCATTGACTCAATCACCTGAAGGAATGAGGGGAAGAGGATAACTTAATCGTACCGTCACATTATTCAGTGGTCGATAATCAATGCACGGGCGTAAATTGCCATCTTTCTTCTTCACAAAGATGAAACTCAAGGAGGCAGGTGAAGTGGAGGGACGTACAGTGCCCTCCAAAATTATTGGCACCCCTGTTTAAGATGTGGTCGAGGACTTCCAAAAATTATCCTTTTTTTTTAAACAACATAGAACCCAAATGCAAAAAAAGAGAAATATCCAACCTTTTATTTAAGTACATTACTTTGGTGTAAAAAAAAAAAATTCACACATTTAGAAAAAAAAAATCTTGAAATCATGTGTCCCACAATTATTGGCACCCCTGATGTTAATACTTTGTACAACCCCCTTTTGCCAACAAGACAGCACTTAATCTCCTCCTATAACATTTCACAAGATTGGAGAACACAGAGAGAGGGATCTTTGACCATTCTTCTTTGCACAATCTTTCTAGATCATCCAGTGTCCTGGGTCCTCTCTTATGCACTCTCCTCTTTAGCTCGCCCCACAGGTTTTCGATTGGGTTGAGGTCTGGGGACTGAGATGGCCATGGGAGGACCTTGAGTTTGTGACTGCTGAACCATTTTTGTGTAGATTTTGCCACATGTTTTGGATCATTATCCTGCTGAAAGACCCAATGACGACCCATCTTCAGCTTTCTGGCAGAGGCCATCAGGTTTTTATTTAAAATGTCCTGGCAGTTCAAAGCGTTCATAATGCCATGCACCCTAACAAGGTTCCCAGGGCCTTTGGAAGAGAAACAGGCCCACAGCATCACAGATCCTCCACCATACTTCACGGTGGGCATGAGGTGCTTTTCGGCATACTCATCTTTTGTTTTACGCCAGACCCACTTAGAGTGTTTGTTGCCAAAAAGCTCAATCTTAGTCTCATCTGACCAAAGCACACGATCCCAGTTGAAGTCCCAGTGCCGCTTAGCAAACTCCAGACGTTTACGTTTGTGAGTGTTAGTGAGAAAAGGCTTTTTCCTTGCATGCCTCCCAAACAGCTTGTTGGCATGTAGAGAGCGTCTGATGGTTGTTTTGGAGACTTTGTGACCCCAAGATGCCACTATTTGATGCAATTCTGTGACAGTGAGCTTATTACTTTTTTTTACTTCTCTTACCATCCTCCTCACTGTGCGTTGTGGCAAGATAAACTTGGGACCTCTTCCAGCCTTGTTTGTCACTGTTCCAGTTGTTTTAAACTTCTTAATGATTCCTCTGACTGTAGATACGGGCAAGTTAAGGCGAGTGGCTATTTTCTTGTAGCCATTGCCTGACTTATGAAGGTCGACACAAATCTGCCTTACTTGAATGGTGTGTTCTCTTGTCTTTGCCATGTTGACAAATGGGTAAGAGAATTAGGCCTCTGTGTCAAGTCATATTTATACCCCAGGGAAACAGGAAGTCATGAATTACTAATTAAAAGTTCCTAGATACCCTGACCAACTTTAGCAACTACAGAAAAATATATTTTTTAAAAAATCAATTAAAATTTTCAGCGGAATTGTTAGGGGTGCCAATAATTGTGGGACACATGATTTCAAGTTTAATTTTTTCTAAATGTGTGATTTTTTTTTTTTTTACCACCAAAGTAATGTACTTAAATAAAAGGTTGGATTTTTCTCTTTTTTTGCATTTGGGTTCTATGTTGTTTAAAAAAAATGAGAATTTTTGGAAGTCCTCGACCACATCTTAAACAGGGGTGCCAATAATAGTGGAGGGCACTGTATATACCCCTGGTGCAGGGACTCGGTGACGTATATTTCCATAGCCTCAGTTTCAGCCTGCGACAGGGGATACACATGACTCCTGGGAGGTACAGCGTCTACCCGAAGGTTTATCGCGCAATCCCCCTCCCGATGAGGTGGTAATTTAGTCGCTTGCATCTTGGAAAACGCGAGAGTCAGATCATGGTATTCGGGGGGAATGCGCACGGTGGGGGTACCGTCTGGACTTTCCACCGTGGTCACACCAAAGGAAACACCTAGACACCTACCCGGACACTCACGCGACCACCCCGTAAGAACTCTCTGCAGCCATGAGAAATTGGGGTTGTGAAGGGCTTACCACGGGATACCCAAGACTACAGGGTAAGCAGGAGACTCAATAATCATAAAGGTGATCTGCTCAACATGTGTCTCCTGCGTAATCATGGTGACTGGTACAGTAACTTCCTTAACCAACCCGGACCCTAATGGTCGACTATCTAGTGCTCTGATGGGGAGTGGAATGGTTAGGGGAACCAATGAAATGCCTTGACGGTGTGCAAATGCCCTGTTCATAAAATTCCCAGCTTCGCCTGAATCGACTAGCGCCTTACACTGGGAACCTACCAAGTGATCTGGAAAGGAGATAGATAAAGTACAGTGCGCCGCAAAGGGCTCTGAACACTTTTGGGTGTTCGTTACCTGGGGTGATGCGTGAGTACCCTGCCTACCGCCTCCAGACCCAAAAGAACGTTGACTACGACGTGAGGTGGATTGTCGCTGTCCTCCTGTGCTCTCTCGACCGGCAGTTCCCCCCCAGCTCCATCTGCTCGGGGTCAGAGTCGTCTGGAGTGGGAATGGGCAGACCCCTACCAGGACGTCCTCTGGCTGCTAGCAGATTGTCCAGCCAGATGGCCATGTCCACCAGTTGGGAGAACGATAGCATGGCATCCCGGCAGGCTAGCTCCCGTCGGACGTCCTCTCTTAGGTGGCACCGGAAATGGTCTATCAGGGCCCGCTCATTCCACCCGGACCCCGCTGCCAGCGTCCGGAACTCCAGCGTGTAGTCCTGAGCGGTCCTCATCCCCTGCCTTAGATGAACCAGTCGTTCGCCCGCCTCTCGACCCTCAGGCGGGTGATCAAAAACGGCCCGAAAGAGGCGAGCAAACTCCCCGTAGTTCTCCAACGTGGTACCTCCCTCGTTCCATACCGCGTTGGCCCACTTCAGGGCTCTCCCACAAAGGCGGGAAACTAAGACGGATACCTTCTCCCGTTCCCGGGGCTCCGGTCTGATGCTGGAGAAATACAACTCCAGTTGGAGTAGGAATCCCTTACATCGCGCTGCAGTCCTGTCAAATGCCGGTGGCCGGGATATCTGGATCCCTCCAGGGGCTGGGGTGTAGGTGGCTGAATCCGGTTGACCAGCTGGTCTCGATAGATCGGATCCTCTCCTCTCTAGGCGTTCTACCACCTGTAGAACCCGATCCATCGCTTCCCCCAAGCTGGCCAACATCGAGGAATGCTACTGGACCCTTGCCACAACTCCAGGCATGCAGTCTTCTCCTGCTGACTCCATATCAGATCAGGTGAGTGATTATGTGACGAGGTGTGAAAGGAGTCAGGCGCAGGAGGTAAAATACCGAAGTCAAGAGTTTAATCCATTTGTATAAATCAAACGCTCCAAGCGTCAAATGAAACTGTACAAGGGAAAACATCCACCTTGGCAATAACACAGTGAAATGTAGCTCAACCGAGCTACACGCTCTCACAACAAAACAATCACTCACAAAGACAAGGGGAACAGAGGGAACGCTTATACACATACTAATTAGGGGAATGAGCACCAGGTGTGTGTGATTGACAAGACATGACAAGTGGAGTGATGAGAATGGGATCGGCAGTAGCTAGTACTCCGGTGACGACGAACGCCGAAGCCTGCCCGAACCAGGAGGGGGGGCAGCCTCGGCGGAAGTCGTGACAGTACCCCACCCCTGACGCGCGGCTCCAGCAGTGCGTCGACCCCGGCCTCGGGGATGGCTAGGAGGACGCGGAGCAGGGCGAGTCGGATGGCGACGGTGGAAATCCCTCAACAGGGAGGAATCAAGGATGTCCCTCCTTGGGACCCAGCACCGTTCCTCCGGACTGTACCCCTCCCACTCCACAAGATACTGAAGGCCCCCAACCCGACTCCTCGAATCCAGGATGGAACGGACCGAGACTCCCTGCAGGGGACCGTCGCTGGAGGTTGGGTGAGTTGTGTGGTGGGAGGAGGTGTAGAAACGCCACCTCTCTCCTATCGCTCCAATCTACTCACCACGCGCTCCATTGCGCTGCCGAGGGCCTGGATCCTGCTCGCCTGCCGTTGGATACATTCCTCCAAAGATCCGGACGGACCGACTGTACCTGCTGACTCCATTTTAGGTGCGTGTTTCTGTCCTGGAACGGGCTGTGCTGGACTGGGAAAACGCACCACTGGCTTGGTGCACGGAGCAGTCACGGGCCGTGCCGGACTGGGAACACACACCACTGGCTTGGTGCGAGAAGCAGGCACGGGGCATACCGGGCTGGGAACTGGCGTTGGAGATGTACGACTGTTCCAGTCCTTCTCTCTCCGCGCCCAATCCTCCTCCAGTGAGGACTCCTCCGGGAGCCCCCACGAGTTAGGGAACAGAAACTCATCGTCGTCGTCATCCTCCAACTCCTCAGTGTAAAACTGTTCCCATTCCTGTTCCCATGGTCGTAGGGACTCCAACTGGAACCCCACTGGGTGCAGTGGTCGGGGCTCTTCTCTCTCGATCCCCGACCACCCCTCTAGCCACCCACAAAAATGTGCTTGGGGTTGCTTCTCGGGCTTCCTCAGCGGTTGGTCCCGTTGGTGTTGTCGTTGATCCTCTCCTACCTGGCCTTCCTCCTTCATTGCCTTACCGTAACGGACGGCCTTCTCCTCTGTGATTTTCCCCTTACCGAGGAGGACATCTACCAACGTAGCCTCCCGCTGTGTCCCGGGTGTTTGCTTCTCCTGACCACGCTGCTTCGTCCTTTTGTGGTGGGATCTTCTGTCACGAACGTTGAGAGACGGGTCGGACCAAGGTGCAGCGTGAAATGTGTACATGTTTATTCACCCAAAAAACATACAAACCAAAACAAGAAAACAACATAACGTGAAGTCCAAAAGGCTATACACACACCAGCCTAACAGGAACAAGATCCCACAATACACGGTAGGCAATGGGCTACTTAAGTATGATCCCCAATCAGAGACAACGAGCGACAGCTGTCTCTGATTGGGAATCACACCCGGCCAAACCTAGAAACACAACCTAGCACTGCAACATAGAAATAGACTAACTAGATCATAAACATAGAATATATAACATAGAAACTCACGCCCTGACCAAACCAATTAAAGACAACAGGCCTCTCAAGGCCAGGGCGTGACACACAGTGACCAGACAGTATAAATGAGCCTATGTAGGTAGGCAGACAGTATCTACAGTTGAAGTCGGAAGTTTACATACACTTAGGTTGGAGTTATTAAAACTCGTTTTTCAACAGGGACTGGGAGATTTGTCAGGATCGAGGCAAAGATGAACGGAGTAAAGTACAGAGAGATCCTTGATGAAAACCTGCTCCAGAGCGCTCAGGACCTCAGACTGGGGTGAAGGGTCACCTTCCAACAGATCAATGACCCTAAGCACACAGCCAAGACAACGCAGGAGTGGCTTCGGTACAAGTCTCTGAATGTCCTTGAGTGGCCCAGCCAGAGCCCGGACTTGAACCCAATCGAACATCTCTGGAGAGACCTGAAAATAGCTGTGCAGCAACGCTCCCCATCCAACCTGACAGAGCTTGAGAGGATCTGCAGAGAAAAATGGGAGAAACTCCTCAAATAAAGGTGTCCCAAGCTTGTAGTGTCATACCCAAGAAGACTCGATGCTGTAATCCCTGCCAAATTAGCTTTAACAAAGTACTAAATAAAGGGTCTGAATAATTATGTAATGTGATTTCCGTTTTTTATATGTAATAAATTAGCAAATATTTCTAAAAATCTGTTTTTCCTTTGTGATTATGGGGTATTGTGTGTAGATTGATGAGAAAAACAACAACAACAATTTAATCAATTTTAGGGGAATTTTACCCTGGGGGACTCTGGGCTTGTTTTCATCATGTCTGAGGCATTTCTAGGACAGTGAGATGTGTTTCACACATAATTGCCCAGAAGGAAGGCAGGTCAGGGCTCCTATCGGAGGATTCATTGTTAAATATAAAAGCAGACACATTTTTTAGAGTCTCTGAAAGACTGCAACTTCTGTTAGGTTGTGCTTCATGCGCTGGCCACCTTCCCTCCCCCAAGGCAGGCATTTTTTGAAAAGGAGGCAGACACTAAAAACAATCCTTCTTTCAAATCTGAAAGAAATGACCAGACGCAATTATTTCAAGTGATTCCTCTCATCAACACGAATTCAACGATGGAGTATTTATTAGCTACGTGGTGACATTCAACCATACTTTTAAACCGGAATATAGCAAAGAAGATTTGAAACAAAGAGTTGGATTTAGCTAATGTTAGAAGCTCAGCTACAGCCGATGCCAGCACCAAGAGGGCAGATGACAAATATGGTGCCTAGCTAAGTAAGTTATTTTTCTTGCAAGCCACCTAGCTAACGTTAGTTTATCAACTGAAACCCGTATTGAGTATTGCAGGCTAACATACTAATGTGTTACAGTGGGGGGAAATCAAATTATTTTTCTGTTTGCTAACTTAGCCAGCTTCCAGAATTGTGTACAGATCCTTGCGACATGGGGCCGTACATTATCATACTGAACATGAGGTGATGGCGGCGGATGAATGGCACAACAATGGGCCTCAAGATCTCGTCACGGTTTTATATATTTACTTCACCTTTATTTAACCAGGTAAGCCAGTTGAGAACAAGTTCTCATTTACAACTGCGACCTGGCCAAGATAAAGCAAAGCAGTGCGATAAAAACAACAACAACACCGAGTTATATATGGAATAAACAAAACGTACAGTCAATAACACAATAGAAAATCTATATACAGTGTGTGGAAATGTAGTAAGTTATGGAGGTAAGGCAATAAATAGGCCATAGTGCAAAATAATTACAATTTAGTATTATCACTGGAGTGATAGATGTGCAGAAGATTATGTGCAAATAGAGATAACGGGGTGCAAATGAGCAAAATAAATAATAAAAATAACAATGTGGGGATGAGGAAGTTGGGTGGGCTAATTACAGATGGGCTGTGTACAGGTGCAGTGATCGGTAAGCTGCTCTGACAACTGATGCTTAAAGTTAGTGAGGGAGATAAGTGTCTCCAGCTTCAGAGATTTTTGCAGTTTGTTCCAGTCAGTTGCAGCAGAGAACTGGAAGGAATGGCGGCCAAAGGAGGTGTTGGCTTTGGGGATGACCAGTTAGATACACCTGCTGGAGCGCATAATACGGGTGGGTGTTGCTATGGTGACCAATGAGCTAAGATAAGGCAGGGATTTGCCTAGAAGTGATTTATAGATGACCTGGAGCCAGTGGGTTAGGCGACAAATATGTAGTGAGGGCCAGCCAATGAGAGCGTACAGGTCACAATGGTGGGTGGTATATGGGGCTTTGGCGACAAAACGGATGGCACTGTGATAGACTACATCCAATTTTCTGAGTAGTGTTGAAAGCTATTTTGTAAATGACATCGCCGAAGTCAAGGATCGGTAGGATAGTCAGTTTAACAAGGGCATGTTTAGCAGCATCAGTGAAGGAGGCTTTGTTGCGAAATAGGAAGCCGATTCTAGATTTAACTTTGGATTGGAGATGCATAATGTGAGTCTGGAAGGAGAGTTTATGGTCTAACCAGACACCTAGGTATTTGTAGTTGTCCACATATTCTAAGTCAGATCCGTCGAGAGTAGTGATTCTAGTCAGGCGGGCGGGTGCAAGCAGCGTTAGATTGAAGAGCATGCATTTAGTTTGACTAGCGTTTAAGAGCAGTTGGAGGCCACGGAAGGAGTGTTGTATGGCATTGAAGCTCGTTTGGAGGTTTGTTAACAGAGTGTCCAATGAAGGGCCAGATGTATACAAAATGGTGTCGTCTGCGTAGAGCTGGATCTGAGAATCACCAGCAGCAAGAGCGACATCATTGATATACACAGAGAATAGAGTCGGCCCGAGAATTGAAACCTGTGGCACCCCCATAGAGACTGCCAGAGGTCCAGACAACAGGTCCTCCGATTTGACACATTGAACTCTATCTGAGAAGTAGTTGGTGAACCAGGCGAGGCAGTCATTTGAGAAACCAAGGCTATTTAGTCTGCCAATAAGAATGCGGTGATTGACAGAGTCGAAAGTCAAAAGCCTTGGCTAGGTCGAAGAAGACGGCTGCACAGTACTGTCTTTTATCGATCGCGGTTATTATATCGTTTAGGACCTTGAGCGTGGCTGAGGTGCACCCATGACCAGCTCGGAAACCAGATTACATAGCGGAGAAGGTATGGTGGGATTCGAAATGGTCGGTGACAGTTTGGATCTAGAGTGTCACCCCCTTTGAAGAGGGGTGACCGCGGCAGCTTTCCAATCTCTGGGGATCTCAGATGATACGAAAGAGAGGTTGAACAGGCTAGTAACAGGGGTTGTGACAATTTCGGTGGCTAATTTTAGAAAGAAAGGGTCCAGATTGTCTAGCCCAGATGATTTGTAGGGGTCCAGATTTTGCAGCTCTTTCAGGACATCAGCTATCTGAATTTGGGTGAAGGAGAAGCGGGGGGGGCATGGGCAAGTTGCAGCGGAGGGTGCAGAGCTGGTGGCCGGGGTAGGGGTAGCCAGGTGCTACGGCTGGCCATGCTTCCCAAAATGCTTATTGAAATTCTTGATTATCGTAGATTTATCGGTGGTGACAGTGTTTCCTAGCCTCAGTGCAGTGGGTAGCTGGGAGGAGGTGCTCTTATTCTCCATGGACTTTACAGTGTCCCAAAACTGTTTGGAGTTAGTGCTACAGGATGCACATTTCTGTTTGAAAAAGCTAGCCTTTGCTTTCCTAACTGATTGTGTATATTGGTTCCTGACTTCTCTGAAAAGTTGCATATCGTGGGGGCTGTTCGATGCTAATGCAGTACGCCACAGGATGTTTTTGTGCTGATCAAGGGCAGTCAAGTCTGGGGTGAACCAGGGGCTATATCTGTTCTTAGTTCTGAATCTTTTGAATGGGGCATGCTTATTTAAGAGGAAAGCAATGTTGAAGAACATCCAGGCATCCTCTACTGATGGAATGAGGTCAATATCCATCCAGGATACCCGGGCCAGGTCAATTAGAAAGGCCTGCTCGCTGAAGTGTTTTAGGGAGCGTTTGACAGTGATGAGGGGTGGTCGTTTGACCGCGGACCCATTATGGACGCAGGCAATGAGGCAGTGATCGCTGAGATCCTGGTTGAAGACAGCGGAGGTGTATTTAGAGGGTAAATTAGTCAGGATGATATCTATGAGGGTGCCCATGTTTACGGATTTAGGGTGGTACCTGGTATGTTCCTTGTTAATTTGTGTGAGATTGAGGGCATCTAGTTTAGATTGAAGGACAGCCGGGGTGTTAAGCATACCCCAGTTTAGGTCACCAAGCAGTACGGACTCTGAGGATAGATGTGGGGCAAGCAATTCACATATGGTGTCCAGGGCACAACTGGGGGCTCTGTAGCAAGCGGCAACAGTGAGAGACTTATTTCTGGAAAGGTGGATTTTTAGAAGTAGAAGCTCAAACTGTTTGGGCACAGACCTGGATAGTATGATAGAGCTCTGTAGTAGTAGATTGCAACTCTGCCCCCTTTGGCAGTTCTATCTGGTATCTCTGTGCATTCAAATTTAAAATGCAATTGTGTTCGTTGTCTGTCGCTTATGCATGCCCATACCATAACCCCACCGCCACCATGGGGCACTCTGTTCACAATGTTGATGTCAGCAAACCGCCCGCCCACACGACGCCATTCACGCTGTCTGCCATCTTCCCGGTACAGTTGAAACCGGGATTCATCCGTGAAGAGCACACTTCTTCAGCGTGCCAGCGGCCATCGAAGGTGAGCATTTGCACACAGAAGTCGGTTATGACGCCGAACTGCAGTAAGGTCAAGATCCTCGAGCAGGCAGATGAGCTTCCCTGAGACGGTTTCTGACAGTTTCTGCAGAAATTCTTCTGTTGTGCAAACCCACAGTTTCATCAGCTAGCCAGCTGGCTGGTTTCAGATGATCCCGCAGGTGATGAAACCAGATGTGGAGGTCCTGGGCTGGCGTGGTTACTGGTGGTCTGCGGTTGTGAAGTCGGATGGACATACTGCCAAATTCTCTAAAACAACGTTGGCAACAGCTCTGGTGGAAATTTTTGCAGTCAGCATGCCAATTGCACGCTCCCTCAACTTGAAATATCTGTGGCATTGTGTTGTGTGACAAAACTGCACATTTTAGAGTGGCCTTTTTATTGTCCCCAGCACAAGGTGCACCTGTGTAATGATCATGCTTTTTAATCAGCTTCTTGCTATGCCACACCTGTCAGGTGGATGGACTATCTTGGTAAAGGAGAAATGCTCACTAACAGGGATGTAAACAAATGTGTCCCAAGAAATTTAGAGAAATAAGCTTTTTGTGCATATGGAACATTTCTGGGATCTTTTATTTCAGCTCATGAAACATGGGGACCAACACTTTACATGTTGATTTATATTTTTGTTCAGTACATACAAATATTTAGCTAAGCATGCCTGATAGGCATGGCTGTAGGTACAGTGGATGTCGGAAGTTTACATACACCTTAGCCAAATACATTTAAACTCAATTTATCACAATTACTGAAATGTAATCCTAGTAAAAATTCCCTGTTTTAGGTCAGCTAGGATCACCACTTTATTTTAAGAATGTGAAATGTCAGAATAATAGTAGAGATAATTATTTATTTCAGTGGGTCAGAAGTTTACATACACTATTTGGTAGCATTGCCTTTAAATTGTTTAACTTGGGTCAAACATTTCAGGTAGCCTTCCACAAGCTTCCCACAAGAAGTTGGGTGAATTTTGGCCCATTCCTGCTGACAGAGCTGGTGTAACTGAATCAGGTTTGTAGGCCTCCTTGCTTGCACACGCTTTTTCAGTTCTGCCCACAAATCTTCTATAGGATTGAGTTCAGGGCTTTGTGATGGCCACTCCAATACCTTGACTTTGTTTACATTTACATTTACATTTTAGTCATTTAGCAGACGCTCTTATCCAGAGCGACTTACAGGAGCAATTAGGGTAAAGTGCCTTGCTCAAGGGCACATCGACAGATTTTTCACCTAGTCGGCTTGGGGATTAGAACCAGCGACCTTTCGGTTACTGGCACAACCATCTTAACCACTAAGCTACCTGTCCTTAAGCCATTTTGCCACAACTTTGGAAGTATGCTTGGGGTCATTGTCCATTTGGAAGAACCATTTGAGACCAAGCTTTAACTTCCTGACTGATGTCTTGAGATGTTGCTTCAATATATCCACATAATTTCCCTTCCTCATGATGCCATCTAATTTGTGAAGTGCACCAGTCCCTCCTGCAGCAAAGCACCCCCACAGCATGATGTTGCCACCTCCATGCTTTACGGTTGGGATGGTGTTCTTCGGCTTGCAAGCAACCCCCTTTTTCCTCCAAACATAACAATGGTCATTATGGCCAAACAGTTCTGTTTTTGTTTCATCAGACCAGAGGACATTTCTGCAAAAAGTATGATCTTTGTCCCCCTGTGCAGTTGCAAACCGTAGTCTGACTTTTTTTATGGCGTTTTTGGAGCAGTGGCTTCTTCCTTGCTGAGCGGCCTTTCAGGTTATGTCGATATAGGACTCGTTTTACTATGGATATAGATACTTTTGTACCTGTTTCCTCCAGCAACTTCACAAGGTCCTTTGCTGTTGTTCTGGGATTGATTTGCACTTTTCGCACCAAAGTACGTTCATCTCTAGGAGACAGAAAGCATCTCCTTCCTGAGCGGTATGACGGCTGCGTGGTCCCATGTTGTTTATACTTGCGTACTATTGTTTGTACAGATGAACGTGGTACCTTCCGGCGTTTGGAAATTGCTCCCAAGGATGAAGCAGACTTGTGGAGGTCTACAATATTTTTTCTGAGGTCTTGGCTGATTTCTTTTGATTTTCCCATGATGTCAAGCAAAGAGGCACTGAGTTTGAAGGTAGGCCTTGAAATACATCCACAGATACACCTCCAATTGACTCAAATGATGTCAAGAAGCTTCTAAAGCCATGCCATCAGTTTTCTAAGCTGTTTAAAGGCACAGTCAACTTAGTGTATGTAAACTTCTGACCCACTGGAATTGTGATACAGTGAATTATAAGTGACATAATCTGTCTGTAAACAATTGTTGGAAAAATTACTTGTGTCATGCACAAAGTATATGTCCTAACCGTCTTGCCAAAACTATAGTTTGTTAACAAGAAATTTGTGGAGTGGTTGAAAAAACGAGTTTTAATGACTCCAACCTAAGTGTATGTAAACTTCCGACTTCAACTGTATATAAAATATAGGTGGGTAGGGAAATATGTTAACGTAGTGTGTCATTTCTAATACTTCTCTTGCATTTTGTAGCTCAGGTTTCTGGCTGTAATGTGTGCCAATGACCTGAAGTCGACAGTGTGGCAGATGCTACCTTGCATTCTGTCAAACCATCTTGCCATCGTCTCAATCTGGACTGGGGCAGGGTATAAGGTATGTTTCAGGGACTTGTTTCTGAAGACCATTCTTCACAGTATGTTTTGAAATTATTACATCTGTTACACTTGTTTTCTCTACTTTTAAGTAAATTCTTATACTCATGTGTAAGACAATGTGCGATTAAAATGTAACTCAATGTTCTTTCTTTGTGTATATGAGCCATTCGGAAGAGCCCTGCAACCCAGGATGCCACGGATGAGGTGGTCCAGATTCAGGCCACCTGTTACCTGAAAGGGGCCTCTGATTGTGAAGGCAGGAGGCGGCGGCGCACAGGGGAGAGGTATCCGCTGCAGGGAGGGTGAACATCAAGTCTCGGACCACCTGTCTCAAAGCCAGCTTCTACCCCAAGCCACAAGACTGTTCCAACAGCTGAACCCTGGGCTGACTACTGCACCTTACCTGACACTTACCATTTATTCATATACTGTACACACTGAAATAATTGCAATAGTTATGTCACCTTACTGCACTACTAATGTATATTGTTTCCTATAATTCTATGCTGCTACTGTACTGTACCTTATTCCACTCACTATGCACATTATGGGCAAACAATGTCCATAGCTTACTATTTCCCTATTGGCAATTTTTCTCAATCTTATTTTCACTTATATCTTATTTTCTTTCATCTGCATGCCTATTGTACTTGATTTAGTTTATTTAGTACTTTTATTAGTATGTTACATGTTTACAATGTCACTTATTAGATTGCTTTCCTATGTTATTTATTTGATTACTATGTCACTTTTGTCGCCATTGCACTGTGTGAGAAGCCTGACAATAGCGTTTGATTTGACTGGATCTGATTTGTCGTCAACAGTGGATCCAGGTGACCAGGACCTCGTTATCTGATATATTTTGCACACACAAAATCATTTACTGGATCATTTCCACAAACCTTTTTCAAATGGACATGGCATCCAGTGTACCTTAAATAATAAATAAAAATATATATATAAAAAGTAAGTGGCCGCTGGCTTGACGCTGAAATAAGCGTCTTGCCTCCGACTGGCAGCTGTAGTGTCGCCGGTTGGGATAAGGGTGGGTGAGGAAATCTGCTGCTTGACAATATCGTGGATGAGGCGATGGGCAAAAAAGCTGGCGCACGGCACTCGACCACTCTGGAGGGACGCCGGCCTCCCGATTGCTCATTGCTAACTGGGTACACATCCATAGCATACAGGTATTTTTATCCTCCACTACACAATAAGCAAGAAAAGAGTTAGCTACTGTTACGTTAGCTGCATTGGCAAATATCTTCAATCTCCAACGTTAACGTTACTACAATAAAGAACAATGACAAATTATTGACTTTGACAAAATTGTACATAACATTTGCAGTAAATGCTTTAGCTAGCTAGCTAGATTATTTACATCCACTGGGTTTCACAAGATGACAGCCTGGTTTGGTGGATTGCCCAGGAGTCCCTAAAACATTAAACAACAGGAATTACAATTCATACAAATGTCAAATGCCAATTTAGCAAGCTGAATGTATAGCTAGTTGGCTAATGTTAGCTAGTCAGCTAACTTGTTAAATAGCAATTTTAGTAAACTAACTTTATGACCCAAAAATATGCATACTTGTTTGTCTCTACATTAACTTACATATTCCTCTTAATTGTACATGTTTTGCATGATTCGTTATTAAGTTATAATTACTTACATTTGCTTCCATCCTAGTATTTTGGTCAGCCATCTTCCTGAATCCACTTTAGAGCCTCGGGTCGCAGAGCTTCATGGGAGTTCTGATAACCGTGCAATATAAATTCTGCATGTCGATTCTACTTCATTTGGATGGTCAACTAGAGGAGAAGGGGGTAGCTGCATCCCAATATGGCGACTGGAGTATGTGCGAGTGGGTGTGTCGAAAGGAAAGTAGTGGGCGTGTGGAAAGGAGTGGATGTGTCGAAAGGAAAGTAGTGGGTGTGTGGAAAGATGTTGGTGTGTCAAAAGCGCTCTGCTTTAGGTTAGACGGTTTTGATTTAGCTGTGTTTATTTTCTTTCCGTTTCTTACCATGCAACTATTGTACATTGAGCTACCGTTCCGTGAGAGTTTGGACTTCTGTTTTTAAACCAGAGGATGAGTCTGAGTCGTATTTCACTGTTAGTTTTACACAAATAATTGTACATTTTCAGTTAAAACTGATGATTGTTTATTTTTGAATAAAAGTATTGATTATGGATGTACTGTTGCATCATGTGTTGTACCTTGTGCTTACTGTGACTGTCACCCTGATATTGACTACTAGGTAGCTACTTCCCACTCCGGTTTCCGGCAATGTTCCCTCTAGTTTTTTTCAGCACTGAGCAAATTTCAGGTCTGCTGAGTGCATACTTGAAAGTTGTGAAAATTCTTGTGAACACTGAGTACCCGCTTTAAGTTACAGTTTTAACAGTGGCCAAGTAGGCTACTGTGGCTATTTGATCATAATGTAGGCTTACCAGAGTGGCCTACCATCAAAAACAATGGAGAAAATGCATCTCATAACATTTTAACATGGATGTAGCTGTTCTATCATTCAGCCTACAGTAGCAGCCAATGTGTGGCGTTCAATGTAGGTAGCAGCTAATGTGTGGCGTTCAATGTAGACCTACATTCCATGAAACTTAAAAAAAACAAAAAAACATGCAGGGCTTGACAACCTGCTTATCCACTTGTCTTTCAGACAAGGAGGTGACTGAAAATGTTGTGTTTGATACAATAAACCACTTTACAAAATACAATTAATTATATTCCCATACCATTATTACAGAGAATCAGACAAATTATGTTATGCTCTGCCTATTGGCAACTTAACTTATTCAAGACATCTCAAAATACAACACTGCCCCTAAAAAAAGCTCTTTACCTGACTCGCTTTTCAAAGATGGCTAGAAATACACACATTTTGTGTTCTTGTTGGAAGCAACCACTCCCCCATTGTTGACTAGCAATTAGCTATAACTGGGCTAATAACTCACAAACTAGCAAAGAATATGAACAAATGTGCACATGGATACATGCAGCTCTCGCTTTGATCTCAAAACAAGCGCATGTACTTACGACCGCTCATACCGTAGCCTTAACACAGTCCAGTTCAAAGTGAATGGCACAGATCCATATATGGCTATGCTTTTTGCTTATAGGCGTACTGCAGCTCTGATTGGTTATGGCACACCGGTCTGTGTAGAGTTCGGGCCTGTCAATGCAGTAGAATCATACTCCAATGCGCTCTGCCTACAAGAAAATCTCTTGCAAAGTTAGTTTTCATACTATGTCTTGCGTAGTTCGTTTTGGTACGGTATGTTACATTGAAAGTGGCTAATATTGTGTTGATCGATCATAATTCCCACAGTAGAGCGAAACGTTGATAGTGTTAACTAAAGGGGAAAACTCCTGAAAGTTGAGTGAAGTTCAATCTCAGGGGCGACTTTAGCATGTAAATCTTGCTGGAAAAAACTAAAACAAAAAAGATGCATCCAGCAAAGCCACTACACAACACAACACAACACTACACAAAGCTAAACAATACATTAATTGCACTATAGCTGTTAGGGCCTACATAAAGCTGTCCCAACAGCAGAGCTTTCATTTCAGCACCATGGAGTGAATCCTTACCACCGCTACACCTGTCTTGTCTGGCAGCGAAATAGCCTCATTTGCCTTTTTCAAAAACATAGCTGATATGGCTGACTTGCTTAAACAAATGTGGTTTCTACTGACAATTAAGATGTAAAAACTATGGCATAAGGGAACGATGAGTGGATAAGAGGCAATCCGAAATTTCTATTAAGACATTAATGAGCGAGCTAGGACGGACGTAGTCAATATAACTATTTGTTCAGCACCTTTGAAATGTACAGCAACATAATTCAGAACATAGGCCGTTCTTACAGTATTCTCCCTGTACAACAAGTCAGAACCGTAGGATAAATAAACGGGTCATATAAGCAGACAATAAAAGCTCTTACAATATTTGATGATGACATTTCTCTAAAACAGGCTATAGGCTACATGTGCACCACCAAGTCAGAACAGTAGGCTAATATATGAGTAGGTAAGGGACCAAATTATTAGGGTGGGCACAAGGGCTACTAACAGCTTACTACACAACATACACTTAATATTACTTTCTTAGCTACATTATACATATCTCCATGGCATATTACATCATTTATGCAGCAGCATACAAGACATTTTTGGATTCAACTTGTTGTGCTGTGGTCACTTGAACAGGAAGGTGGCACGACGGTCCTTCTTGTGGGCAAATTTTGTCATCAAAGTCTGGCATTCTCTGGATTTATAGTGCTTTCAAGACAACTGGGAACTCTGAAAAAAATAAGGTTGAATCATGACATCAGTGATCTTCAGGTCGGAGCTCTAAAAAGAGACCTGAGTTCCCGACTTGGAATTCCGAGTTGGATGACCTTTCAAAACATATTTTCGCAGTCGGAGCTCGTTTTTTTCAGAGTTCCCAGTTGTCTTGAACTCACTGAAGTCTGAGATTTCCCAGTTCAGAGTTTCTAGTTGTTTTGAACGCGGCAGAAGTCATGCTGGATTGACAGCATGGCCAATGTATTCAACCTTTCCTGGCCATTGGTGTTGCATGTGAATGTTTATCCTTAAAAGTTTGGAATATACATCCTTAAACCCAGACTTGGACCACACACCCTTTCCACCGAATAGCAGGCTAGTAATTGCTATGCAACGCTTGCAGTTAGCCACTGATTCCTTGCAAACCACTCATTGTTGAATTTGTGATTTCCAACTTGTTGTGTAATTTTTATGTCCAATGGCCGATGAGCACCGATACATTTTCTATAATTTCTCTTCATATGACAAGGATTGAGAAGGATTTTCCAGTAGATTGTCGACTTAATTCATGATGATGACTGCTTGTCTAGCTTGCTATGATCAGTCCACGGTGAAGCATGGTGGTGGCAGCATCATGCTGAGGGGATGTTTTTCAGCGGCAGAGACTGGGAGACTAGTCAGGATCGAGGGAAAAATGAATGGAGCAAAGTACAGAAAGGTCCTTGATGAAAACCTCCTCCAGAGCGCTCAGGACCTCAGACTGGGGAGAAGGTTCACCTTCCAACAGGACAACGACCCTAAGCACACAGCCAATACAACTCAGGAATGGCTTCGGGACAAGTCTCTGAATGTCCTTGAGTGGGCCAAGAAAGCCCGGACTTGAACCCAATTTAATATTTCTGGAGAGACCTGAAAAAAGCTGTACAGTGACGCTCCCCATCCAACCTGACAGAGCTTGAGAGGATCTGCAGAGAAGAATGGGAGAAACTCCCTAAATACAGGTGTGCCAAGCTTGTAGTGTCATACCCAAGAAGACTCAAGGCTGCAATCTGCCAAAGGTGCTTCAACAAAGTACTGAGTAAAGGGTCTGAGTACTTTTGTAAATGTGATAATAAATTTGCAACAATTTCAAAAAACCTGTTTTTGCTTTGTCCTTATGGGGTATTGTGTGTAGTTTGATGACGAAAAAAATCTATTTAAGAATAAGGCTGTAATGTAACAAAATGTGAAAAAAGTCAAGGGGTCTGAATACTTTCCGAATGCACTGTATATATATTTTTTTTTTGGTAAACAGGTGGGGCTCAGCCTCACCTGCCCTGAATGACGGGTCAATCTAGTGCTTCTCTTTACAGGCTTAGAGGGAACATTGGTTGCTGGACATTAGAGCTTGTCATGCAGGAGCGAAGGGCACTGTGTCCCAGTGTTGTTTCCGTTCATGCCCTCCCCATTGAGTAGTAGACTGTATGTATGTATCAAGGCAATATCTAAATGGTTATGAATATTAGTTATTTCTTGTGTAGGCTGCTATCCTACTTGAAATAAAATCATGTGAGAGAAAATAATTTCCATGTACCGCCAGCAACACAACCGTGATACCCAGTAGGAAGCACTTCAAGTCAGTAGGAAGCACTTCAAGTCGGCAGGCACAACAACAGCGCACTGGTCGCCGGATACTTTCGACTCATAGTGCAGCCCACTCAGCCACGCAAAAAACGGTCTTGAGTGGCAACAAATCTGCCCAATTAGCTCATTCGCTTTCCATACACCCACTCCTTTCGACACACCCACTCGCCCATACTCCGGTCGCCATATTGGGCTGCAGCTACCCGTACTTGAACTAGAGGGCTGAAAAGGCATTACCCCTTGCTCAAAGTTGAATTGGAACACTACTCAGACTTGATGCTGCTCGCAGGATCCCACAAAGCGGAGGCGGAGGGCTAAGGGCGGGTATCTATAGACATAGGCATGCATGTGGACACACACACACACACACACACACACACACACACACACACACACACACACACACACACACACACACACACACACACACACACACACACACACACACACACAGCTAAGAGATGCATCTTCCCACACACAGACAGATGGGGCACACACAGGGCTATTGGTCACTGGGGCACCATTGTGGCTTTCTGCTGGAGCACAGCAGCAATCCTCTGCAGATCAGTGGGGCTATAGTGTTCACAGGCTTTCCATAACCAGCTCACATTATATAAGACCTGTGTCACACAGCCTGGTGTGTTAGCCAGGCCTGTGTGTGTGTATGGGGGGGGTCTCTGCATCTGTGTGTGGATTAACAGCATGGCTGGAAGGTGTGAAGATGTTAATTACGGCTAACGAGCCATGCATTTGGCTGCGAGGAGATCTTCACACACGTCCTCCACTGGACACATTTCACCAAAGCACTAATGAGCCTCTCTTAAAAGAATGAAAACAGCCAAGAAGGCTTTAACAATTTCACTCCACTGTTGAGCGATGAGGTGACAACATCAGGTCTGCTTAGTCAGGGTGTGCTGGCTGTATTATATGCGACACAGTTGCGTTACTTTGTGTGTGTGTGTGTTAGTTTTAGTGATGCCCTCGAAAAGCGTTCCACACGGATGCTGGCCCATGTTGACTCCAATGCTTCCCACAGTTGTGTCAAGTTGGCTGGATGTCCTTTGGGTGGTGGACCTTTCTTGATACACACGGGAAACTGTTGAGCGTGAAAAACCCGTTACAGTTCTTGACACACTCAAACCGGTTGCCTCAAGGCTTAAAAATCCTTCTTTAACCTGTCTCGTCCCCTTCATCTACACTGATTGAAGTGGATTTAACAAGTGACATCCATCAGAGATCATAGCTTTTACCAGGATTCACTTGGTCAGTCTATGTCATGGAAAATTGCAGGTGTTCCTAATGTTTTGTACTCTCAGTGTACTATATGCTGAGCATGTGTGTCCTCAGTCTGTGTGTGTGTGCTGGCTCTGAGTGTGACCCTGTCTCTGGGCCCATGTGCCCCGTGCTACAGTGACATTGGGGGCTTCTACAGTGACCCGTTGGATTAGTTGAGGAGCAGTGTGCTGGGAGGCAGGCAGTTGAGTGATATACTGTGTGTGTTAAAGTAAGGAGCGTTAAGTGGAACACAAGGCAACGGCAGTAAAAGACACAATATATCTGGCAGGAGCTGGCAGTATATCCCCTCCCAGTTTATCCCTCTCAAGCCCCTTGGGTGTGTGTGTGTGTGAGTGTGTGTGTGTGTGTGTGTTTGGATCCAGACTTAGAGTGACCCCATGAACTGATTTATGTTTGGATTCCCCTCTATTCCCCCTCATATGGTGGGTGGGCCTGAGCAGGAAATATGAACTATTAAATCATTTAATAAAGTCTGAGTCGCACATGGCTGACAAAATACATCACCCATTAACCGATAGCCTGCCACAGGGGCTTAGAGCAATGAGGAGATACCCCATGAACGGGAGGGAGATAGAGAAAGAGAGGTGGTCCCAAGAGATATTGAAATCATTTGGATGACGTTCCTTTGTAATGGAGACAAATGAAGATTTAGCTAGAGTGATGTGGAATATTGAGGAATACTTCAATAACGGCGGTTCATGTGTGGAAAAAGAGTGGTATGTAGAAAATGAAATTGATATGGATTTCTAGTGACATGCCTCAGGATTCAGGAATGAGGAAAAATGTGGAGTAGACCACTGAGGATAAATTAGGAAGTGTTTTAAGAATTATGTTCGTGTCATGTTCAGTCACATGGAATAATCTCATATTTGATAACCGGGACGTCATTTCTGTAATGTGGCATTCAAATTAGGACTTCCTGAGATGGATGCTGTAATGGTGGCATGGTAGCCGAAGTCCAGTTATTATTATGGGATCTCTTGAGACGTCATGAAAATGTTTCCCAACTCCCGCCAGCTCATATTCATAGTTCATACATCCCCAAACATTTGTGAAAACATCTATATGAGCGTGGCTTTATGACCAAATGTGTATGTGAGAACAGCTGAGGCCCCATAAACCTTGAGAAAAGAATAACAGTGAAGCAGCGTTCACACAGTGGAGTACCATTTACATGGGCTGTGCTCATAAAGTACCAAACGGAAGAAAACTAACTAACTAAAACATGGCTGAACGCTGATTCATGTTTTCCGTTGTTTTAAAACGTTTTCTGTTACCTGCCCTAATGAACACGACCCTGGTATAAACTATAAGACTCAACAGGAGTTCAGTCAGAGTGTCAAGGTGACGTGTATTCGGGAAACGAAGTCAAGCGCAGGACACCGAACTACTGGCAGAACGTACTTTACTTAACACAGTAAAGAAAGTACAAAACAAACCTCCAAACAGGGAGGAACAAATAACGCATACAACCAGCACTGCCGACCTAACGGAAAACATGTTTATTAACTAATAAACACACGAAACAGTAACCAAAACAACAAACTTAACCGTGACGGTCCAAAGGCTAACACACAAGCCTAAACATGAACATAACAAAATCCCACAACGCAGGCAGGAAAACTGGCTGCCTAAGTATGATCCCCAATCAGAGACAACGAGCGACAGCTGCCTCTGATTGGGAACCACACCCGGCCAAACATAGAAATACAAACCTAGAATATATTCACACCCTGACCAAACTAGCTAGAGTTCTATAGGCCAGGGCGTGACACAGAGACATCGCTGCTCAGTCGGAGAACCTGCCAAAGCAATGTTTACCCAGCGTCTTTGTTTACAATCTACTGTCCGCTCACATACCTCTTATTCAGATAACTACAAGCAGCTACCTGTGAGGGGAGTCAACCTAGTAGTGGTAGAAGGTCTTCACAGTACCATAACCATTATGTAATTTTATTTGACCATGGTACACAGACCTACTGTGTTAATACAGTACTGCAAATCTGGTTGGATTGAATTGAGCTCATGGACTCAGTGAAGGACTCCATAGCATAATCTATGTTTAAAAAAAAGCAGCAGTCACTGATCGTTTCCTCAGCTGAGTGAAGGAGGGATGGAAGCTTCAGAGCAGGAGGTGAGAATGAATGAGAGATCTGTGTTTTTCTGGGAATCAGCAGCATGTTGGAGTGCACTGATAAACTCCCACCAAACCAACCCCCCTGGACAGCACCCCTCAGCCCTCCCTGAAGTGTTCCCCTCTGCACACACACAAACATGCACGAGTGCAGTCATGCATGCACACTCAAACACACATTTTATTATACCAGGTTAGTCTCATTGAGATTAAAAAAGCAGCACACAAAGTTTCAAACATAAAAAACTAAGCACTACAGTTAAAAACATCAGTTTACACATGTGCATGCACACACTAGTGTACTCACACACACAAACACACACACAGACACACACACATACAACCTTCTGGTCAGGAAGGCCTGCTGCGAGCCCCCATGCTGGGACTAGAAAGGATAAATGGAGCTCTCTTCTCTCAATCCTCCACTTCCCCACCCCTCCATTCCTCTATCGCCACAGCCTTCCACCCCTCCATCCCCTACCCCTCTACGCTGCACCCCTCTCCAACAGGCTTTTTAGGGGGGATGTGTTTCCACAAGTGCGCCAAATTTACCTGTACCAAACAGATCCTTATAACATAGCAATCAATCAAAACTAATTACAAATAGTAGTTTTGATTGGCAAACTACAGATGAACCACAATTCACATAATACTGAAAATAATAACTAGATGTATTGAGTTATGGTTGATGTATTTTCAGATAAAGATAAATAGCCTACAGTATGTAAATATGTAAACAACAATCCAATTTGTCAGAGAAACATTTACAAATGTACATCCATTATAAACGGAACCCATGAAGACTATGGTTTTTCTTTATGGCATGCCTTTCCTTGGGTGTACTGTTTTCAATTTAGTTTGATCAAACTGGAGCTTGTCTGACTGATATTGGGTTGTAGACTGGGCTGCCAAGCTGCTGTGTCTTGCCAGATATGCAGTACAATACTTCTTAAGCAATACACCTTGTGCAATAAAATGCCCAATGTAATAAAACAATCAGTATTAAACATAATTGAACACACCTTGAGTATAACAAAATACCACACAGAATACTTTTACTTTAAACGTATTTGGGTTCTAGAAAAGTGCTATAAAAATAGTATATTATTATTACTTTAGAATAACAGAGGCCTACTGTAGTTTTAAGGTACCCACCCATTCAAAAGCCCAAAGATTAGTCGGGTTATTCACGGGTTGGCTTTATACATGCCAACCTCAATATCCATCACCACTTCCTTGTTATATTCTCTCGTATGATAGTGATACTAATACTACTACTAAAACAACTAATATTACCTGTAATGGAGTATATTTTCAAAGCACCTTTCTACATGGTACAGGTTGTTTTCCTTTCCCCTCTGCTGTGTCTACTGACATCCTATAGGTTTGGAAAACAAACGAAGCAGGGTTGGGCTGTAGTCTCTGCTCTTCTCTCTGCTCCTAGTGTGTGTGCATGTGTGTGTATGTGTGTGTGAGTCAGCATGTGTGTGTATGTGTGTGTGACTGGGCTGAATAGCTCTCACTGAGCGTCAGTGGGTTGGCTCAGCGACCGATAAAGGAACTTATCAAACAACTTTACGGGTCAAATTTACGAGGTGTGGGTTTTTCAGACGTTATTTAACTCTAACCCTTGGTTAGCAAATCTTTTGGGAATCGAGGCATTATTAAAATGTTCACACAGCATCTGTCAAACGGTTAATAATAATATTATTCAGAGCAAACGTTGGTCGCCAAGTCTTTCTACATATACATTTTAGTCATTTAGCAGACGCTCTTATCCAGAGCGACTTACAGTTAGTAGTGTCTGTTGTCCGTAGTGATGTCATAGCTCAGTAATCATGGGGGATCTGTCCTCTGCTATAGGCTTAGGGGGGATAACCTGAGTGGAACCCCCACACTAACACTATCGATCATCAGAGCTTTGCTGGATTACTCATGTCTGCCCCTATTTCACAACTACACACAGGCCAGAAACACACGTGCACACAGCCGCACACTCACAGATGCACACATGTACACACACACAAACACACACACATTTGTTTGAATGCATACAAACACACAACACGCACACAGCGCCGTTGCCAGGGTCTGAGTTTTAGTGAGGGCCGAAAGGTAAATGTTAAGAAAGTTGAAGCTCATTTACTGCATTTGTATGCAATTTAAAATCTCTAAGATGCTTTTTGGAGAACAGCAAAAACAAGCTTAAAATGACCCCAGCTATTATCACATTGGTTGCTGTAGCTTCATTCACCTCAGTCGATCTACAAACTAGTGATGTCTATTTGAAATTAATTCAGTTTTCAAATAATATCATGATATTTTTTGGATATTCAGAGAGTCGAAACACTTGTTTAAAAAAATTTAAAATATATAATTTAAAACTTAAATGGTGACTTGCTCACGCAACTCAAGAGAGAGCCGCTGCACTGTGCACTGCTTGTTACAGCAGAAGGGTGGAGAAGGGTGGGGGAGGGACGAGAGAGGAGCAGGTGTGTGTGACAGTCTATGTGTGTGGCATAGAGGGAGTGAGAGAAAGTAGCCAAACCGACTTGCGCTAGTTAGTAAAACTTGTTGCTGCCATAGGGTATGTATCATACCATCTGGGAATACCTGTCTTGACTGCATCAAACCGTTGTAAAGAAGCTAGCTAGCTAGCTACAGTAGCCAGCTAAGTTAGCTAGCTAAGTGGCTAATTGAGGCTATTTTGCGGCGCTTCCCATCCTTATCTACAACAACTCCATTCAAATATAACAACAGCCTACATTTTGGTTGATCGTTGTAGCCTACTCCTTCTCATTTAGCCAATTTAACTCCGTACATTTTATTCCACTTTGCATTGATTAGAAATCTCCCACTTCACATGGAACCTACTGCTACACATAGAGCCTCTGACCGGCAATAACGCATGTAGGCTACTGGTGCGTCTTCTTTATTGGATTCACTCATAAAAACTGTCATAAAACTGTTTTATTAAAATGTTGAATGTAACGGTCTATCCTTGTAGGCTATGTAGCAATGTCACAGATTATTTTTTTACAATTTTAGACAAAGCCTTAAAAAATATAAAAAATAAAGCCCCTTTTTTCTTCTACTCAAAAATGAATACTCTCCCAAGTAATCGAATACTAACATCCGTCAGGGTGATCAGGGTTTTTCTGTTTGGAAAATGTGGCGCCGGACATTTGACCGGCAACATGTTAATTTACTGGACATTTGAGAAATTAACCGGACCCATATGCATTGAGTGCATAACCTGATTAGGGCGTCCAGCCACGGTGCCCAGAATGACAGAAATCACATTTAGAATATGGTAATTCATATTAACAGATAGTGGCGATTTTAGCATGTAAATCATGGTGGGGCAAAAAAACTAAAACAAATGGGATGCATGCCAGCAAAGCCACTACACAACACTAAACAATACATTAATTGCACTATAACAGTGACAAATGGTGCCTACAAACTGTTAGGGTGTACATAAAGCTTTCCCACCAGCAGAGCTTTCTTTTCTTTTTTGCAGACGCTCTTATCCAGAGCAACATACAGGAGCAATCAGGGTTAAGTGCCTTGCTCAAGGGCACATCGACAGATTTTTCACCTAGTCGGCTCGGGGATTAGAACCAGCGACCTTTCGGTTACTGACACTACGCTCTTAACCACTAAGCTACCTGCTTACACCTTACCACTGCTACACCTGGCTATCAGCGGAGCCTTGTCTGGCAGCGAAACAGTTCATTCAGCCTCATTTACTGCCTTTTCAAAAAACATAGCTGATATTGCTGACTTGCTTAAACAAATGTGGTTTCTACTGACAATTGAGATGTACAAACTATGGCATAAGGGGACGACGAGTGGATAAGAGGCAATCTGTAATTTCGATTAAGACATTAATGAGTTAGCTAGGATGGACGTAGTCAATATAACTATTTGTTCAGGACTTTTGAAATGTACAGCGACAAAATTCAGAACATGGGCCGTTCTTACAGTTTTCTGTAAGAATAAAGGGGGCATATAAGCAGACAATGAAAGCTCTTACAATATTCGATGATGACATTAATAACAGGCTAGTAACTGCTTTGCAACGCTGGCAGTTAGCCACTGATTCCTTCCAAACCACTTATTGTTGAATTTGTGATTTCCAATTTATGTAATGTTTGTGTCCAATGGCCTATGAGCACCGATACGTTTTATCTATAATTTCTCTTCATAATTTCTCTTCATATGACAAGGATTGAAAAGGATTTGCCAGTAGATTGTGAACTTGATTCATGATGATGTCTGCTAGCTTGCAGTGAAAGTATGATGTTGACATGATCAGTCCAATCAAAGCTACGGTAGATATAGCGTGATTTTATGTAATTTAATCTGTGGCCAATGACCTTGAGCCTTCCTGGATAGGCACTTATAATGTAACTCTATGGCAGCACCCAAGGGGCTTGAAATCTACTATAGTAGAAAAGTTTAGGCCAAAAATATTCAATTGGTCAGATTGTTGAGAAAGAAATAGCTGATTCCAAACAGACTCTGGGACAGTTGTGGGAGGATAGATCCCAAATTCATACAACCAGTAGGCCTAGGCTACATAAAAGTAATGTTACAAAGCAATGAATCTGATGCAACAGATCAGAATGTTTATCTTAAAATGTTGATCAACTATTATTTATTCTCATTATAGTCTAAGAGCAGCAATGCGCACAAGCAGGGTTGCCAGGTCTAGCAAAAAAATCTAGCCCTAAGACCATTGAAAACCCACCCACAAAGCCTGAAAAGTAGCCCAAAAAATGTTTTCGCAGCAAGAGAGGAGTTGAAACAATTAGCCAATAAACCCTTTTCCCATAATGTTATAGAGAGAGTTAAGAAGGAACATCATCGCAACTTGTAATGACGTAAGAAGCAAAATTTGTTTTTCCAACAAAACAATAATTATTGCGAGCTAATGTGACTAATAAAGGATTTGAAATATGTCGCAAGAGAAATTATAATTCGCCTTCATTAAACACGCCAGATCATTTTCCATCAATGGATGTTGATTTAACTCGTTTGACTGCTATGATTGTAAAGAAATCCCTTATGTGCATGTGCATAACTATAGATCAATCGAACAGGAGAGTTTGAGGGATGAATGTTGGACAGAGGATCTCAACATTTCTGTGCAAGAAACACTTGGACGAACTTAAAGAAATGAAAGCTAGACAATTGTGACTTTATTATGTGCCAGATGTTAAGACTACAAACCGTTATAAATGGCCTTTTCGGGAGATTGACTTGTCATCTCAATAAGCTTAGGCTAGGCCTACTGACTAAAATCTGGGTTTATGATTGTAATTCAACTTTATCATGGTTTGGTTAGCTAGATGCAAGTAGTCTACAGCCCCTGATAGGCCTACATCTAATTTCAGATAGCCTACAGTAACCTAGGCAAGATGTAGGCAAGATGTTAAATGATCAATTTAGCAGCTTGCTTAGATCAATTGACAGACACATTTATTCAACATGAATAGCGAGGCAATTTCAAGGTAGGAAGTGCTTCTGTTGCCCTGCTGGAACAGGCTACTGGGGATGGGGTCATAATTTCAATCACTGAATCAAATATTAATAATATGGATATGAACTGAATAGGCCTATGCTTGTCAACAACAGCCAGTGTTTTTTTGTTTGTTTTTAACTGTAGCCTAATCTGACCGACTGTTACCTTAATCTAATGCATTCTAATAACAGTTGATCGGCAATTGCAATAGAACTGTGACCATGATCACAATTGATGACTTCCAATTTCATGAACTATTAATGGCCATTAATAATTGCATAATAACACAAGGCTACAACAACAAAAAACTGAAGTTATAGGCTATTTATTCAATCTGTTTGCCAGCTCCAGGTATTTACATTTACATTTACGTCATTTACCAGACGCTCTTATCCAGAGCGACTTACAAATTGGTGCATTCACCTTATAGCCAGTGGGATAACCACTTTACAATATGTTTTTTTTTGTTTTTTTTTTTGGGGGGGGGGGGGGGGGGTAGAAGGATGACTTTATCCTATCCCAGGTATTCCTTAAAGAGGTGGGGTTTCAAGTGTCTCCGGAAGGTGGTGAGTGACTCCGCTGTCCTGGCGTCGTGAGGGAGCTTGTTCCACCATTGGGGTGCCAGAGCAGCGAACAGTTTTGACTGGGCTGAGCGGGAACTGTGCTTCCGCAGAGGTAGGGGGGCCAGCAGGCCAGAGGTGGATGAACGCAATGCCCTCGTTTGGGTGTGGGAATGATCAGAGCCTGAAGGTACGGAGGTGCCGTTCCCCTCACAGCTCCGTAGGCAAGCACCATGGTCTTATAGCAGATGCGAGCTTCAACTGGAAGCCAGTGGAGTGTGCGGAGGAGCGGGGTGACGTGAGAGAACTTGGGAAGGTTGAACATCAGACGGGCTGCGGCATTCTGGATGAGTTGTAGGGGTTTAATGGCACAGGCAGGGAGCCCAGCCAACAGTGAGTTGCAGTAATCCAGACGGGAGATGACAAGTGCCTGGATTAGGACCTGTGCCGCTTCCTGTGTAAGGCAGGGTCGTACTCTCCGAATGTTGTAGAGCATGAACCTACAGGATCGGGTCACAGCCTTGATGTTAGCGGAGAACGACAGGGTGTTGTCCAGGGTCACGCCAAGGCTCTTTGCACTCTGGGAGGAGGACACAACGGAGTTGTCAACCGTGATGGCGAGATCATGGAACGGGCAGTCTTTCCCCGGGAGGAAGAGCAGCTCCGTCTTGCCGGGGTTCAGCTTGAGGTGGTGATCCGTCATCCACACTGATATGTCTGCCAGACATGCAGAGATGCGATTCGCCACCTGGTTATCAGAAGGGGGAAAGGAGAAGATTAGTTGTGTGTCGTCTGCGTAGCAATGATAGGAGAGACCATGTGAGGATATGACAGAGCCAAGTGACTTGGTGTATAGCGAGAATAGGAGAGGGCCTAGAACTGAGCCCTGGGGGACACCAGTGGTGAGAGCAAGTGGTGCGGAGACAGATTCTCGCCACGCCACTTGGTAGGAGCGACCGGTCAGGTAGGACGCAATCCAAGAGTGAGCCGCGCCGGAGATACCCAGCTCGGAGAGGGTGGAGAGGAGGATCTGATGGTTCACAGTATCAAAGGCTGCAGACAGGTCTAGAAGGACAAGAGCAGAGGAGAGAGAGTTAGCTTTAGCAGTGCGGAGAGCCTCCGTGACACAGAGAAGAGCAGTCTCAGTTGAATGACCAGTCTTGAAACCTGACTGGTTTGGATCAAGAAGGTCATTCTGAGAGAGATAGCAAGAGAGTTGGCTAAAGACGGCACGCTCAAGAGTTTTGGAGAGAAAAGAAAGAAGGGATACTGGTCTGTAGTTGTTGACATCAGAGGGATCGAGTGTTGGTTTTTTGAGAAGGAGTGCAACTCTCGCTCTCTTGAAGACAGAAGGGACATAGCCAGCGGTCAAGGATGAGTTGATGAGCGAGGTGAGGTAAGGGAGAAGGTCACTGGAGATGGTCTGGAGAAGAGAGGAGAAGATAGGGTCAAGCGGGCAGGTTGTTGGGCGGTCGGCCGTCACAAGTCGCAAGGTTTTATCTGGAGAGAGAGGGGAGAAAGAAGTCAAAGCATTGGGTAGGGCAGTGTGAGCAGGACCTGTAGTGTCATTTGACTTAACAAACGAGGATCGGATGTCGTCAACCTTCTTTTCAAAATGGTTGACGAAGTCATCCACAGAGAGGGAAGGGGGGGGGGGGGGGGGGGAGAAGGATTCAGCAGGGAGGAGAACCTGGCAAAGAGCTTCCTAGGGTTAGAGGCAGATGCTTGGAATTTAGAATGGTAGAAAGTGGCTTTAGCAGCAGAAACAGATGAAGAAAATGTAGAGAGGAGGGAGTGAAAAGATGCCAGGTCCGCAGGGAGTCTAGTTTTCCTCCATTTCCGCTCGGCTGCCCGGAGCCCTGTTCTGTGAGCTCGCAATGAGTCATCAAGCCACGGAGCTGGAGGGGAGGACCGAGCCGGCCGGGAGGATAGGGGACATAAAGAGTCAAATGATGCAGAAAGGGAGGAGAGGAGGGTTGAGGAGGCAGAATCAGGTGATTGGAGGGAGAAGGATTGAGCAGAGGGAAGAGATGATAGGATGGAAGAGGAGAGAGTAGCGGGAGAGAGAGAGCGAAGGTTGCGACGGCGCATTACCATCTGAGTAGGGGCAGAGTGAGTAGTGTTGGAGGAGAGCGAGAGAGAAAAGGATATAAAGTAGTGGTCGGAGACATGGAGGGGAGTTGCAGTGAGATTAGTAGAAGAACAGCATCTAGTAAAGATGAGGTCAAGCGTATTGCCTGCCTTGTGAGTAGGGGTGGACGGTGAGAGGGTGAGGTCAAAAGAGGAGAGGAGTGGAAAGGAGGTAGAGAGAAATTAGTCAAAGGTAGACGTAGGGAGGTTGAATTCACCCAGAACTGTGAGGGGTGAGCCATCCTCAGGAAAGGAACTTGTCAAGCTCATTGATGAACTCTCCAAGGGAACCTGGAGGGCGATAAATGACAAGGATGTTAAGCTTGAATGGGCTAGTGACTGTGACAGCATGGATTTCAAATGAGGAGATAGACAGATGTGTCAGGGGAAAAAGAGCGAATGTCCACTTGGGAGAGATGAGGATTCCTGTGCCACCACCCCGCTGACCAGATGCTCTCGGGGTATGCGAGAACACATGGTCAGACGAGGAGAGAGCAGTAGGAGTAGCAGTGTTTTCAGTGGTAATCCATGTTTCCGTCAGCGCCAAGAAGTCGATGGACTGGAGGGTAGCATAGGCTGGGATGAACTCTGCCTTGTTGGCAGCAGAACGGCAGTTCCAGAGGCTGCCTGAGACCTGGAACTCCACGTGGGTGGTGCGTGCAGGGACCACCAGGTTAGAGAGGCAGCAGCCACGCGGTGTGAGGCGTTTGTATAGCCTGTGCGGAGAGGAGAGAACAGGGATAGACAGACGCATAGTTGACAGGCTACAGAAAATGGCTACAATAATGCAAAGGAGATCGGAATGAAATGAACTAAACATCTGGGAAAGGAGAGAGCGGGGCCTCCCTCACTTACGTTTCACTGAAACACCCAAATATAAAACTCTCCCAACTTCCACCTCAGAAACTATACTTGTTGTAAACTACAGCGGTTCAATGTTTTCTAGGAATAGACTAACTTAGTTTATTCAGCTAGCTAACTTGGTACAGTATTCTTCCGTGAAAATCGTCCAGCGTACCTAGTCATATGACGCCACAGCCAACTAGCATGCCGGACTCCAACAACACGGTTTAGCACCAATACTCGGCCACATCAAACCACCAGTGTGTCAACACGCCAAGCAGATCATTCGTGTCCGTGTCTAACGTTGTGGGTTAGTCCCGACAGCTTGAGCGAGTCCGTCGTCAACTTATTCAGCCAGTTAGTTAGCATACTAGCTAGCCATTGCTTTCAGACAACAAAGAAACCCCTCCTCCCACGGCACGAACACACAGAGAGAGCCAAGCTAACGTTAACTAGTCACCCATGTCCCGAATTCCCTTGAACGACTCTGGCTACCAGTATGTAAAAACAAAACACAAATGTAGGTTATAACTTACCCCTAGCAGCTACTGTTAGCTAGCCAAGTGCAAAGCTAGCCACTGAATTGACTCAGCCAGTTCGCATCTGTTCGCTAGGTCGTTCCAGCCATTGTTTAGTAGCTATCCAGGTAGCAACAAGCTAGCTAAATTTCAAGCACAGTAGCCACTTACTACCTAACGTTAACGCTTCAGACAATGAGGTTAGAAAAACAGCTGAATGGTAGGCATTATTGGCATTATTGTATGTAATTATTGTAGGCAGCTAGCTGGCGTAATTACAGGCACTCTCAGGCGTGAAACAACTATCCACAGTTGCTAATAGTTACCAGTAGCCACCCGCTAGCTAGTCCAGGTAGTGGGTTAGCTAGCTAGCTTCGTGCTTCACCGGGCTCAGCCGAATACAATACTAACCTACAATAATTACATACAATACCTAACTACAATCTAAATACATAGTTTAAGCTTTACTCGACAAAGCCCAAACTATGTATATAAACCATATAAGCCAAGCTTACCTCCCGCCAGAGAGAGACACAACCTCACCCGACGACCTCACCCAGGTATGCTACACAGGTGGCACAAATTGATATGCAATGGCTCCAGTGATATGGTCATTTCAACATATTTATTGTATCAAATGGTAGGTTACAGTAACCTACGTAGGCATAGAAATGAATAAGATACTTAATGGCCAACATATGTAAATGTAGGCTACCATTCACCACATTTAATGTCAGTTTCATTGTGGACTTTTTCCTAAAACAGAAGCATGCTTAAAACTCTTCGCTTGCTATGGTTTTCCATAATCAAAGTCGGCATTAGAATGCAGTTTAAAACACCTCCTAACGAATTTATCTAATGCGCTCTAGATCGCCTAAAGTCGTTTCGGTTGGAAATAGGTTTCCATAATGACAACCTAAATGGCCTACCTACAACTGGTTAAAAAGTTGTCACGACGTGCGCGTGCTGCTCTCGCTCATCTCACTCACCTGACTCAGCTGCCTGCTGCAGCGCTCAGTCTCAACACACACACGCACACACATACACGCACGCACACACACACAAACACACGCACGCACACACACACACCCCTCTGGTACTCCCCCACCCCACCATTCACTCACTCAGAAACAGGTTGCCTCACTGCCTGATAATCTGCAGCAGCAGATCACAGTGAAATATACAGCTCTGGAAGAAACTAAGAGACCACTGCAAAATTATCAGTTTCTCTGGTTTTACTATTTACAGGTATGTGTTTGGGTAAAATTAACATTTTGTTTTTATTCTATAAACTACTGACAACATTTCTCTCAAATTCCCCCAAAAAATATTGTCATTTTGAGCATTTATTTGCAGAAAATGACAACTGATCAAAATAACAAAAAAGATGCAGTGTTGTCAGACCTCGAATAATGCAAAGAAAATAAGTTCATGTTCATTTTTAAACAACACAATACTAATGTTTTAACTTAGGAAGAGTTCAGAAATTAATAATTGGTGAAATAACCCTGATTTTCAATCACAGCTTTCATGCGTCTTGGCATGCACTCCACCAGTCTTTCATATTGATGTTGGGTGACTTTATGCCACTCCTGGCGCAAAAATTCAAGCAGCTCGGCTTGGTTTGATGGCTTGTGACCATCCATCGTCCTCTTGATCACATTCCAGAAGTTTTCAATGGGGTTCAGGTCTGGAGATTGGGCTGGCCATGACAGGGTCTTGATCTGGTGGTCGTCCATCCACACCTTGATTGACCTGACTGTGTGGCATGGTCCTGCTGGAAATACCAATCCTCAGAGTTGGGGAACAATGTCAGAGCAAAAGGAAGCAAGTTTTCTTCCAGAACAACCTTGTACGTGGCTTGATTCATGCGTCCTTCACAAAGACAAATCTGCCCGATTCCAGCCTTGCTGAAGAACCCCCAGATCATCACCGATCCTCCACCAAATTTCACAGTGGGTGCGAGACACTGTGGCTTGTAGGCCTCTCAGGGTCTCCGTCTAACCATTAGATGACCAGCTGTTGGACAAAGCTGAAAATTGGACTCATCAGAGAAAATTACCTTACTCCAGTCCTCTACGGTCCAATCCTTATGGTCTTTTGCAAATCTCAGCCTGGCTCTTCTTTGCTTCTCGTTGATGAATGGCTTTTTTCTAGCTTTGCACGACTTCAGCCCTGCCCCTAGGAGCCTGTTTCGAACTGTCCTCGCCGTGCACTTCACCCCAGCTGCCGTTTGCCATTCTTTTTGTAGTTGACTTGATGTCATCCTACGGTTGTTGAGTGGCATTCGAATGAGTTGGCGGTCATCCCGGTCAGTAGAGAGTCGTTTTCACCCTCTGCCGGTCTGTAGCTTTGTTGTCCCCAATGTCTGCTGCTTGACCTTGTTCTTATGAACCGCCGTCTTTGAAATTTTAAGGACGGAAGCAACCTGGCGCTCACTGTATCCCTCTGCCAGTAATGCCAGAATTGAACCCTTTTCCTCACTCAAAACTTTCCTTTTCAACTCTTTTGGCATGGTCCATGGCTATTTTTTTTATTTAAATTACTTTTGAGGTACTATTAGCACTGTTTTTGCCATCCAGCTGGTCCTATTGCAAGAGGATAGTGATGACCACAGCAGTGGTTTTTATACTTTTCCTCGTTAAATAAGATTTGGTTCAGGTGATCACCTAATCAGTACCTAATTCAGTAGAATGAGGTGTGCCTGTGTTGCAATTGGAATGCACTGGAATGGAATGGCTGTCATACATGTAGAGATGCTGATTTAAGAAAAATGTGCAGTGGTCTCTTAATTTTTTCCAGAGCTGTGTATATTAAAAATAAATGCCATGGCAGCCACACTACAAATTAGAAGTAGCCCAAAAAATCGTTTTCAACGTAGGCCGATTTATAGGAAAACTGCGGGCATGGCAACCCTGCGCACAAGGCAGTAGGTAGGCTACGTGCAAATTTCTGTTCCATAATGCAATTAGCAGGAAAACACCGTTGTCAAAAGAGCACTGCACATTGCGAGCGAGAAAATATCCGTTAGAAATTTAGAAAGAGATGAGGTCTAATAGGCTACTTTGAAGCAAGGTAGCCCTAAGACATGACTCATAATATATATTAAAACATTCAGGTTTCAAACAATTAAGTATATATTTTCTAAATGCATACTGCCTCCAGCTCATTGAAAAAATGGTGTGTGGCGCGCAGATGAAGCTTGCCTTCCGTTGCCGTTTTGATGCCACGTTCTCCGACTTCCGACTTCAGTGCGTTCAAGAGAACTGGCAACAGAGAAAAAACAACCTCTAACTGGGAAAAATCTGTTGAACGGTCATCCAACTCTGAATTACAACTCGGGACCTCTTTCTGGAGCTCCGACTTTCCGACCTGAAAATCACTGACGTCATGATTTGACCTGCATTTTTCCGAGTTCCCAGTTGTTTCGAAAGCACAACCAGATGCTGCAGGAGCAGCTCTTGTGCTGTCTGACAGATTTTCCACTCAAAGGCTCTGTATCTATCTGTATGCTGTACCTGTGTGATAAATAAGATACATAAAAAAAAATACTGTTCCCCAAGCGCCAATTTAATTATACTAAATTATGCAAATTGTGCTATAGACAGTCAAATGTATTTCCATAAACTTGTATTTCCATCAATGAATAGGCAAAAAAGTATTATTTCCAATATGATTTTTTCTTCTTCTCGTGGACAATTGGCCTGTGGCAACTTATATATTTTTTGTTGTTGACAAAAGCCAGCTATTACGGGCTAACGAAAACGCTGGTTCGAATATTCAAATATTGCCCATCCCTACTTACAAACACATAGCCTATTAGCTATACAAGAAGCCGCTACACATGAACCCAGCACCGGGATTAAAAACTATAATGTAATTGTAATACTGTTGGCAGTAAAAACAAATGTATTAACAAAAGTTAAACAAATAAGTTTGCTTTACAGAACAATTTTATTTTGCAGTTTTACAGCTCATTTCCTGCAATACTACACATTTTATGCCATGGAGTGGGGTGAAATTTTTGCAGTTTAAAGCTAATTTCCTGCAATTCTACACATTTTGCCATAACTTATAACATGTTAATATGATATCTGAGTGAGAGTGACTAACAAAATCAATGGGAGCAGGGCCCCTGTGCATGGTCAGTAATTCAGCCATGATTACAACAAGTTTACTGTAGAAAGCTGGCTAGACTAACTAGACAAATTTACCAATCTAAAATGTTTTAACAGACATGGCTTATTGAGTGACATATAACAAGATGAAAACTGCTGATGCACAACCAAGTTCTGAAATTTCACCTTTGTATTCTACTATTCTAATTCTCATCAGTAAATTGAGACCCCCCTTCCCCCTAGAGCAGCGCCCCTGGAGCACTTAGGGTTAAAGTGCCTTGCTCAAGGGCATAACGGTGATATGTAGTATACATTTACATTTTACATTTTAGTATACAGAGATATTGATACCGGATCACTCCCTGCAGATTTCCTCGCAGGCAGCTCAGGGGTTACCGGCCCGCCTCTCTAACCTCAAGGCTACCCCCACCCCCATATCTAACAGAGACAGTATGGAGTCTGGTCAGCATTGTCTTGTCTGGACTGTTGAATGTTTACACAGACATGCAGTCATCCCCAGTGGAAGCTGCAGGGTCAGTGTGTGTTTCTTTCTGTCTGTGAGTATGTGAGGTGGTTTTCCAAACCTGAGTCCTCTATTCTCTCTTCTCTTTTCCTCCTTTCTCCTGTCTCAGTTTTTTGTTTATACAGGGACTCAGTCAAAATAGTTTCTGCCTATTCATTGTGTCTTACCTGACCGTTTGTACTTCAGCATCCGGAGTAGCCGTACCGCTATTCTCAGTTCCCACTCTCCTCCAGCTCTCCCCCTACTCAGGCCGAGAGGATTTGATATGGGAATAATCTTGCTCTTGGATCCCTTTCTGGCGATCCTTCGGCTCCATATGGTTTAATTGGGATGGATTGAGATTATGAAACACACTCTGTTGCCTGTGAAAAATGTATGTGATAATTGGACAGAGGCAGCTGTGGGGTTGTCCACATCGCTTTAGTGTGAATGAAAGCAGCAGACCCGTATCAAAGCATTGAGATCCCTTATTAGGAGCTAATTAGCACATTGATTGACTAATAGATTGATTTGGTTTGTTTGCGGTCAGTATTCCCGGCCCTTTGATCTCTGCTCAAATCATTAAATGATTATATTTAGTCTGCTAACACCAGCAATCAGAGATTGTATGTTGTTCTATGAGCCCAGTTGCTTGCATCAGTTGCAGTTGTCAAAATAAGACTAGAAGTAATTATCTTCTCGTAGGAGCCAAGCCGTTTGATTGGCTGTGATGGGCTATTTACATCATAATGATTGGCTGTTTGAGCTGCCTCGCCCAGTCCGATGTCTGCCAGAAGCCATTACCTGTTCCTGTTTCCCCTTTCTTTCTCCTTCTCGCTTGACTGTAAGGCCTGGCAGTGTTTCCCCTAGGATTCTTTTCAGCAGCGGTGGCAAAGGTAGCTGTTCCCATAGACTTCCAGTCATTGCTCTAACGCTAGTTAGAAACTTCCTTCAAACTGCATGTAGAAACATAAAAATGGTATCCATTTACATTACATTTACGTCATTTAGCAGACGCTCTTATCCAGAGCGACTTACAAATTGGTGCATTCACCTTATAGCCAGTGGGATAACCACTTTACAATATGTTTTTTATTTCTTTCTTTCTTTGGGGTGGGGTAAGGGGGGGTAGAAGGATTACTTTATCCTATCCCAGGTATTCCTTAAAGAGGTGGGGTTTCAAGTGTCTCCGGAAGGTGGTGAGTGACTCCGCTGTCCTGGCGTCGTGAGGGAGCTTGTTCCACCATTGGGGTGCCAGAGCAGCGAACAGTTTTGACTGGGCTGAGCGGGAACTGTGCTTCCGCAGAGGTAGGGGGGCCAGCAGGCCAGAGGTGGATGAACGCAATGCCCTTGTTTGGGTGTAGGGACTGATCAGAGCCTGAAGGTACGGAGGTGCCGTTCCCCTCACAGCTCCGTAGGCAAGCACCATGGTCTTGTAGCAGATGCGAGCTTCAACTGGAAGCCAGTGGAGTGTGCGGAGGAGCGGGGTGACGTGAGAGAACTTGGGAAGGTTGAACACCAGACGGGCTGTGGCATTCTGGATGAGTTGTAGGGGTTTAATGGCACAGGCATGGAGCCCAGCCAACAGTGAGTTGCAGTAATCCAGACGGGAGATGACAAGTGCCTGGATTAGGACCTGTGCCGCTTCCTGTGTAAGGCAGGGTCGTACTCTCCGAATGTTGTAGAGCATGAACCTACAGGATCGGGTCACCGCCTTAATGTTAGCGGAGAACGACAGGGTGTTGTCCAGGGTCACACCAAGGCTCTTTGCACTCTGGGAGGAGGACACAACGGAGTTGTCAACCGTGATGGCGAGATCATGGAACGGGCAGTCCTTCCCCGGGAGGAAGAGCAGCTCCGTCTTGCCGGGGTTCAGCTTGAGGTGGTGATACGTCATCCACACTGATATGTCTGCCAGACATGCAGAGATGCGATTCGCCTCCTGGTTATCAGAAGGGGGAAAGGAGAAGATTAGTTGTGTGTCGTCTGCGTAGCAATGATAGGAGAGGCCATGTGAGGATATGACAGAGCCAAGTGACTTGGTGTTTAGCGAGAATAGGAGAGGGCCTAGAACTGAGCCCTGGGGGACACCAGTATGTATCCATGAGTTCATCTGACTATGAGTAAGTAGCAAGGGAGAACAACTTTCCGCTCTCATTGAGGATTTGAAGTTCAAGGCTGACTGGGGTACTGCAGGCATTGATTGCAGAAAACAGGATCCCCATTAAAGTCAATGGGAGTATGGCGATCTTCGTGGTCAATATTCATAATATTTTTTTTTTACCAATACCTGCTTCTATTCCACCAGATATATGTCATTGAACTGATTACTTTAAAATCACACACAGACGAATGTCTAAGGATAATTTAGTTGGTAATGGCAGCTTGCAGTACCCCGGTCGGTCTTCAATTTGAGATACTCAATGACAGGGGGCAGCACTGAGCTAGCCTGCAATGTCACTTCATAGAGTAGCTCAAACTGTGCGTGCAATGTTTCCAAAAACGACACTTCCTGATCTTCAAATGTGCTGAGACTTCACATAGGAAACAATGGGGTGACGTCATCAATGGCTTCGTCCATATTTTTGTTTAAATCTATGGTAAGTAGAAAAAGGGCTTAATTGCTAAAATCTTACACTATCCACGAGTAGAAATCCACTTTTTCAAGCTGAAAGACGATGGCCAGAACTTACCCATGATGTTGCACAGCATTTTAAGTAAATAAGTCATCGTTTTAGTCAAAGTATGATATATTTGGGCTTGAAGTGACAAATCCGAACTGCCCACTTTGTGCAAATCTGTATGAATGCTGTGTCTTTTTCTATGATATGACATACACATTATTTTCATCCTACATTTCGTTTAAGGGCAGGGTTTTATTTGCATGTTACCACCCTCCAACATGGCATTGTTTATTAATCAGAAACAGCTGCAAAGTTATTCCTCTTCACGACCTGAGATGAGGCAAACAGCCTTCTGTCCCACTACACGCTCCACTGCTTTGATTGGTCTAACTTTAGCTAGAAACCACAAGTGTCTAATGAAAAGGCACTGGGGAAAGAAAATTCAAGGAACTTATAGTTGCATGTCATTTGTGGCATTTATGATCATGAGCAAAGTCATTGTAGCCTATCATTTCACTTCCCCTGTGAAAACCATGAGCACGGCTGACTTGGCCTTGCTGTACCGCAGCCGAAGCCTGCCAACACCCTACCTATCAAAGTTTGCACCGTGTCCATTACAATGTAGAAAAATACATATCGGCTATATTTCAATAGTTATCCATATCCTCCTGAGAACCGGGATTTTTTTTTTATTACTTATGTGTTTGGGGTAAATATGAAAAATTATCATTACAGTCAATGGGTACAGTAGGTGAAAAACTAGTTGCGGCATCCGGGTGTCCACTACAGCGGACGTTTCTTGATAAGCTCTTATTTAGCGATTATTTAATGTGAAACAATTATTACACAGTCCTGACAACTCACTTAACTTTTTCTGAGATATTCACTTACAGTACTAGAAACAATTTGAATATCAAACTCACAAAAATGATAATTAATAATTACACACACTTATTTTCAAATTTCCATAACATTTGCACATTTTGACGGCAGAATTGTTTTTAAAACCAGGAAGATAACGTTGGCATGGTCACACCCCCACACGTGTGATGTAATTGAAAAGCCCAGAATGTCCTCTCAAAGGGACCACAGGAGTTAATACAGTGGCTTGTATGGCCTCAGAGATACGGACCAAGAACTGATGTTCACTAGAGAGGACAAAAATATATTGCTGGGTCTCAGGATGATATTACCGGAGCTTCATCTTATTCTTTCTAACTATTTCTATGGCAAATTCGCAGCCGCAATTTATGGAAGATGCCAAAACTTTGGAGATAACAATAGATGGCGAAGTAAAAGATTGTTACGGTTCTCTAAGACCGAACCCAGAAGCAGACCAGGACAAGGTGAGTTGAACGAATGAGAGTGTTTATTTACAGATAAAAGATGCAGAATAGTCCAGGAGACGGAGTGGGTGGCGGAGATGAGTAGGTGGTGGTGAAGTGGCAGATGAACTGATGGCACGGCAGGGGTTGGGTGAAGGATCCGGGAGAATTATGTTTATGGCTAACGATCCGGCAGGGAATGGATGTCAGGTCAGAGCTTATGAAGGGGTGATGATCAGGACCAGGTGTGCCGAAGCTGATGAGAAGCAGGTGCGGGTAATCGAGAGATCACCCGCCTAGCAACATCGCCCGGCAACCGGACAGGGTGCGTTCAGGCACCTTCGGGAAACAAGAGATACAGAGCAGAAAAACGGCAACACAGGCAGGAACAGACTTAGGACGCAGGGTTCATGACAGTACCCCCCCTCCGACGAACGCCACCGGGCGGACTACCCGGAGCGCCAGAATGGAGGCGGTAGAAGTCACGAAGGAGGTCAGCATCAAGGATCTGACGCCGAGGAATCCAACTCCTCTCCTCAGGACCATACCCCTCCCAGTCCACGAGATACTGGAAACCCCGGCCCCGCCGTCTGGAATCCATGATGCGGCGCACCGTGGAGACAGGACCTCCTCCGATCATCCGAGGAGGAGGAGGGGGAGGTGGAGGGGGCAACAGAGGGCTGAGGAGAACAGGCTTGAGGCAGGAGACATGGAAGGTGGGATGGACTCTGAGCGTACTAGGCAACTTGAGTCGAACCACAACAGGATTAATCACTCTCTCCACCACAAACGGACCAATGAACCTCGGCGACAGTTTCCTTGACTCAGTCCGCAGAGGAAGGTCCCTTGTAGCCAACCAGACCCTATCTCCGATTGCATAAGCGGGGGCTGGAATACGGCGACGATTCGCCTGGAGCTGATACCGGTCAGAAACTCTAAGGAGGGCCTTTCTGGCCCGATGCCAGGTCCGGTGGCAACGACGAATGTGGGCCTGGACAGAGGGAACCGAGAGATTCTTCTCCTGAGAAGGAAACAAGGGGGGTTGGTAGCCGTATAGGCACTGGAAGGGAGACATCCCAGTGGCAGAAGTAGGGAGAGTATTGTGGGCATACTCAACCCAAGGCAACTGAGAGGCCCAAGAGGTGGGGTTGGAGGAAACAAGGCAGCGCAGCGTGGATTCCATCTTCTGGTTGGCTCTCTCCGCCTGTCCATTAGATTGGGGGTGAAATCCAGATGTAAGACTGACTGTAGCTCCAATGGCCAAACAGAAGGATTTCCAGACAGCAGAGGTGAACTGAGGGCCACGGTCGGAAACTATGTCACTTGGCAATCCGTGGACCCCGAAAACCTCCCTAACCAGGATCTTGGACGTCTCAGAGGCAGAGGGAAGCTTGGAGATGGGCACAAAGTGGGCGAACTTGCTGAATCGGTCCACAATAGTCAGAATGACCGTGTTCCCCTCAGAAGAGGGCAACCCAGTGACAAAGTCCAGAGCCAGATGCGACCATGGTCGCCGGGGGATCGGTAGGGGGTGAAGAAGTCCAGAGCTGGGCCGATTGGCACTCTTGTTCTGCGCACAAACTGGACAGGCAGCAACAAACCTCAGAGTATCTTCTCCCATGGCAGGCCACCAAAATCGTCTGCGTAGAAGCGCCATCGTCCGAGCCACGCCAGGGTGACAAGCCATCTTGCTGGCGTGGGACCATTGGAGGACAGCCGAACGAACCGACTCAGGCACAAACAACCGACCGGGTGGACCGTTACCGGGGCCGGGCTGCGTCCGAAGGGCCGCCATAACCTCCTCCTCAATCCTCCACATAACGGCTCCCACGACAAGGTTCCGGGGAAGAATCGTCTCAGTCTTGGCCCCACTCTCCTCCGTCTTGGAGAACATCCGGGACAAGGCGTCCGCCTTGCCGTTCTTAGACCCCGGTCGGAACGTCAAGGAAAAATTAAAGCGTCCAAAAAACAACGACCACCTGGCCTGACGGGAGTTGAGACGTTTAGCCGATTGCACGTAAGCAAGATTCTTGTGGTCAGTCCAGACAACAAACGGTTGCTCTGCCCCCTCCAACCAGTGGCGCCACTCCTCCAAGGCAAGTTTCACCGCGAGAAGCTCCCGGTTACCCACATCGTAGTTCCTCTCCGTAGACGAAAGACGACGAGAGTAGTAGGCGCAGGGATGGAGTTTACCGTCAGTGGAGCATCGCTGGGACAGGATGGCGCCAACCCCCACATCAGACGCATCCACTTCAACGACAAACTTACGGGCAGTGTCAGGTTGAGAGAGAATCGGAGCGTTGGTGAATCGCCTCTTCAAATCCAGAAATGCTCGGTCCGCCTCAGGATTCCAACTGAAGGTTCTGGTACTAGAAGTCAGGGCAGTTAAAGGAGCGGCCACACGGCTGTAATCACGGATAAATCTCCGATAGAAATTCGCAAACCCCAGAAACCTCTGGAGCTGCAATCTCGTACCGGGCTGGGCCCAATCCAGAACCGCCCTAACCTTCTCTTGGTCCATCCTAATCTCTCCCCTGGAGATGATGTACCCGAGGAAGGATGTAGTGTGGGCGTGAAATTCACACTTCTCGGCCTTCACAAACAGGCGATTCTCCAGCAATCGCTGCAGAACCTGCTTGACATGCTGGACGTGGCTGGAAGGCTCCTTCGAGAAGATAAGAATGTCATCCAGGTAAACTAACACAAAAAGACCGATCATATCTCTCAGGACGTCATTCACCATACTCTGGAACACTGCTGGGGCATTGGTCAGTCCAAACGGCATCACCTGATACTCGAAATGACCCATCGGTGTATTGAAACCAGTCAACCACTCGTCCCCCTCTCTGATCCGGACCAGATTATACGCATTGCGTAGGTCCAGCTTGGTGAACACAGTAGCACCCTGTAAGGAGTCGAAAGCAGAGCTCATCAAGGGCAGGGGATACTTGTTCTTGACCGTGATATCATTCAACCCCCGATAATCAATACAAGGTCGAAGAGAGCCATCCTTTTTACTCACAAAGAAGAATCCTGCCCCCAGGGGTGATGACGAGGGACGAATGAGACCAGCAGCTAGGGACTCCTTTATGTAGGTCTCCAAAGCCTCACATTCAGGTCGGGAGATGCTGTACAACCGTCCCTTGGGATAGGCAGCTCCAGGGAACAGGTTTATGGCACAATCATATGGTCGGTGGGGAGGGAGTGACAGAGCCCTCTGCTTACTGAACACTTCCCCCAAATCGTGATATGTCTCGGGAACCAGGGACAAATCTGGGGGGTTAGCCTCAATCACCTGACTGGGAACAGAATGGGAACAGGCAGTCTTGAGGCAGTTAGCATGACAATCAATGCTCCAACTAGTTACCTTGCCAGTCACCCAATCGAACGTGGGATTGTGTTCTTTCAGCCAGGGGTATCCAAGGACCAGAGGAACATGGGAAGAAGGCAGAATGAAGAATGAGATAACCTCAGAATGATTCCCTGACAACAGCATCTTAACCGGTTCAGTCCTCATCGTGATACGTGCCAGACTACTGCCGTTCAGAGTGGTAGCTTCAATGGCTTCCGGTAATCGCTCCTTGGAAAGCCCCAGCTGTTCCACCACGTCGGCATCAATAAAGCTTCCATCGGCACCTGAATCGACGAAAGCGTTAATCGCTAAACTCTGATTCCTGTTCATGAGGGTAGCCGGGAAACGGGGTCTGACAGGTGTATTGAGAGGTTGAAACTGGCTCGCTAAAAGTCCTCCCAACTTTAGCGAGCCGAGCAGTTTGACGGCCGCTGGGAACAAGTGGAGATGTAATGTCCCGAACTACCACAGTAGAGGCAGCGGTTGGTCTTACGTCTATGTTGGCGCTCCTCCTTGGTTAACCCGTGCCGCCCCACTTGCATGGGTTCAGAATCTGGAGGCAGGACCTCTCCACTAATCCCGTGTGGTGGACAATGATCGACGCATTCTGGTCCACCTCCTGACCCGACTGGAAACTGAGAAGCTGATTGATTGGACGGGCCCCATTGCTTCTCCCTCCTTCTCTCTCGAACTCTGTTATCCACCCGAATAGACAAAGCTACCAAACTGTCCAGGTCACTAGGCTCCGGATAGGAGATCAACTCATCCTTGAGTTGCTCCGACAGCCCCTGGTAAAAGGCCGCTTGCAGTGACTCCTCATTCCACCCACTCTCCACAGCCAATGTCCTGAATTCGACTACGAAGTCGGCAACGCTGCGAGTTCCTTGGCGAAGAGAAAACAGGCCCTTAGCTGCGTCCTTACCTCGGACTGGATGGTCAAACAGCTTCCTCATCTCTGCCGTGAACTGCTGGTATGACGCCATGCAGGTGTCCTGTCGTTCCCATACGGCTGAAGCCCACTCCAGGGCTCTACCACGCAGCAATTCAATAACAAAGGCTATCCTAGCCTTGTCTGTGGCGTAAGAGTGGGGCTGTAGATCGAACACTAATCCACACTGCATAAGAAAGGAACGGCATCTTCCCAAATCCCCTTCATACTTCTCAGGCGTCGGAAGCTCCAGAAGCGGCAGGCGAGAGAGTTGAAACCGGTGGTGGATTCTCCACCGGCAAACTGAGCTGAGCCTGGATCTTCGTCAGACTGGCAGAAAAGTTCCGAACCGATAACGCTATCTCCTGTAGCGCCGTGCTGTGTTGTCCCAACATTATCTCCTGATGGGTAATGGCATGGCGAACAGAGTCCAGGTCCGCTGGGTTCATTTATGGCCGGATCGTTCTGTCACGGTTCTCTAAGACCGAACCCAGAAGCAGACCAGGACAAGGTGAGTTGAACGAATGAGAGTGTTTATTTACAGATAAAAGATGCAGAATAGTCCAGGAGACGGAGCGGGTGGCGGAGATGAGTAGGTGGTGGTGAAGTGGCAGATGAACTGATGGCACGGCAGGGGTTGGGTGAAGGTTCCGGGAGAATGATGTTTATGGCTAACGATCCGGCAGGGAATCGATGTCAGGTCAGAGCTTATGAAGGGGTGATGATCAGGACCAGGTGTGCTGAAGCTGATGAGAAGCAGGTGCGGGTAATCGAGAGATCACCCCGCCTAGCAACGTCGCCCGGCAACCGGACAGGGTGCGTTCAGGCACCTTCGGGAAACAGGAGATACAGAGCAGAAAAACGGCAACACAGGCAGGAACAGACTCAGGACGCAGGGTTCATGACAAAGATAGGCCAGTGGTTTCCATCTGTGGCAAAGTTTTCCTTAAATCTATCCTTATGACAGATCCAGCTCCAGAGCCAGCCATAGAGCTAGCTGGCTAATATTTTGAATACAGTTGTGATGGAAATGTTAATGTTGGTGCTTTCATGTGCTGTTCTAATAACCAATTTCTATGTTCATGCAATTGACTGATCGGACGAATCCTCACTTATCAGTATCTGCAATTTGGCAGTTCGCCCAGACCTTGTTTTGAGAATGAAAGATATCTCAGTTTCAAGGTCTCAGCTTAGAGAGAAGAAGCCTTGTGAGGTATTGGTCTGTCACATGTTATGAACCAGTATTGGTCGGTCACATGAATGAAACAAAACGGTAATGATGAATTTAATATAATAAATCCTGCAAATATAACTTGTCTGTGTATAAGACAACTGCTGGGACGGCCCCAGGAGAGCTCCTGATTGATATGTGTACTATGGTGCATTGAGTTGGTTGGAACATCACCAGCGCGCTGACAATAAACAATTATTAATTTAAGATTGACATCGAGTGTCCCTGTGTAAGAATTTCCACAACACAGTGTAGTAAAAAAAAAACCCAGCTACAACAGAAAACATTAGCTAGCTATATAAGATTAGTAAAATAGCCAACTAGCTAGCTAGTGTACCATATTACGTATTGGATCGTTAAAAGACACAGTTTATTTAATTTTATTTAACTAGGCAAGTCAGTTAAGAACAAATTATTATTTACAATGACCGCCTACACCGGCCAAACCCGGACGACGCTGGGCCAATTGTGCGCCGCCCTATGGGACTCCCAATCACGGCCGGTTGTGATACAGCCTGGAATCAAACCAGGGGGTCTGTAGTGACGCCTCAAGCACTGAGATGCAGTGCCTTAGACCGCTGCGCCATTCGGGATTACACTACCTTGTAGTTTCCCTTGTAGTTTACCAATAAAATGGGCGGATGGTGAAGTAGACGTACTTGGTATTCACATTTCAAAAAATATAAATGAATTTACCACAATCAATTTCAGTAGAAAGTTTGCAAAAATAGATACGATTCTGCAACCATGGAGAGTTAAATATTTGTCTATTTATGGAAAAATCACATTGATTAACTCTTTGGTCCTATCACAGTTTACTTACTTACTAATGGCACTGCCTACGCCAGACGACCCGTTTAAAAAAAAACATATGAGCAAAAAATATTTCATTTTATTTGGCATACTAAGCCAGACAAAATTAAATGTGCATATTTATATAATTAATATGAATTTGGGGGGCTAAAATTATTAAATATTAAAGCTTTAAACCTCTCACTAAATGTTTCACTCATACATAAGTTATACTTAAACCCCAAATGGTTCTCCAGTAGATTATTAAGATCTGGCCTTTTTGCCTTTATACAGATTACAACTTCTAATTTCCGACTAATTGAAAATGAAATGTTGTTTAAAGTATTGCCTTTCTTAAACAAACCATACAAAGCTGGTTACAATTTCAGTTTTATCCTCCAGAAAAGATAGAACAAATATTACAACAAATGTTATGGTTAAACTCAAATATTCTGATAAATAAAAAAACATTCTTTAGGAAAAAAGTTTTTAAATGATATTATATTTATTAATGATATTATGAATATAAACGGAGGAGTTATGTCACATATGCAGCTATCAAAAATATATTGGATATGCTTAACACCCCGGCCAACCTACAATCTAAATTAGATGCCCTCAATCTCACACAAATGATCAACGAACCTACCAGGTACAACACTAAATCTGTAAACATTGGCACCCTCATAGATATCATCCTGACAAATTTACCCTCTAAATACACCTCCGCTGTCTTCAACCAGGATCTCAGCGATCACTGCCTTATTGCCTGCGTCCGTAATGGGTCCGCGGTCAAACGACCACCCCTCATCACTGTCAAATGCACCCTAAAACACTTTAGCGAGCAGGCCTTTCTAATTGACCTGGCCCGGGTATCCTGGATGGATATTGACCTCATTCCGTCAGTAGAGGATACCTGGTTGTTCTTTAAAAGTGCTTTCCTCTCAATCTTAAATAAGCATGCCCCATTCAAAAAATGCAGAACTAAGAACAGATATAGCCCCTGGTTCTCCACAGACTTGACTGCCCTTGACCAGCACAAAAACATCCTGTGGCGTACTGCATTAGCATCGAACAGCCTCCGCAATATGTAACTTTTCAGGGAAGTCAGGAATCAATATACACAATCAGTTAGGAAAGCAAAGGCTATCTTTTTCAAACAGAAATTTGCATCCTGTAGCACTAACTCCAAAAAGTCCATGGAAAATAAGAGCACCTCCTCCCAACTGTCCACTGCACTGAGGCTAGGAAACACTGTCACCACCGATAAATCTACAATAATCGAGAATTTCAACAAGCAATTTGCTACGGCTGGCCATGCTTTCCACCTGGCTACCACTACCCCGGTCACCAGCTCTGCACCCTCCGCTGCAACTTGCCCATGCCCCCCCCGCTTCTCCTTCACACAAATTTAGACAGCTGATGTTCTGAAAGAGCTGAAAAATCTGGACCCCTACAAATCAGCTGGGCTAGACAATCTGGACCCTTTCTTTCTAAAATTAGCTGCCGAAATTGTAGCAACCCCTATTTCTAGCCTGTTCAACCTCTCTTTCATAACGTCTGAGATCCCCAGAGATTGGAAATCTGCTGCGGTCATCCCCCTCTTCAAAGGGGGTGACACTCTAGATCCAAACTGTTACAGAACTATATCCATCCTGCCCTGCCTTTCAAAAGTATTTGAAAGCCAAGTTAACAAACAGATCACCGACCATTTCGAATCCCACCGTACCTTCTCCGCTATGCAATCCGGTTTCCGAGCTGGTCATGGGTGCACCTCAGCCACACTCAAGGTCCTAAACGATATTATAACCGCGATCGATAAAAGACAGTCCTGCGCAGCCGTCTTCATCGACCTGGCCAAGGCTTTTGACTCTGTCAACCACCGCATTCTTATTGGCAGACTAAATAGCCTTGGTTTCTCTAATGACTGCCTCACCTGGTTCACCAACTACTTCTCAGATAGAGTTCAATGTGTCAAATCGGAGGGCCTGTTGTCTGGACCTCTGGCCGTCTCTATGGGGGTTCCACAGGGTTCAATTCTCGGGCCGACTCTATTCTCTGTGTATATCAATGATGTTGCTCTTGCTGCTGGTGAAGCTCGGATCCACCTCTATGCAGATGACACCATTTTGTATACATCTGGCCCTTCATTGGACACTGTGTTAACAAACCTCCAAACGAGCTTTAACGCCATACAACACTCCAACTGCTCTTAAACACTAGTAAAACTAAATGCATGCTCTTCAACCGAATGCTTCTTACACCCGCCCACCCGACTAGAATCACTACTCTCGGCAGTTCTGACCTAGAGTATGTGGACAACTACAAATACCTAGGTCTCTGGTTAGACTGTAAACTCTCCTTCCAGACTCACATTAAGCATCTCCAATCAAAAGTTAGATCTAGAATCGGCTTCCTATTTCGCAACAAAGCCTCCTTCACTCATGCTGCCAAACATGCCCTCGTAAAACTGACTATCCTACCGATCCTTGACTTCGGCGATGTCATTTACAAAATAGCCTCCAACACTCTACTCAGCAAATTGGATGTAGTCTATCACAGTGCCATCCGTTTTGTCACCAAAGCCCCATATACTACCCACCATTGTGAGCTGTACGCTCTTGTTGGCTGGCTCTCACTACATATTCGTCGCCAAACCCACTGGCTACAGGTCATCTATAAATTACTGCTAGGCAAATCCCCGTCTTACCTTAGCTCACTGGTCACCATAGCAACACCCACCCGTAGTCTGCGCTCCAGCAGGTATATCTCACTGGTCATCCCCAAAGCCAACACCTCCTTTGGCCGCCATTCCTTCCAGTTCTCTGCTGCCAATGACTGGAACGAACTGCAAAAATCTCTGAAGCTGGAGACCCTTATCTCCCTCACTAACTTTAAGCGTCAGTTGTCAGAGCAGCTTACCGATCACTGCACCTGTACACAGCCATTCTGAAATTAGCGCACCCAACTACCTCATCCCCATATTGTTATTTATTTTGCTAATTTGCACCCCAGTATCTCTATTTGCACATCATCTTCTGCACATCTATCATTCCAGTGTTAATACGAAATTGTAACTATTTTGTACTATGGCCTTTTTATTGCCTTACCTCCATAACTTACTACATTCGCACACACTGTATATATATTTTCTGTTTGTATTTTTGACTTTATGTTTTGTTTACCCCATATGTAACTCTGTGTTGTTGTTTTTATCGCACTGCTTTGCTTTATCTTGGCCAGGTCGCAGTTGTAAATGAGAACTTGTTCTCAACTGGCTTACCTGGTTAAATAAAGGTGAAATAAATCAAACAAAATTACCACAAAAATGGAGGTGGCAAGTGGAAAAGGGAGAAGGTAGGGAACTTGTTTGCATGCCATATATTAAAGATACAAATTGGCTGAAAGTAATTGGCATAAATAGAAAAATATACCAGTTTTATTTGAGGAAAAAAAAATTTGACAGCTGTGCCATACAGGTTGCAAAATAAATGGGAAGAGATTTTCGGTGTCCTTTGACAGCTCTTTGGTCTTGGCCATAGTGGAGTTTAGAGTGTGACAGTTTGAGGTTGTGGACAGGTGTCTTTTATACTGATAACAAGTTCAAACAGGTGCCATTAATACAGGTAACGAGTGGAGGACAGAGGAGCCTCTTAAAGAAGAAGTTACAGGTCTGTGAGAGCCAGAAATCTTGCTTGTTTGTTATTGACCAAATACTTATTTTCCACCACAATTTGCAAATAAATTCATTAAAAATCCTACAATGTGATTTTCTGGATTTTTTTTCCTCATTTTGCATGTCATAGTTGACGTGTACCTATGATGAAAATTACAGGCCTCTCTCATCTTTTTAAGTGGGAGAACTTGCACAATTGGTGACTGACTAAATACTTTTTTTCCCCACTGTATATATATATATATATATATATATATATATATATATATATATATATATATATATATATATATATATATATACAGTTGAAGTCGGAAGTTTACATACACTTAGGTTGGAGTCATTAAAACTCGTTTTTCAACCACTCCACACATTTCTTGTTAACAAACTATAGTTTTGGCAAGTCGGTTAGGACATCTACTTTGTACATGACACATGTAATTTTTCCAACAATTGTATACAGACAGATTATTTCACTTATAATTCACTGTATCACAATTCCAGGGGGTCAGAAGTTTACATAAACTAAGTTGATTGTGCCTTTAAACAGCTTGGAAAATTCCAGAAAATTATGTCATGGATTTAGAAGCTTCTGATAGGCCAATTGACATCATTTGAGTCAATTGGAGGTGTACCTGTGGATGTATTTCAAGGCCTACCTTCAAACTCAGTGTCTCTTTGCTTGACATCATGGGAAAATCAAAAGAAATCAGCCAACACCTCAGAACGGTAGAGCACCTTTTGTTTTACAACAACAATGGAAGACGTTGCAGAGAGAGGAAGAGGAAGAGGAAGAGGGAGGGGGAGAATGAGAGGGGGAGGAAGAGTGAGAGGTAGGGGTCGAGCTGGTAGAGGAGTTCATGGCCAAAGACAACAACTTTCAATTGAAATCAGAGCAACCTTAGTTGAACATGTCATCAACCATGGGCTGACAATGTGAGAGGCTGGACAGAGAGTGCAGCCCAACTTGAGCCGTTTTACTGTCGCCTGTGTCATCCGGACATTTAGACTGGAGTACAGGTATGTAACCAACATTTATTTCACACTATGTAGTACACCCCATGTCATAGTGTATCAGTTGGGTGACACCTGTTTACTTCATAAATGGCTGATGTCATACACTAACTGCACAAGTTTCCTGTACAATTTACTATACTGCATTGTCCAAGCCCTATATTTTTGTTTTCTCTAAAGGACTGAGAGACGCAACCATGGTGGAGAAAGGGGCCAAATGTTCACCGGGGTACAGGAAGCTGCCATTGTAAATTTGGTTTTGGAAAATAATGAAATAAGATTACGAGAAATTCAATGCCACATCATCCAAGACAATACCATATTCAACAACATTCAACGAGTCAGTCTGTCCACATTGGCTCGCATGCAGCGAAACCAAATCAGAATGAAACAACTTTATAAGGTGCTGTTTGAGAGAAACTCTCAAAGAAACAAAGAGGTCAGACGAGCATATGTAAGTACAGTATTGACTGCAGTACACTACACGCAACATTGTTTCCCAGTGTACTGGATAACACCATATTGACTGCTTTTGTTCTTTGTTTTCAGGGAGTACTGGAAATGGATGCTCATGCAATCCCACATGAGTTCATCTTTATAGATGAGGCTGGGTTCAACCTAGCAAAGTCCAGAAGAAGGGGGAGAAACGTCATTGGCCACAGAGCCATTATAGATGTTCCTGGCCAACGTGGTGGGAACATCACAATGTGCGCTGCCATCTCCAATACGCATGGTGTCCTCCACCGTCATGCCAACCTTGGACCATACAACACAGCCCATATTCTCACATTTCTGGACAGACTCCAAAACATTCTCATACCACCAGAGCATATGAATGATGCAGACCATCAAAGAACCTGTACGTTGTAGTATGGGACAACGTTAGCTTTCATCGTGCAGCCCCAGTCCAAAACTGGTTTGCTGACCACCCACCATTTCTCGTGCAATACCTCCCACCATACTCACCATTTCTGAACCCCATAGAATAGTTATTTTCGGCATGGCGGTGGAAGGTATACGACCGGCAGCCCTTTGTGTGGGTGCGATTCAGGGATGGATAAGGCACTCAAGGCGCTTCTTCCCTCGATGTCTGGCAAGGGAAGATATTGCCTGTGATGTGGACGAGGCTTTGTGGATTTTTTCTGCAATTTTCTTTTTCAGTTTACTGTTTTTTGTGAGCATATTCTTGTTCAGTCCAATGTAAATATATCTGCTGTGCATATGTTGCGCTGACTTGTTTGGTGAAAAAAAAAAAAAAAAGTTTCAACAGCATGTGTGTATCTGCAAATATTTCTGTGCATGTGAACAATCTGAAGAATTTTCTACAATTTGAACTATTTTAGTATTATGGCAAAGCATACTAAAGATGAGAGTGCTTTTCATTATGCCCAACAGTGTGTAGTTGGTTAGACAAAAATCTGGTAATATGAATGAAGTGTGTGCCATTTCATGTAAACGTTTGATTTTGATAATGCTATATGTCGTTTTGGTTGCAGTGCTTCATTTAGCAGGATATGAGGTATTTTGCAGTTTGGGTGTGTGGTTTTGTGATTTGTGTTAAGTATTTTGATAAAACCAGCCTAGTTTGCAAAATTGTGTTTAAGCAATTGGGAAAAACTGGGGTGGGATTAAAGAGCTTATGTTTGGTAATGTATTATTGTTATATGACTGCTTTATATAAAAGCACCATGTATGTAAAATGTGGATGCAAAATGTATATGTAAAATGTATATGTAGCAGAAAAGCTGTAAAAAAAAACTAGCTAGCTAGATAAGGTTAGCATGCTAGCTAGCGACAATTTGTGAATATGTATTTGTAGCCTTCGTCATTCTTCGGAGGTGGAACCTAAATGTGCAGTTCCTTTCTAGGACAGATTTTCTATGGGATTAAGGTCTGGCTAGGCCACTCCAGGACCTTAATGTGCTTCTTCTTGAGCCACTCCTTTGTTGCCTTGGCTGTGTGTTTTGGGTCATTGTCATGCTGGAATACCCATCCATGACCCATTTTCAATGCCCTGGCTGAGGGAAGGAGGTTCTCACCCAAGATTTGACGGTACCTGGCCCCGTCCATCGTCCCTTTGATGCGTTGAAGTTGTCCTGTCCCCTTAGCAGAAAAACACCCCCAAAGCATAATGTTTCCACCTCCATGTTTGATGGTGGGGATGGTGATCTTGGGGTCATAGGCAGCATTCCTCCTTTTGTGTTTATTTTGTGTTTCTTCCATTTGCGAATAATCGCACCAACTGTTGTCACCTTCTCACCAAGCTGCTTGGCGATGGTCTTGTAGCCCATTCCAGCCTTGTGTAGGTCTACAATCTTGTCCCTGACATCCTTGGAGAGCTCTTTGGTCTTGGCCATGGTGGAGAGTTTGGAATCTGATTGATTGATTGCTTCTGTGGACAGGTGTCTTTTATACAGGTAACAAGCTGAAATTAGGAGCACTCCCTTTAAGAGTATGCTCCTAATCTCAGCTCGTTACCTGGATAAAAGACACCTGGGAGGCAGAAATCTTTCTGATTGAGAGGGCGTCAAATTCTTATTTCCCTCATTAAAATGCAAATCAATTTATAACATTTTTGACATGCGTTTTTCTGGATTTTTTTTTTGTTATTCTGTCTCTCACTGTTCAAATAAACTTACCATTAAAATTATAGACTGATCATTTCTTTGTCAGTGGGCAAACGTACAAAATCAGCAGGGGATCAAATACTTTTTTCCCTCACTATATATAAAAAATACATATTTTTGGGAGCGGTGGCAATGATTTAGCAGCGGTGGGCCATCACTGCTAAATGAATATAGGGGAAACTGCCTGGTGCTCTCTTACATTGTGGTGTAGTCGTAGTTTTGTGTGCGTGCGTGCGTGTGTGGTATTTATGTGTTTCTGTGCTTTCCTGTGTTGTATGCTTTATTGTGTGTGTGTTTGTGTGTCAAATTGACACTGTCAATAAAAGTGTGTGTTTGTGACATCCCTTCTAGCCCCCCAACCCCTACTAATCTACCAACTACTGTATACCATATCCACAACCCCCTACCCTGATGTCATGCGTTTGGGTTGTGGCAAGTAGAAGTTCCCTATTACCCTGCGGAGCTGCCGAGTGCTGCAGAGCACTCTAATTGCAGTGAGGTCACCGCAGTAAAATAACACTGAAAGTGTCCTAAGGTCGTAGCGGAGTGGTCTGGACACGAGGAATATGTCCCGGGATAATTGGCGGGATAATTTCCGTAGCAGGAGCTGGGGTCAGGCCTGCGTTTCCTTCCTTTCTTTTTCATCCCGTTCAATCCTCACCGACAACCTGACTGAAGGACTGAGTCCAGCGCCCATTTACCCCTATTCACTCTCCCAGTCTTCCCATTCTCCCCCATTCACTGTCCAATTCTCTCCTATTCACTCACCCATTCTCCCCATTCACTCTCTCCCATTCACCCCTATTTACTCTCCTATTCTCCCCCACTCTCCCCTATTCACTCCCCTATTCGCTCTCTCCCATTCACCCCCATCCACCCTCATTCACCCCCATTATTTAATCTCCCAATCTCCCCCATTCACCCCCATTCACTCTCAATCGCCCCCACTCTTCCCCTCTCACAGTCCTCCCCAGCCTCTGCACTTTGTTGTTTTTCTGTAGGGAAACAGGCAGTCACAATGAGTGGTGGTTGAGGACATGGCTTGTCACCCGCTGTGTTTTTAAATGGTAGGCTGACCTCAATGCCCGTGAGAGAGAGAGGCACCAGTCCTGACCTGAAACACCTAAGTAAGAGAGGCACCTAAGCACACATGCTCAAACGCACACGTACACACACACACACACAGAGCTTCACAGCTGTGGGATCTTAATTTGATCAGTGTTTTGTTGCTGAGAATTTCCCTGCACAGCAGGAAATGCAAACTTGTAGTGTATATGTGTTTTAAAAAGTATTCTAAAGTTTGTAATTTCCACTGAAATTTCTGACTTGATTTGCCCTAATGAAAAATGTATCAACACCTACAAAAATGTCCATTAATTATAATCCACATAATAATTCACATATCCTGTTGCTGCAGGATTATTTTCATGCTGTAGAAAACTGGCTCAAATTAAGATCTTACATCTGTATATATGGACTATTGTCACGATCGCTTAAGGAGGGAGACCAATGCGCAGCGTTGAAGGTGAACATATTTTATTACTATCAATGATCACACGATCAAAAACACAAACGAAAACGTGACGTCTACGGTTTCACACCAACCGAAATGAACAAGAAACCACAAACACAACGTGAAAGACAGATAGTTAAATATGGCTCCCAATCAGAGACAACGAGCCAACAGCTGACACTCGTTACCTCTGATTGGGAGTCACTCAAACAAAGAAATACAATAACCTAGAACCCACAACAAAAACATAGAAACTAACACCCTGGCTCAACATATGAGAGTCCCCCGAGCCAGGGCGTGACAGTACCCCCCCCTAAAGGCGCGGACTCCGACCGCGCCAACGAAACACAACAGGGGAGGGACCGGGTGGGCACTCCGCCTAGGCGGCGGATCCGGCTCCAGTGGAACAGGCACGTGCCGTGCCGAACCGACGACGCACACCACTGGCTTGGTGTGGGGAACAGGCACGGGCCTGACAGGGCTGACGAAACGCCCCACAGACTTGGTGCTGGGAGCAGGAGTGGGCCGGACTGGGCTGGCGACGCGCACCACAGACCTGGTGCGGAGAGCAGGAACGGGCAGAGCCGGGCTGACGAGACGCACCACAGACTTGATGCGGGGAGCAGGAATGGGCCGGACTGGGCTGGCGACGCGCACCACAGACCTGGTGCGGAGAGCAGGAACGGGCAGAGCCGGGCTGACAAGACGCACCACCGACTTGATGCGGGGAGCAGGACTGGGCCGGACTGGGCTGGCGACGCGCACCGCAGGTTCGGTGCGGGGAGCAGGAATAGACCGGACCGTACTGGGGACACACACCACTGGCTCTACACCGGGATCTGGAACGGGCCGGACCGGACTGGCAACACACGCCAGTACCTCTCGCCGTGCCTCCACACCTTCCATCCCTTCTTCTACCAGTGGCCCCCGTAACCCGGCGGCCTTCTCCGGCAACCCACTGGACCGCTCCATCGCGGCCTCCTGCTGGTCCGCCGTCGTGAGCCCCCCCCTAAAAATTTTCGGGGCGTCTCCCCTACCCGTGGACCACGTCTCCATATCCCTCGCCAGCTTCTCGCCCTTCTGCCATAATGTCAAGCCCTTGTCTTCCTCCCTCGGCTTGACCCAGTCCAGGAGGCGAAGGAGATCTGTGAAGGATCTCCCCGGCGATGGCTCCTGCACACGTTGCTTGGTCCCATCTTGGTGGTTTCTTCTGTCACGATCGCTTAAGGAGGGAGACCAATGCGCAGCGTTGAAGGTGAACATATTTTATTACTATCAATGATCACACGATCAAAAACACAAACGAAAACGTGACGTCTACGGTTTCACACCAACCGAAATGAACAAGAAACCACAAACACAACGTGAAAGACAGATAGTTAAATATGGCTCCCAATCAGAGACAACGAGCCAACAGCTGACACTCGTTACCTCTGATTGGGAGTCACTCAAACAAAGAAATACAATAACCTAGAACCCACAACAAAAACATAGAAACTAACACCCTGGCTCAACATATGAGAGTCCCCCGAGCCAGGGCGTGACAACTATACAGTATGTCATCATACACAAGGCATGTCAAGTCCCTCTTTGTGTTATTTTTTAATAAAGTATTTCTTGACATCATGGCCTTTATCAACTGACATCACTGGTTTGATATGTGGGACCTTGTTTTAACAAATCCCTCTGAATTATCTTAGGTAAGCAGGTTAGAGCACTTTCCTTTTGATAATATTATCATCTCAGCTCTACTGTCTCTACTGTATGGTAAGCCTCTCTTCAGCACCAATAATGTATACAGTGTATCTCTATCCATGCTCTTTCACCTGCTATGCTGAAATTCATTTTTCCTCAGTGTGTCCTCTTCTGTGCTGTCCTTATTGGTCTACTATTTTCTCTCCATACCTGTCCTTTACTACAGTAGACCGATTACTCGTCTCCATCTCCAGCTTAGCTCAGAGGGAGTATTAGAGGCTCACTCTGTGGGCGGGATGCGGGTGCACACGAGGCACACTGAGCCGTGTGCTGTGGAGTTTGGGGGTTTCTCTCTCTCTGTCTCTCTCTGTCTCGCTGTCTCTCCATTTCTCCCTTTTTCATTGATAATCATCTTCCTGCATTCCCCCTTCCACTCGGAGGAATGCAGGAATGGGGGAATGTCAACATAATTATTTTCCTTACTGGAGAGACACGTCCAGCTTTGCCCACATACCCTCTGGGTGTGTGCTTAGGGTACCCAACCCAACCCATACAGTCGGTCTGACGCTCTCGCTCTATACCTCTCTCTACCTCTCTCTTACTCTCTATTGGTGTGTTGCTCTTTATCCCTCTATTCCTCTCTCTCTCTCTCTCTCTCTCTCTCTCTCTCTCTCTCTCTCTCTCTCTCTCTCTCTCTCTCTCTCTCTCTCTCTCTCTCTCTCTCTCTCTCTCTCTCTCTCTCTCTCTCTCTCTCTCACGCACTCACTCCTCTCACTATCTGTCTCTCCCCCTTAGTCAACTTTCTCTTTCTCTCCATCCATCTGTCTTTCTCTCAATCTCTTTCCCTTCCTTGGAGGACAAACGTACATGGTGGTCAGTGGCGGTCAGTGACGTTTAAGATGAGGGAGGACCATTAAAAAAATTAATAGAATGGCCTTATTTCTATTACAGCATATTGGATGACTCATTCATATTCCATTCACCCAGCTCAATGTAACATCGATAGGTTTAGGCTACTACATGATACTCAAATGTTCTCTATACCCATCATGAGGTTGCTACAACCTAGCCTATGAATGAAAGTTTACAACGTAGGTGCACAGGTCGAGAGAAAGTTGAGTAATCAAGGTGACAGACATTGACACATTCAATACCGCCTTGCACACTCTTGCCTCCATCTACCTGATCTAGGGCGTTATCATTAGTCCAACAATTGCAAACAAGAGTTTCTATTGGACGAATTCAGTTATATTTATACCTGTTTCGTTCCGTTTAAGAAACATTTTTTTCAATAGAATTGGCGGAATGAATACACTCCTGGTCACACGCAAACACAGTTCACTATCATAGCAGCCACATACAAACAGCATGATCCCTTTGATCGTTTTATAATTACATCTAGCATCTATGCGCTCTCCTCCTCTCAGCTTTTCCCTTCGCTTGTGGACTTCAGTGCACAACACATCAGGCGAAAAAACCTTTCCAAGCCAAACCTTCATATCATAACCGCTAACCGCTACACACAGCCTATATTGTTGTCACCATATTAACGTCATAGTCAACATAGCTACTAAAACTAACGGGTTAGTAAACAATCATGCAGTGCAGTGTACAGTCAGCAGCAAGCAGTTTAGCAGTTACACCGAGGGGCCCCGGTGGCAATAAATTAATAAAACCAAAAGCTTACCTTAACTTGGAAGAGTTGCAGTGTTGGATAGCCCTAGCCAGCCAGCTAACATAGCATCCCTCTCTGTTTGAGCTGGGTGTTTGAGTAGGCTAAACTAGCTAGCTGCATTCGCTCTCTTTCTCTTGCTTCTTCATTTTTAAAGAAATGTATTTGTTAAAAACTGGTCAACTATTGCCTTTCTCTCTCTTTGAGTCAACTACTCACCACATTTTATGCACTGCAGTGCTAGCTAGCTGTAGTTTATGCTTCCAGTACTAGATTCATTCTCTGATCATTTGATTGAGTGGACAACATGTCAGTTCATGCTGCAAGAGCTCTGATAGGTCTGGGACGTCCTCTGGAAGTTGTCATAATTACTGTGTAAGTCTATGGAATGGGGTGAGAACCATGAGCCTCCTAGGTTTTGTATTGAAGTCAATGTACCCAGAGGATGACGGAAACTTGCTGTCCTCCGGCTACACAATGGTGCTACCCTACAGAGTGCTTTTGAGGCTACTGTGGATCTTCATTGCAAAACAGTTTGTTTTAATAAATTATTTGGTGACATATGAATATATGTAGTATAGTGTTATCTAAAAAGGAAAACTTTTTTAATGTTTCACTATTTTTATTTTTATGAAATTCACTGAGGAGGATGGTCCTCCACTTCTTCCTCTGAGGAGCCTCCACTGATTGTGATTTATCTGTTGTGGTAGTGTCTCTGCTTTCACATGTTCTCGGCAGAGTGGGACTCCTCTACTTCCATGACAGCCAGAGAGTTTTGCGCACACGTATGTGTGTGTGCGTACGTGAGGGGCAGTAGCACGGCCTGCTGTGAATTTGATCTGTATGTGTGCATGGTTTTCTCCTCTCAGAGAAAACCATGCTCCACTTGTCAAAATAAATAGCAGGAGCAGGATTCAGCTGGTGATTTGAGGCAATCTAATGGGAGGTTAAAGGGGTTGAATGGGGAGATTTTGGAGTTAGAGCTGAGAGGAGCTGTTTCCATCCAACTGTTTCCACTAATCCTAAATTGTAGCCACTGGAAGACAGTGACATCCTTGGAACATGTGTTCATCATTAATCCGGAGAGAGGGGGAGGGAGGGAGGGAGAGGGAGGGATGGAGAGAGTGAGAGCGAGAGAGAGGGAGGGAGAAGGGAGAGGGAAGGAGAGGGAGGGATGGAGAGGGAGGGAGAGGGAGAGGGGGAGAGAGGGAGAGTGGGAGAGAGGGGGGAGGGAGGGAGAGAGGGCTTGTTTTCAACAGGCTAGAGAGAAAGATGGCTCTGGAAAGGAGCAGCATGTCAGCTCATCTATTATTCACATTGACACTATTATGGTGTGTGTCACACTCGGTGTTCACTTAGGTCTGCTGTGAGATGATGTACAGTATTGGCTTCCCCACTTCCCCCACCTTTCAAACATACACTACACCTCCTCTGTTGTTGTATTTCTGATTAATGCCAGATTAATCTCTCATACTGTTGCCACAGTGATGAGGTGGCAGTTAAAAGGTTACTAAACTTCTGGTATGAGCTGAACAAAGAGAAGCATTTCAATATTTTGTCTGAATTGGCATCTTATTCCCCACAGGACATAGTCCACTATTTTTTACCATGGGCCCAACAGGCTCTGGTCAAAAATAGTACACTAGATAGAGAATAGTGTGCCATTTCAGACGCAGCCTATGTGATGTGTATTTACCGTGTAGTGTGAATATTGTCGCAACAGTGATGGAAAACAAGGTTTGTTAGGGTTGAGGGTTGACTTATTCACTCACCACTACTCAATACATGATTGGAGATCACATTTTCCACTTCGGGTTCTGCATTCTATGCCCTGTTGCTAATGAGCGGAACTCTGTTTCTATTGTGTTGGTCAGCATAGGCCATGGGCCATGACACGTTGGACCCATAGAGCGGGTCAAGAGTGGACTAGTGATGGCTTCCCTCTCACTCTTTCTTTTCTTCTTTCCCAGTCTCTTTATTTACCTCCACAATCTCTCGCTTTGCGCTGTCTCTCTCTCCCTATCTCTCTCCCCCTCTCTTTCTCCCCCTCTCTTTCTCCCCCTCTCTCTCTCTCTTCTCCTTCCCTCCCTCCCACCCACCCTTCATGCTGACTGTACACATAGAGCCTCACACAGCTTGTTCACAGAGAGCTGAGGTCACAGAGCGCCTCAGAGAAGTAAACGCCATCCAACTCCACCATGTGATGTGATGTGATGCATGGGACGGATACAAAGGCACAGAGAGGAACACAAGCTCACGTCC